>NC_056746.1:920324222-920669222 GCF_019279795.1 Protopterus annectens | reverse complement strand
AATGTCTATCATAAAATTTAATTTCACAGAAACAGAGTTTCATAATTTTACTAACCTTAAAACAGTAGGTTCTGAAATGAGACTAAAGGCCAGATTCCAAAATAATTTTCCTATTGACCAAGTCACATTGATGAGCAAACTCAGCACTGCATGCTTTCTTGGGTGCAAACTGTTTTGGATCTAGCCCAAAAATGCTACTAAAATAATGCATTATCTACAAAGCTCAGCTCTGCTGAATGTTCATGAGACATATATAAACAAATTGTTTTGTACCTTGATGCCTTCTGTTGCAGAAATAAGACACCTAGTACTTAATCTGTGTTTTTATTTATCTGAGGGTAGAAAGTTCATACAGCCATCACCTTTAACTGGCACAGTCAAAGGTCTGAGTTGGGGGATGGAATGGTGGGATAGAGCAAGCACAGCCTAACTTCAGAAATACCATCATAAGCATTAACAGTTGTTGCTCTTTTGGCTTTTCCAGTTAGGGGTCACCACAGCGGAACTCCGGTCTGCTAATGATTGGCAGTAGATTTTTATGGTGCCAAGGTGCCAGCTCAATACCCAACCTTCAACGAAGGCACACCCATTCTACACATGTCTTTCAAATGCCACTCGACCATGGGGAGGAAATGCAGACTCCACACAGAAGGCGCTCTAGCTGAGAATCAAACAGGAGAACCTCTTGCTGTGAGGCAACAATGCTACCGCTGCACCACCGTGGCTTAATATATCATAAGCATTCACAGTAGTAACAGAAAATGCAATAGCAGAAAGCAGCAAAACAGCCAAAGGAAAAAAGAATTGTGATAAGGAGAATTCAGAGCACTTCATTGAAGGTAGGAGTTGCTGAGATCTGTTGAAAAAAATCTGAAATAATAACAAACATCTCATCAAGGATCTTTCTTAAGAGATGGTCAAAGACTCCACCTCCCTATGGGAGGGGCTAAATACCCGACACCTCCAAATAATACAACTCTGAGGTCACCAAACACTGGGGTTAATTGCCAAAACCCATAACAAATTTCTCCTTCCTTTCTGAATGAAGGGACAAGAATCAAGCTTAAAAAAAAAACAAAAAACAATATGGCACCTAATACTGTCTTGTAGCCATTTGCAAAACAAAATAGTATGTCTGTCAAAGAATTTAGTGCTGCTTGTCTAGAGCAGCAAAGGCCTAACTTTTGTCATAGCTTAATACTGTAGGGCAGGGCCAAAGCATACCCAGTCAAGGCCACAATCTTCTGTTGTCATAATGAGTGGTGCATAATAACAGAAACTGGAAGGTTCACAGATCCATAACCAGTATCAGCAAGATATTACCATAATGCAGACTCTGGCCACATCACTTTCTTACAGTATTCTGTGGACATCAAAGCAAACGTACGAAGATAGAAATTGACTGAAGGAGCTGTGAGAAGGGTTTGGGATTTTAGGAGGGTAGATTAATCCAGTGTAACAGAATTACAGTAGCAGATATTAGAAAAGTGGAGGACTTGAGAAAACAAAATAGGGGTAATATAAAGTTGAAGTTTTGGGGGCAATGACAACGTATGATACACATAACATCTCAATAAATACAGTAAACTGTCAGTTAACCGGAACTCAAGCAACCAGAAAAAAAAAAAAATTGAAGAAATACAGTAGTCGGTTTTTCATGTGTTGCATTTTTCTGCCCCCCCCCCCCCCCCCGCAGAAACATACCTTACATTTTTAGAGTTTTAAAAAGGAAGGTACAAATAAATTCCCTCGCTCCCCAACCTGAGAACAAGTCAAACTAATCAATCCAAATTGCTAAAATGTCAACACTTGCTCCATATTCAGTTTGCATCAGATTGCACATTCTCTCTCTGATCTCACACACACACACACACACACACACACACACACACACACACACACACACACACACACACACACACACATACACGCAGTCTATTCGGCTTTCTTACATGTATTCACTCACCCCCCCTCCGATCTCTCACACATACTCTCTTCAGGTTTCATACATCTCTCCAATCTCTGACACATTGTCACTTCTGCTTTCATACTTGCATTCTCACTCTCTCTCTCTCTCTCTCTCTCTCACTCACTCACTCTCTCTGTTCAGTTCATTCAATTCCAATACACTCAGAGTGCCACTGAAACCATTCCACATGCCATGCTTTGCCGTGAAAATATAAGTTTAAAATATTATTATTCCAGCCAGGCTTTTAATTACTCTATTTCAATAATAAAATCAAACCAATACAGTGTTTATGGTATGGTATAGTCTAGGGTACAGTATTTGTCAAGTCTATTTTTAATAGTAACTCTCAAGCAACCAGAAACCACATATTCAACATCTACCAATTTCCATGGGTGCTGGTTAACTGAGAGTTTACTGTAATTAAAGGAGATGTCTGGAATCATTGCCTGCCTCTGTGAAAAACAATGAAGCATACCCTATTTTTCTAAACAAAGTAAAAAAGGATTTGTTGAAAACTGCCATGTGCAGATGCGTTTAGGATAACACCCCCCACTCCCAACTTCCCTAGCTACTTCTGCTTCTACTAATCCTGAACCTAAAGATCATATGCATTTTTTCTTTTACTAAACCTTATTTTCAAAAAGTAAAATACCTGGGATTCAGAATAATTGCCACATACAGTCCTAACTGGACAAACTCCATACTGCCCGATACTCTATGATGATTCAGAAACATGATAAAGGTGCAATGAGCAACAGTTTATTAGTGGGTCCACTTCACATGACTGAATCTCAAAATACTGAATTTCATTCGACTGTGACCACAATACCTAATTTTCAAAATACTGAAAACTCATTTGACTGAATCTCATTATACTGAAAGCTTACAATCCTGAATTTTAAAATACTGAATTTTAAGCTATAGATGTGAAATGTGTTTCCCTGCATGTGTGACTTGCTTGTGATAAAAGCACAGTACTGTAACTTAAAGTGCCAAGTTATGGGAAATATCTAAAGTAATATGTTGAATGTTACATGTGCTCCCGGCAGTAGTGGCAGTGTGTGTACAGTACTGTAATGTAAGTAAAAGGTATATGCCCTTTTCCCCACTGTAGTGCGATCCTGGAGTTAGTATAAATGTATATATATATATATATATATATATATATATATATATATATATATATATATATATATATATATATATATAAAGTTGTGGTGTGTGTGTGTGTGGGGGGGGGGGCATAGTCCCCCACATAGTTTCGTTTTATATCGTCCAGTTTCTGTTGAGAGAGTAAGTAGGTAGTTTTTTAAGTTCTGGAAAGAGTCAGCCATTGGTGCTGTAAGTGTGCATGTCTATGGCTTAAAGTTCAGTATTTTGAAATTCAGGATTGTAAGCTTTCAGTATAATGAAATTCAGTCAAATGAGTTTTCAGTATTTTGAAAATTAAGTATTGTGGTCTCAGTCAAATGAAATTCAGTATTTTGAGATTGAGTCATGTGAAGTGGCCCTTATTAGCACCTCATTATCATGTCCTTCAGTTGAACACTGTTCTGCTAAACCTAACCATATTAGTGCTCCCACTGCAAGCCTATGCAACTCAGTTGTACAGGTACCTTTCAACAGACACAAACTCACACATGTGCACACACAGGCACAAACACACACATGAACACACACACGCACACACACACACACACACACACACACACACACACACACACACACACAAACACACATCCAGTCATCTGCAAACATCCCCCCACAGACATACACATACACACACGCACACACACGCACACATGCACACGCACACACATGCACACACACACACACACACACACACACACACACACACACACACACACACACACACACACACGAACACATAAACGCACACACATGCACACACACACACACACACACACACACACACACATCCAGTCATCTGCAAACATCCCCCCACAGACATACACACATGTGCGTGTGCACACATGCATGTGCACACACACATACATACACACACACACACACACACACACACACACACACACACACACACAAACACACATCCAGTCATCTGCTAACATCACCTCACAGACATACACACACACACGCACACACGCACACACACACGCGCGCGTGCGCGCACACACACATGAACACACACCCAGTCATCTGCAAATATCCCTCCACAGCTATACACACACACACACACACACACACACACACACACACACACACACACACACATACACATGCAGTCATTTGCAAACATCCCCCCACAGACAGACACACACACACACACACACACACACACACACACACGCACACACACACAACCACACACAAGCATGCACACACACACACACACACACACACACACACACACACACACACACACACACACACACACACACAAGGACAGGTTTGCAGTGCTCATTCATGTTTGCTCCAACAGACGTATTCCTTCCTTTGAAGTGGAAGGGTACACACTTTTGCCCAAAGGGCTTCATAAGCTGTAAATTAATAGAGTAATGTTCTGAATTTAGACTTTAATCCAGTTGTAAAAAAAAAACCAACAGATTATTTTTTTATTTACAGCTGTATCAGATCTCCATGGCTAAAATTAGTGTAATTCAGTAGGATGTAAACCTACAATTTGCATGTGTGAGCTGATAGGAGCAGGGAATATGGGTAAGGATTGGCCAAGAGTCTCACGTAAATGTACCATTCAGTTGATGGGGTGTTAAAAGGGAGAAGATAGGTTGGGACATATCTTTAGTGTGTGCATGAGATTGGTAGAAAAAGTATCTTGTGATTGGGTAGGAAGAAAAGAGTTGCAATTCAGATTGATCATAGGTATCACATTATAAGATAGAATATCTGCACAGTTTGTTATTACTGATCACATCCTTTTTATAGTTCATTTGGTAAGAAAGCTTTTAGGTTCATAGGATTTACATGAATAGCAGCAGTTTCAGTGGCAGTTACAATTATTAATAGAATCCCAAGGATTCAGAAAGAACCCCACCACCATAAGAGATGCAGCCAAAGGGGACTGCTTCCATGATGACAGAAAGTGTAAGTCAGAGACATGTTAACTTCAAACAGGAATGACCTCTGCTAATTTGCATGTCTCTGTATAACCCTTAATTACCATGAATGAAGTTACTGTCTTCCCCTCTAAGTATGTACAGGAACAGCACAAGCAGAACAATTGTTTCCCACTCACATTATGATAACTACAACAATCATATCTGTCACATGCACTGCCAGATTGTATCAGACAGAACAACATTTTGCTGCACTGCATACATAGGAATACACACACATAGAGATTGAAGGAGTAGCACCCCTGCCCATATGGATCAATATATGCAGTAATGGCACCATGATCCGGTAAGTAATAATTGCAATGTGTGTGTGTCATTTGGCAATGTGTGTCAATTCTGCAGCAGCAAAATAAAGCCACATATGTCCTGATATGGGTAATGTATGTTATAACATATTTCAGAAAAGCATGACAGCAATACGGGATGTCTGTACAATTGTGCCTAGGCTGTAAAAACTGAAGTATAGAAAACACCATGGTGGCAGCTTTACAAAAGTAGATCACAAGCACAATATTTATCTGCCTGAGGAACCACCCAAATGGGGTTGAACATTGTTTTAGATCTCTTTAGTGATCTCCCAGAAGGAGTTGAGCATGGCCCGTGCCATGTCTTGAAAGAAGTTACTCATCATGTCCCTCATCTGTGTCTGGAAGACATCTGTCACTACAGCCTAGATCTGGTCCTGAAATCTTCTGCCTGGCGTGGTGGTTGATGTCTTCTATACTGAGCCACAGGGATAATGGCAACTGCAGGTACTGGTCTATCATTATCATCCTCGTCCCTGCCATGGTCATCATCCTGGTCCTGGGAGTTCAACTTGGCTGACAGTAGTCTGGTGTGTCATCATCATGTAATTGGTGAGTGGCCTGGGTCCCACACGCTGTCAAATTTCAGCAGAGGAGCAAAACATTATAGATACATAATAGGTATTAACCTAATAATTGATGAATACATGAAAATTCATAAAAAAATCACAGTCTTCATGTTGTAACTATTATGTATGTGATACTACATTACTGTCTGATCTTATCCAATAATAACACTTGATGTGATGTCATGCATACATCCAATCCATGCTAAATAACAAAATGGTATGTAATGTATATCACAGTCATATCCAAACATGTCTGAAATAAAACACAATAATTGATAAGGCATGTAAATAAATGCTTATGTCAGTTAAAATAGATTTAAATTATGTATGGAAATATACTATGTGTTGCTATGACAGGTCTGTTGCAAAACATGACAGTAGTCATATGTATATTATAACAACTAGAGATTACACAATGTACAATACATGTTGCTGAAGCATTATGAAGGTCCTGGTAAGAAGGTTACTCTCACAGTAGTGATGTGTACGTGAATGTGATACACATGGCAAGTCATCCTGCACTGACACATCTATCTACTGCTTCATAGTATGTATTGACACATGTCACATGACTGCTGATGAAGTCCCATGTTTTAGGGGATGAAAGGGCTTAACTTCTTGTGAATAAAAATTTAATTTACAGTGCTGTGTGCTCTTGGCTGGTTCTTTAAGTTCTGTGGTTATTTGTTTTAATCCTTGGCTGCTATGTTTTTGTAGTTATATGTCACATAGCACAATCAGCTTCAATGGCAGACATCTGAAACAGCTAATTATTACTGCATTATCAGATTATATGATATACAATTAGCAACTTCAAAATGTACGAAATAGGACGTGTATAATGCTTGTCCAAGTTACATCACAGTAGGTACATTTGTTGTGACACTGTAATGGTATCCAGATCTGATTTATTTATTCCTTGTAAAACAAAAGACACAGAGTTGTAATAATAACAAGTGTAATATTGTGATTATGCAACATTCTAAATGTCATAATATTCATATATTGATGGTCATGATTGGGTCACGGTGCCGCTCATATGTAGTCATTAAGTTACTCTAGTATATGTTGTATAACAAAAGATACAAAGTTGTAATAATAACAAGTATAATGTAATAATTATTCAACATTTTAAATGTTATAAAATTTATGGCCATGATTGGGTCAGTGTGCCTATCGTATGTTGTCATTAAGTTATTCTGGTACATTACATGGCATGCAGTATTTGCTTTATTAGACTTACTTTTATTATTATTTATAGGTTCATAGGTAAGTATTAGGCTAGCTGCCTTTGTGGGCCATTTTAAGCCTCATCAGTTTTTCTCAGAGATAAGAATGAAACCCTGTATTTTGTGTCTAAGAGATAAACACCTTAATCATTATGCCAAACCTCACTTTTAGCATCCATACCCTCATATAAAACCTTTGTGCAAAATATTAGACTTAGGAGTAGGAGCTTGGTGGTAGGAGATTTAGTTGATGGCCCGATGGCCAGTAATGATGCTGAAATGCACATTGATGAAACAGAGCTCACTGCAAGGTGAATTCCTCTTTTCCCAAGGTAGACTGACCTCTGTGCTGATTGATAATTAATAAAAAAGTGCAGGTTATGAACCTCCCAGCATGGCGGACAGAAGACTTTTGCCCTCATAGAAAATAAGTTTTGAATTCTACTTCCAAATTCTGTATTTTGCTCAGAAGAGAAATTTAATTAAAAAACATCATAAATCCCAGATGCTCAGTAATTTTTCACAATGAGGTAATGGTTTTCAAATTTCTAGGTCAAAGTTTAAATTTTTTTCCAGAGTGGATGCAACACTTTGTTGTGAAATTGCTAAATTAGTTTAAAAGTCTTGCATCAATGATAGTCCTGTTGCTGAAACTGCATTGTATTTCTTCAGGATAAGCAAATAAAGGGGAAATTCTTTTTTTTTTTGTTACGTGGAATTGGGTTGTCACTTCAACAGTGGCAAGCATCTAGTGCCAATGTCCACACTGATAGGTAGGTGATACAAAGAACAATCACCGTAAGCTGTCTTTTACTGGGCTTTTTATTATCTGCTTTCATCCACTGAAGGAGTATAACAAGAAATAAAGGGGGAAAAAACAATGCTGCAAAGCAGTGAGTCATCTTAATTCCCAGTGCAGTTTTAGAACTATAGGTTTACCTTCCAGATTAACTTGCACATTTACTGACATATCAGCCTTCAGTATACCTACAGTATGCATGCAAAACACACATGTGCACAGCACACAGATATATGTTTCAATAAGCTTCAAGACAAGTATGCCATTCCACTCTAGCCTACAACACTGACATAGGGCTTGATTCCAAAAGACTTGGTCAAGTGAAAGTTATCACTGGCACTGACAGAAGACCTTTGGGAATGAACGGTTGGTGTAATTCATCTAGAATGATTACAGATTTCTGGAATTCATTAAAAAATGTACTTCAAATCTTACAGCACAAATGCCGATAGTCATTTGCTAAATAAACAACAGTCTCATAATGAAAACAGAATGAAGAACAATAATCTGCACTCCCCTGAAAACTCACATTCATTGAAACTGCATCGAAACACACTTTCATAGAAAGTGCATCTGGCCAATGGCAGATTAAGTGTACCTCAGGACCAGTCACAAGCACAGCAACAAAATGTAATAGCTTGAGTTTATGTCTATGACACACATACATAACTGTTCCTCAATTTTCCGTATCTCTGTTACTGCCTGTTTGTAGTATGCTTACGCATGTACTTGCACAATTAAAAAATTTAATTATGGTCATGAACATACGGTGCAACACCTCAGACATACAATATAACTAGGAGTGGATTATGGCACATCAATAACAGGAAATTGTATGTGACATTGTGTTTAACAAATCATCATAGAGCAATTGTGCAGCATTGTAAGAGAAATGGAACTCAAGGAGCATATGTGCCATTAAAGGTTTACCAACATTAAAAGTGTTGGGTCAGCAGACACCCATTCAATAAGAGAATAGACAAGCTAGGTTTAACATATAAGTCACTGAGAACCACTGCCATATGTAGGCATTTGCAACTGTGCAAACAGCAGTAACAGTAAAGTAACTTATATGTAAAACATTCCACTCAATATCAACATGCCAGTTGCACATAAATGTCTTTCATTTAAGTTGTGCCAGCAAACAGCACATAACATAAATTAATTAACAAAATCATCTGTTGATAACACAGGAGACAAGATTCCACCTAAAATTACGTAAACATTAACGTTATTCACAATAAATCACTATGTATTATACATATCTTGCAAATGCATTGAAGGAAATCTGGCATAACATCAACATGCCTGAATGTCATAAGACTACATCTAATTGTGAGGATTTAAATATTTTAATATTACTTTTGAAGCTATAAATGTGGAAAGTAGTAACACTCTCTCCCTCCACTGCCCCTCAAGCCTGTCCATGCTCTCTGGGCACAAAGCTCAATTTCTTGCCTGAACTTCTGCAGCTGCAAACAGAAAAAGATTATGCATTAAAACAACAGAAGGATTGTTTAAGTTCAGTACATAATGACTTCTATATACAGTAAAAAAACAGTGTAAAAATAGTCATTATTACATGCTAGCAAGCATTACCATACAATACAACATCACATTTTTTTATATTCAGTCAGTGATATTTCACTCTCAGTACTATGCACATATGACAATTACTGAAGACAAACAGAAGGAAGCTAGAATCAAACCTACACCTGTCATCACACTAGAAAGCAGAACCCTACTGACTTACCTAATTAACATTTGCTGTGACTGTATGAATTGATGGAGCTCAAGCAACTTACATCTATGAATATGCAGGGAAACATTACACACACACACACACACACACACACACACACACACACACACACACACACACACGCACACACACACACACACACACACACACACACACTAACAGATGTGGCAATGTAAGATGACTGTGTAAGTGTAGAGATATACCTAAACATGTGGAAGAATACCTAAAAAACATACACAGTTATTTTATGCAGAACTTATTGCGGTGTTATGCCCTAATTAATAAAACTGTATACACATATGTGATTAATGATAACTGCATGCCACAATCTTCTTGTATGTACATATGTTGTTGTTGTTTGCCTTTTCTGCTTTTCCCGTTAGGGGTCGCCACAGCAGAACTCCTGTCTGCTAATGATAGGCAGTCGATTTTTATGGTGCTGAGTTGCCAGCCCGATGCCCAACCTTCAGTGAAGGCACGCCCATTCACGCATGTCTTTCGGAGGCCACTCGACTGCAGGGTGGACATGCAGACTCCACACAGAAGGCACTCCAACCGAAAATCGAACAGGAGAACCTCTTGCTGTGAGGCAACAATGCTACTGCTGTACCACCGCGGCTCTTGTATGTACATATGCATGAATACAATTTAATATATACATATGTACACATAGGTGGGTATATAAAGCTTGATAGCTAGACCTATATGTGTTGGATGAACATGTGCTTGTCATTTTGAATGGACATACACATACATGTATAAGCCAAAGATACAGCTGTGTGTGTATATTATGACAAGTAAAAGAAAATGACACGTGCTGCCATGTCACTGCATAATCTGCTGCACACATTTAACATAACATTGTACATAATATATTCAAAATGCATTGTTTGACATTGAACTGGTGACATATGTGCTGTTCATGATACATTTCCTGCAAGTCAGGCATGCCTGTGCAATAATATTCAGTCTGGCCAATGACATGTATAATGTCAGCACTGGGATTTGAATAATAAAACCTTGCAATTGTGACTGCATATCATCCCATTGATTACAGCAATACCCCTCAGCTGCAACAGTACAGGTTTCCAACTGTCATAGGTTGCAAGAAAACATTTGCCTGCACTCGAAACACATAAATAGCCATTAATGGAATTACTGTTCAACTGTGGGATTTAAACCTATACATGTATATTAGGAAGAAGGGCAGTCATTGAAAAGAAGTAATGGATTATAACACACTGTTGTGTAATTTAAACTCTAGACGTACCATGTACGTATTATCCACTATTCACATATGCATCATTATTAACAAAAGAATACTGTAAGATGTTTCTAGAAGCTTTGCAGTTAACAAAGATATGTGTAGTCATCCTTAGCCTAACCACTATAGATGTCAATGCACCACAGCCATGCAATATGATGTTTCTAGAAGTTATGCAGATAAAATATGTGTAGTCATTCTCAACTTAAATGCTATAGGCACCAGCACACTACAGCCATGCTAGCTGTACAACATCTCTAATATATAACTTGCCAAACAACTTTGGATCTCCCATATGTGCTGTGAAATAGGAAATGCACAACTGCCAATATATCATCCAAAGCAGGCTACAGTGAGACTTGAACCCACACATAGGCAAACAACCTTTCTAGCAACCTATTACTAGGCTGTTTGAGCTAATGGACATCACATTTCTTTCAATGTTGTAAAAGTGTATGGAATAAGGATGAAATGCTCATTTATCCACTTTATAAACTATCACGTGTTAGCACACTGAGATTAACTGTCATAGTTTGCAAAAAACATTCAGATGAACTTTAAATAAGTAGCTGTTAAAGGAATTAGTGCACATCCATGGAATTCAAACCTACATATGTAAGGTAGGTATGAGGACAATCAATGTATCAACATACAGTGCTAACCCGACAGCCTTAAGACAGTATAAGGATTTCAGATCCACAATTCTTGACTTGCATTGTGTTGACAAGACTTAATACATATTTCAGCCTTGCAGACCCACATTTGTCTTACCTTCACTCAAATGATCAAAACAGACATGGCCTATAAAAGACTGTTGTGAATTTTAAACCTTAGAGTTTACCAATATATGTATTACCTAGCATTCACACATACAGAAGTATTCTGTATGATGTTTCTAGAAGCTTTGTGAATAACGAAGAAATGCATAGTTATCCACAGCCTAAGTGCAGCAAAATGTGTCAGTGTTCCATAGCCATGCTAGATGTGTAAAAATCTACTCTGTATAACTTACCAGACAAACATAAATGTTCCATATGTGACATGTAGTATTGTGGGTGTGTTTGGCATAATGGCTATCTTTCATCTTAAAGAAGGAAGGTGCAGGGTTTAACTCTGACTTCAGGTTATTGGCTAGGCTTAACATGGCCCTTCAGGGCAGTAAGCCATTATGAAGATAAATGAATTACTACCAATAATTTTTCAAAAATAGGCTAAACTGGGATTTGAAGTTACGCATAAGCAAACAACAGTCACTTTTCCATATTGTTTAACAAGTTGAGCTAAGGAACATGACAGTTCATTTGATGTTTTAAAAGCAGATATTATGGACTAGCAGAAATACTAGTATGTTTGAAATCCTTATTAGTATACAGTTATAATTGACAGCCCTGCATAATTTATACACACTGGCCCAGTATAGTTGAGGATAACCTCAGAATGCCTTGAAATGTGAATGTTAACTTTAATGAGTCAAAAAAAATTTTCTCCGTGTAAATTACTATTATTGATACAGATATCAATGAATACACTTGAAACACAATGCATCATAAAATCATAGGAAGTTACTAGGCTAATGGCCCTAGGGCCCTTACAAGCCTAGCCAACTTCTACCCTTATTTCCACAATCAGCACCTATCACCTCTGTTCAAGTGGGACACAGGTGGAACCCCTGGGATGAATTTACTGTCACCCATCTGTAGATCACAGCGTGTGTTGTAACTTTAAGAATAATTTCCAAGTGTAGGCACGTGCATATAAATAGAGATCATGTGCAGGCAGCAATGCCCTTTTGACAGAACAGCCAGAATGTTTACATGTATGAGCGCAGTAGTCATCTGTTTATAAGTTTGTTTAAGTTTAAGTTACTAAGCTTTAATCCTGATGTGTTTGTATATAATAAAGCTGCTTGAACAAACCCACAACTGTTCATCTGTTTTATCCTGACTGGACGAGCGACATGGTGTCAGAACCGGGATTGAGAGTGCAACTTCTTCAAGCCATGCGGTGCAAAGTTGACAGTGAAGGTATATTGAGGAGGTTGGGTGATACAGTCTTCAAACAATTAAAAAAGGTCAGAAATTAACTTTAGGTAACCAAAACTTGCACAAATTATTTATTTTGCAAAGAAAATGATACGGAGCATTTGTAAACCACAAAATGTATTATTAATCAAACAAAAGGCACAAAACACATTGTTAATTAAACAAATTGTTGAAACCATAATATTTGATAAAAATATCAGAACTACTTATATAAGGCTCAGAGTGAACTCTGATTTGCATATTGAACATGTTTAAAGTAAAACCAGAACAAGAAAAGTACAATGAGCATGATAAGGGATTAAATGGGCATAACGAGTACAATACAAGGGCAAAAAGAAGCTTAAAAAGCAAGGCGACTGCATGTTTTTTAGTAAAAGCTGTAAAAATGTGAAAGCAGCCACCACGAATATCAGCAGGACATAGGTTACAGCAACTCCCAAGTAATAACCATAGGCAATCCTTCAAAAACAGCAAGAACTTTTATTCAAATAACATGAAATGAGCGCTTTCGCATAGCCAAGCTATGCTTCTTCAGATATCAATTCAAAATGAAATCTGTAATGCTTATATACAGCTTTTGGGCGGGCTCATTAAACATACAAATGCAATTAATCAATTATAAATTGGTAGTCATAGAGACAAAAAACAATCTAAACAGTTTAAAAAACAGTTTAAAAAACAGTTTGAAATGCATTACCTAAAACTGTTCATATAAATTATGCACATAGCAATGTAATAATGAATCATAACCATCATTCAAATCAAACAACAAAATTTATCTAAAAACAGCTCCAAAGAATTCTACAACATCAGATATACATTTTAGTTCAGTATTATGCTGACCTTCATTTTCGTCAAGCATAACAGCCATTGCTGTGTTCAGAATAATAAAACTAAATAAAACAACTCACTGCTCACTAGCGTGAATATATCAAAAATAGACATGAGGAACGCTGAAAATCTACGACCAAGCGTACAACATAAAAATAGAGCTTACTTTGCCTCAGTAGAACATTTCACGATCCAAAACCATGTATATGTTTACAAACCATTTCTACTTTGTATATAGTACACATCCAAAAGCGTTCATAGCTATACGGAGGATCACGTGCTTCTGAAGGATGACTTGAAGAAGACAAGGCTTCTTCTGGGTCCTAATGCCTAGAGTATACATAACTTTACAAGCATTAAGGCGTGTTTATAACAACTGCCGAAGTTGCTTGAAACTTAATCATATCAATGAAAGGGGCATTGGTTCAAATACCGTAACTAAATGCCTCCCTTCTATGAACATATAAACTAAATACATAGCTAATAAAATGAGAAAAATGAGGAAATACATACAGTATGTAAAAAATAGTAAAAGACTATGTTTGGGCACAAACTACTATTTTGCATTGACAGAAGAAATTCAAAGCATAACTAGAGTTGCTCAAAGTATCTCAGAGTGTGCATAGTGTTTTGCAGACTGTGTGCTTTATTACGGTACAATTATTTCAGAGTTTACTGTGTGCAAAGTATGGTTATTTTGCAAAGTGCAGTCAAAGTACAACCATTTCAAAAAGTTTCTTGTGCTGTGTACATTTATTCGCAAAGTGCTTCCATTTCAAAGTGTTTCTTATACTGTACAGAGCTATTTCGCAAAGTACAGCCATTTTGAAAAGTTTCTTGTGCTGTATACAGTTCATTTGCAAAGTATGGTCATTTCAAAGTGCTACTTACACTAATAAAGGGTGGTTTCACAGAGTACAGTGATTTTAAAGTGGTTTTCTGCCACAGAGACTTATTTGGCAAAGTGCAGTTGTTTCAAAGAGTCTGCTGTGCTGTTGAGCATAGTTACAAGTTCTGGCATGAATTTCTGGCATATATATGTCTGTGTGTGTCTGTACATAATTTCAAGCACTTTCATTACTCTTTGTTGATATGGCAGAGGCATTTCCCAGGCCCATTCCACTTGTGTTTTATCATAATATAGCAGAGAATTGGAGAGGATTTGAGCAGGAATATGACATTTTCATGCAAGCAGCTTTTTCTGACAAAGATGCATGTATGAGTGCATTTATTTTGCTTAACTTAGCAGAGTCAAAAGCCATTGAAAGTGAATGTTCATTTGTGTATGCACCAGCATTATATACAGTTAAGGAGGTTGCCACCCTCATGCCAAGTGCCACTGTTTTTTCTGTCTTGGATGCAAAGAGTTCATTTTAACAGGAAATGCTTGATTGCAAATCTTCACTACTAACTACATTCAGCACACCATTTGGTAGATACAGATTTCTCAGAATGCCTTTTGCAATAAATTCTGCCAGTGAAGTCTTTCAGCGCATAATGGAGCAATTGTTTCAGGTTATCCATGTGCTATAATAGTGGATGATTTACTAGTTAGAAGTAATGGAGAAGAAGAACATGACAGAAACCTCAGGAAAGTTCTGGGTAGAGCGTGTGAAGTGAATTTGAAGCTCAATCCTCTGAAATGTAAATCCAGGTTACCAGAAGTTACTTATGTAGGTCATTTATTTACCAGTACAGGCTTACGGCCAGACCCTTCCAAACAACCAGCCATTCTTGAGATGCTAGCTCCAGACAATGTCCAAGCCTTACAGTGTTTCCTTGGTATGGTTAACTATTTGGGCAAGTTTATAGCTGCCTTTAATGAGTTATCAGCACCTTTAAGAGAGTTGACACACAAAAATGTTACCTGGTCATGGTTGGAACAGCACTAGAGAGCATTTGATAACTTCAGAAAGCAAATTGCCAATCCGCCTTCATTGAGATACTATGATGTCCATAAACCAGTAGTTCTTTCCTGTGATGCTTCAAAGTTTGGTCTTCGAGCAGTTTTTGTTTAGGAGGGCAGACCAGTTGACTATGCATCTAGAACTCTTACCCAAACTGAAATGTAGGATGCAAAAATTGAGAAGGAACTTTTGGCAAGTGTGCTCGCATGTTTGAAGTTAATTGATTATATTTAGGGCCGAGCTATCCAGATCGAGACTGATCATCAACTTCTAGTCATTATTTTAGAGAAGCCTATGCATACAGCTCCAGCAAGAGTACAAAGAATGATGCTCAGAATGCAAAAATACAACTTCAAAATGGTCTATATAAAAGACAAACATCTTTATCTGGCTGATACCTTATCCAGATTCCCCAGAAATACTACAAAACAACTTGATACAGAGAATTTTGACTTTGATGTCATGGAACTGCATAATTTTTCTTCCATGAGACTTGATGAGCTCAGAGATCATACAAAGACTGATCCAATTTTACAGAAGCTCAACTACTTCATCAATGTTGGATGGCCGTCAAAGCAATCTTGTGTACCGCCAGAAGTGCAACCTTATTTTCCTTACAGAGATGAGATGCTGATGGAGGATAGTATCATTTCCAACAGTCCTAAAGTTATTGTTCCTACTTTCTTACAAAATTAATACATTAATATTTTGCACTGTGGCCACCCGGGTTCCTACCAAAAGAAGGGCGAGGGGACTAGTATTTTGGACTTCTCTGTTAAAAAACATTGATAAAGTGCTTTCATCTTGCCAATATGCAATAGTACTAAACCACATTTGCAAGAAGAGCCACTTCAGCTAAGCCAGATTCCTGAACTACCTTGGTCACCGGTAGCCACTGACATATTGGAGTGGAACAATCAGTATTACTTAGTATTGATAGACTCTTATTCGAACTGGTTTGATATCAATTTGCTACCAAACCTAATGTCCAGTACTATTATTACTCCATTGAAATGTCATTTCTCACTCCATCGTAGTCCAAACAAAGTAATTTCTGACAACGTTACCCAGTTTACCAGTCAAATATTTCAGAAATTTGCAAAAGAGTGGGACTTTATCCATATTACTAGCAGTCTGGAAT
Organism: Protopterus annectens; assembly: GCF_019279795.1. Taxonomy (NCBI): domain Eukaryota; kingdom Metazoa; phylum Chordata; order Ceratodontiformes; family Protopteridae; genus Protopterus; species Protopterus annectens. Next base: position 920,652,288 of record NC_056746.1, on the reverse strand, counting down.
ACCCACAGTCAAACAGCCTGGCTAGACATGCAGTACAAAGTGCAAAGCAATTACTAGAGAGGTAAAAGTATGACAATACTGATATCTTCTTCAATTTAATCTCAGAAATATACCCCGTGACAACCTACTTGGCTCGCCTGCTCAGAGACTTCTATCTAGGCAAACCAGAGCAACCTTACCTTTCAATTCTAGTTTGTCGGTGCCCAATGCTAAAAACAACAGAGCAATCAAAGCCCAACTATTTAAGAAGCATTCCTTTAGTCCAGCTATGATAAAACAAGCAGATTTCTTCATCTGTTCAAAGAAGGAGAGACACTGAGGATGCAAATGATAATAGGCTTTGATTAAATTGGTCGAGTGAGAGGCATATGTGCCAAGCCGAGATCCTACTTAGTGGAATCTAAGGGTATAGAATACAGGAGAAACTGCAAACATCTTCTTCCTGTGTCTGAATCAGTATCACAGCATCGTACCTGTGATACAGACTCTAGATCTCAGAGCAACCCAGACAATGTTCATATTGAAGAACATGTCTCAGTACCTATTTCCGTTCATGATGATGTCCGAGATTTCCCTAAAGTTGAACATTCATTAAAGACAGTCCCCATTGCTAGATCCAATTCTGATTTTTATGTTACATGATCAAGTTGTATTTCTAGACCTAGTGTAAAATACAAAGCAACCTGGACATGATTGTGTGTTTAGTTTTGTATGATTGCATGTCAAAGAATTAGTTCTACATAATTGCATGTCAAAGGATAATTTCTGTATAATTGTACACCAATAAATACTGATATTTTAGTGTATGACCTACTTTTCAAAGAGGGAGGATGTAGAACAGAGCATGTGTTGTAACTATAAGAAGCATTTCCAAGTGTAGGCACATGCATATAAATAGTGAGCATGTGCAGACAGCAGAGCCATTTTGAGAGAACAGCCAGAGTGTTAACACGTATGAGTGCAGTAGTCAGTCTGTTTATAAGTTTATTTAAGTATAAGTTACTAAGCCTTAATCCTGACGTGTTGGTATATAATAAAGCTGCTTAAACTGAGCTCACAACTGTTCATTTGTTTTATCGTGACTGGACAAGCAACACCATCCAGTCATCCAGATTGCATTTGAAAAGGGCCAATGAGATGCTCTGTTTGATATGAAGTGGGAGTCTGTTCCAAAGGTGTGGTAACCTCTGAGAGACAAATCTGTCCCTCAAGCAGGTTCTGTTAATGTCACATACCAGGTTAAGGTCTGTAGTGCGAGTACCCATGTACCATTTGACTTACGGAGGTGCAGCATTTCCAATAAAGCAGGCTCAGAGATTGTCTTGCATGCAAGGCAGAAATTGCCTCTGAGTAGTCTGTATGAAACCAAATAAAGTGACAGTGATTTCGTATGATCCATATATGACAGATGCTGAAGACCTAGAATTTTCCTTGTGAGGAACCTTTGCGGTCTCTCCAATTGCTGCAGGTGCTTGGAACGATAATACCAAAAGGGGTGGTGTACTCAGTTATTGGCCTGATGGGGGAAAAGTACAGCGAGGTTATAACTTCTTATTTTCTGGAGGCAATGCCCTTACTTATGAGATCAAAAATATAAAATGTCCTTCTTACCACTGCGGAGACATGGTGGTCAAAGGTGAGGTTGCTGTCAACCTGAGTGTCCAGGTCTCTTCACCACTGAGTACGTGCTTAAGGTGTTGCTATTGTCATGGTAATTATGCCCTTACTGAAAGGGATGATAGCATTTTTTTTTGCATTGAATTTAAGGCCATGACTTTGGCATCAATCATTTGTCTGTGTAAGAACCTCTTGTAGGATGTTGACATCACTTAGATATTCTACGGCAGCTCCCAGTTTGCAATCATCAGCAGACCTTTAGTTTTTGCTTGTATTTTGGAGAAATAGATTCCAAACAGTAGAGGTCCCAGGACTGATCCCTGTGGAACACCGCTAGTTACAGGTCTGCTGTTGAAGGTGGATTCCCCTAGTTTGACTATATGGGTTCTATCAGTGAGCCAGTTAGCGACCCATCTAATGATATAAGGGTTGATACCTAGCTAAGTGAGTTTGTCAATGATGCCTGAGTGGGGGATAGTATCAAAAGCCTTGGCTAAATCTGCGTAGGCTGTATGCACAGATTTTCCCTCATCCAGGACCTTGGTGACTGTCTCAAAGAAGTCCATCAGGTTTAACAGGCATGATCTCACTTTGACAAATCAAAACTGAGTAGGGTCAGGTGTTTGGAGATTACCTATATCTTTGTTGATATGGTCCATGCTGATCACATAAACACATATGCTTGCTACATTCATATATAGTAATGTAAGCATTAAGGTGTGGAGTATGCAACTTACTGTTTGCATCTGGTGACTGGTATCAGACCTTTGTGACCATTCAGCAAAGATCCTCAATGTCCTTCTGATGTAAGTCTTCATAGCGGTGGTGGTCCTACATGCCAGTTCAATAAATCCCAGTACATCCATGGTGCTCTGTCACAATCTGGTTCCAAATGTCAATCATCACAAAGTTCCTGAGGTGAGCTCACGTCCTCTGTGCATGTTCAGCAAAGACAGTGAGCATTGGCGTTGTCTCCTCATCTGTGCAGTCTGGTGCCCTGACTTGCAGAAGCCTCCTCTTAGTCAACATCCTTGCTATGGATCTCAACGTTTTCTTTAAAGTGCTTTCTCAAAAATGCTAACTGAGGTCTCACTCAGTTCGCAGATAGCAATGGCATAATAAGAATATGTATCAATATTACATTTTAAAGTTGGACATCTAGGATGGTGGCATGCTAGTGGAGTACATCAGGCACATGTTATAGATATTAATGTTTAATGATACCTAGTGGGCAGTTGTGCTGAGCACTGTCACTTATACCGAGTTATTGGTTAATGTGACAAGATGTGAGAACTTACACAGATATTGCAAATGGCATTCCAAAACATTGAATGCTAATGAACCTCAGTAATTAAGAATTGTGCAGATGGTACTTAAAAGCTGTGTGTGCTTAGCTAACCTCTCTCTGATATATAGCTGAATTAGATCTAACTTCCAGATGTAAGCTGTCACCTGCTTGCACTGCTGTGGTGGAATATATTGCTATTATCACATACCTCTGTTCACATTATGGTGTGTAAAACAACTGAAACATTATAATACATATGTTGCTTGAAATTCTCTGCATTACATTTTGTCTGCTATATAAATGAGATGAGAAGAGACATTAGCAATATGCATGCATGCATATGGGTACATACCCATTGGTAGTAAGAAGGTTTTCCCCATATGCAGTTGTAATGACTAGAAACAAACCATCCCTGGTAGACTACAGATACAGATGGAATTAATGTATATCTGTAGTTTTTGCAGAATAATTTGTAACATCTGATGTTTATGACTTACAGGGTTGTCTGCAAGTTGTATGTTCAGTGACTGATTTACAGATACTCTGTGTTGCTCAGTCATATAGTAGCAGCTGTGATTACAACCAATGGGATATAGCCAGTGGCGGCTGGTGACTTCAAATCAAAGGGGGGCTGCAGGAGACAGCTGAATGGGTGGGGTCAAGGGGAAGGGGTGTGGCCAACCAAAAATGGGAGGAGCTACGTATGTTGCCTGTCATTCTTTTTATGTAGGCAAAACTACCCGTAAGTTAAGAGAATGCATCATTGAACACAAGTCCGAGATTAGGAGGTGCTGTGAAAGAAATGCATTGTATAAGCACGTAGCTGAGTTTGGGCAACAGCATTTCTTTAAATTTAGGGCTATTGACTCAGTCCAGCCTACGCTTAGAGGTGGGGATATGAATAACCACCTGGAAAATAAAGAATATGAGTGGATTTTGAGACTGGCAAGTGATTCAGCACCTGGCTTGAACAGTATGGTCAGCCTCAAACCAGTTTTGGTTAGGTTGAGTAGAACTAGGCTGTGATTACTCTATATTTTATATTTTATATTTTCCTGTCCTCAATATATGTTTTTAATATATATTTTAATTTATGTGTTTTATTATATGTGCTTTATACTGTTTATTTAGCATTTATTATGTTTTGAATTTTAACTTCGTTATGTTATATGGATTTTGTCATGTCACATGATTCTTTGGGCTGCTGGTCATGTGACTGTTTTGGACCTGTATTTTAACAGTGACTATCCTTATATGTATTATTATTGATGAAGGATTCTATCCGAAAGCTCTGCTGTTTTTCATAAAGTGGTTTTCCTATTAAGTGTCAAAAGCCCAAAAACCAGGGACACAAACATTGCTTGTATAATCATGGAAAGTTGCTAGAACCATACATTTTACTGCCAAGCTCCCTGTGCAAAACAGAGCAACAGACCACTACGCCAAATCAGCTGCTTTGTAAAAGAGGAAGACTGAAACTTAAATGGCTATCATTTAGTGAATTCAGTTCTCACCATAGCTGTCAACCTCTTAGTACAAAACACCTGTACAAACCCAGTAATGAGGCAATACAGCCCTCAAACATTCAGTGAATTCAGTTCTTGCCATAGCTGTCAACCTTAGCACAAAAAACCTGGACGAAGCCAATAATGAGGGAATACAGTCCCAAAAATAGGGACAAATTTCAAATATTCATCTTATAAACTTAGAAAATTGCTAGAATAAAAGGTTGTGTTACGGTTGTGTTACTATGTATTTTCTGAAGAACATGAAGTCTGAAATTCAAATGCCTGTCAATTTTACTGCTGACAGAATAAAAACAATTTTCAGCAGAGACCCAGGGAGAAATACTGCAGACACATCTTTGTAAAATGACAGGGCACCAGAGCAAATCCACACAAACACAGGGAGGAGATGCAGACTCCACACAGAAGGCACCCCAGCCAAGAATCAAACCAGAAAATCTATAGCTGTGAGACAACAATACTACCACTGCACCATCAAACATGCAAGGACTTAAGCATTCAGAAACCTGAAGTCTGAAATTCAAATGCCTGTCAATTTTATTTAACATTTGTTAATCAGGACAGTCTGACTTGGAACAAAAAAAAAAATTCAGAGGCCCAGGAAGAAATAATGCAGACATGTCTTTGTAACATGGGAGGACACAAAAGCAAACCCACACAAACACAGGGAGAAGATAAAGACCCCACAAAGAAGCCACCCCAGCCAAGAAGCAAACCTGAGAACCTGCAGCTGTGAGGCAACAATGCTACAACTGCCCCATCAAATATCAAGCATTGCAACATTTACAAACCACAGATATTATGAGGAACAGATCAAACATGAGGCAAAAACCTGCAGTTTTTTTTCACAAACAGTGGTGGGTAGGGAATTAAGGTCTTTAACACCTGCATACAAGGTACAGGGTTCAAGCCTGAGGTATTCCCCTACCACACACACAAACACCTCTAGTAGCAAACCACAAAAACTAAATATACTGCACTGGGTGCCAAACAGTTGACATGAGAGTCCAATCAAGACAAAATGAAGTGTAGAAGAATAAAAATATTTCAATGCATTGGCTGCATGACAGCTTAATATCTAGAAGGAAACAAAAAAGGTTGTGAGGCATGAAAAAATAAATTACTTTTTTTAAAATGCATTAATGGAATGCCAGTCAAAATCAAGTATAAGAAAAACAAGCAGCACTCAACTCAAACCACTTCTTGCACTGCAGTTCTAATTATAATTTATATTCAGCTTTATTAAAGTAACAAGTAACGTGCTGAAAGTAGAAATCTCTGATGCCCCCACTTGTAAAAATGTTCCTTATCCAAAAAAAGACCTGCTGCCTGACATCTACTTGTTTCATGGGGAAAACATGATCAAAGTAAAAAATGAAAAGCAAACAAGAAATAAGCTCGATACATTGCTTAAAAGGATTACTGTACAGGTTATAGACCACGCGATTGGCATTCGGTTTATGGTTAAAGCCTGCAGAGATGTCTGTAAGTCTCCAAGTGTAATGAGACTCTTAAAATAATGTAATTCTGTCCTTTATTACAAATACTGGCATATGCATTTCAATACCCAAAGCTTATACATTATCTAGTTAAGTATTCTCTACATGGCAACAGAAAGGCTTTCAATGTTGGCAATTCTTTAACAGTATGCTTATTAAAGCTTACTTGCATCTTGCAATCTCAGCCAAGCTTACCTGATGGTCATTAAAGTATTGCTACTTAAACACAGAGCAACAGGCACTTTGAGTAATAAGCATAAATCAACAGTACAAAAATATGACAGAAACCAGACCATTCTGCAAAAATCAAGGACAGATGAAAAGCCACTCTAGTACTTGTGTCTACCTTGGATGGGTGGGATTCTCTGCACATTTACACTGCATAACTACTCCTTGCCTTGCTTGACACATCCAGAGTCACTACATGGGGAGTGGGGTGTAACAAGTATGTGACAGTTTGAAATGTCTCTGGCTGACTTGTGATGGCCCTGACACCTATCAACCTCAGAGCAAGAAATCTGGACAAAGCCATACAAAGAAATGGGACAAAGGCCCAAAAATAAGGACAATTTTTTAAATATCGCTCTTATAACCTTAGAAAGCTAATAGAGGTCTTGCATTAGTATGAATTTTCTGAATGGTATGAAATCTGAAACTCAAATGTCTGTCATTATTTTCTAACTTCAGTCTTTAATTATTTGTCATTAATTTGCCAAAAAAACACAATTTTATGAAAAATGGACCAAAAAATGTGATGTAAAAATATAAAATAGCAACACAATACAGCTGGCAACCTGTCAAAGAAGGGACACTTTAATATTAGTACTGCTAACTTGAGCAGCTGACAAAATAAAATAATCTACATGCATTTCTGAAATAAAAGTAATCTGATTATTACAGTTATTTCTTAATTATAAACCCTCCATGTTTTCTTCCAAAATTGCTATTTTGCGGAGGGATCATTAGGGGAAGATCAACATTTTGAGTCAAAATCAGGGACAGTTCAGAGGTTTGGCTATGCCTAATTCTATAAAGCAATTTATTTGCATGTACCTCTCAACCTGTTAATGCAATAAATCTGGACAAGGCCAGATATATTGGGGGAACTTATAAACAGTACTAAAAATTGCTCTTGTATAAACTGGGACATAAATCTGGACAAGGCCAAATATATTGGGGAACATATAAACAGTACTAAAATGCTCTTCTATAAACTGGGACAGTTGATAGAACAGGTCTTACTTTAGCATGCATTTTTCTGAAGGTTATGAAGTCTGAAACTAGGTGTGTCATTATTTAGTGACTTAATTCCTAAATGATTTGCCAGAAAACCACAAATTTTTATGAGGAACAAATCAAAAATAAGAAGCAAAACATCTATTCATTCTTTGAAAATCTGGACAGTTGGGAGGTATGGTTCAGCTGGGGCTGTCTAAGTTTGCCGCCCTTCCCCCTCACAAAACCCTGGTCGAATGGAGCCTCCCTGCAGCCATTCCAATGATCCATTAATTTGCTATTTCACTCCATTTACCATAAACACTAATGTGCATACTGATTTACTTCTATGATGATTTGAACTTCATTTGAAAGTTTTATTTTTGCATTTTATAGCGCAAACACTAAAACATAACAAACTTGGCATTAAACCTTCTCTGCCCTTGAAACTCACATTCACTGAAACAACATTAAAATCCACATTCAAAGAAAATACATTTTACTCGTGGCAGATAAAAATTAATTCTGGGCTTTCAAATCATAGGCCCCTTGCATATGAAACATACATGTGCTCTTTGATACACCTTCCTATTGCTTTGAACATTTTTCCAGTAAACAATGAAACAAAACTGTCCAATTCAGAACATTTCCATCATAAAAATCTACTCAAACTTCTACAGTCCACTATTATCAGTAAATATGCACAATTCTACAGTCCACCATTATCAGTAAATATGCACAGTCTCTGAGCAAAAAAGTCATCTAAATAATTCCACGTTAAATAAATCTGTAATGAAGAGGTTGGTGCTAGCAATCACCTTTATATTTCATGGTTTCATCGAACAATAAAGTGTCTGATGACCCTGTGGAATAAATTGCCTAAATTACATTAAAAATAAGCTAGTAATATTGCAATAGGAAATGGATGGCAAACTGATAACAGGCTCATAATTAGTATCTTAACTTTCAGCATTCACCCCTTATGGGAGTAGAACCAACAACCTTCTGCATTAAAAGCAAACACACAGCCTGTTGTGCTATTAGCACTAAACTTCTCTTCTCCTGCAGCTCTCAGCTCCTTGTAGAATCTGCTCAATACTCAACTGCATCTCAACTTCGCAGCACAAGAAGTCTGGAAAAAGTCAAATTTATTGGGGTGGGTCAAAAGGGCAAAAACCAGGGACACATTAAACATTGCTTGTATAATCTTGGAAAGCTGCTAGAATAAAATGCTGTGTTACCACGGTACCACCATACATTTTACTGCCAAAGTCCCTGTGCAAAAAAGAATCAGAACATACCACTATGCCAAATCACCTGCTTTGTGAAAGAAAAATGCTGTGTTACCACCGTACATTTTACAGACAAGGTCCCTGTGCAAAACAGTCAAGAGCAACATACCACTACGCCAAATCAGCTGTTTTGTGAACGAGAGGAAGACTGAAACTTAAATGATTAACATTTAATTAATTCAGTTCTCACCATAGCTGTCAACCTCTTAGCACAAAACACCTGGACAAACCCAGTAATGAGGGAATACAGCCCTCAAACATATTCAGTGAATTCAGTTCTTGCCATAGCTGTCAACCTTAGCACAAAAAACCTGGACAAAGTCACTAACAGGGTATTACAGTCCCAAAAATAAGGAAAAATTTCAAATAGTCATCTTATAAACTTAAAAAATTGCTATAATAAAAGGTTGTGTTACTATATATTTATTGCTAGAATAAAAGTTGTTTTACTATGTATTTTCTGAAGACTATGAAGTCTGAAATTCAAATGCCTGTCAATTTTACTTCTGATGGAACAAAAACAATTTTCAGCAGAGGCCCAGGGAGAAATACTGTAGACACGTCTTTGTAAAATGGCAGGATACCAGAGCAAATCCACACAAACACAGAGATAAGATGGAGACTCCACAAAGAAGGCACCACAGCCAAGAATCAAACCACAAATCCTGTAGCTATGAGGCAACAATACTGCCACTGCACCATCAAATATGTAAGAAATTAAACATTCATAAACCTGAAGTCTGAAATTCAAATGCCTGTCAATTTTATTTAACATTTGTTAATCAGGACAGTCTGACTTGGAATAAAAAAAAACAATTTTCAGCAGAGGCTCAGGAAGAAATAATGCAGACATGTCTTTGTAACATGGGAGGACACAAAAGCAAACCCACACAAACACAGGGAGAAGATACAGACCCCACAAAGAAGGAACCCCAGCCAAGAATCAAACCTGAGAACCTGCAGCTGTGAGGCAACAATGCTACTACTACACCATCAAATATCAAGCAAACAGACCCCCCCCAAAGAAGGAACCCCCAACACTGCTACTACTACACCATCAAATATCAAGCAAACGACCCAACAAAGAAGGAACCCCAGCCAAGAATCAAACCTGAGAACCTGCAGCTGTGAGGCAACAATGCTACTACTACACCATCAAATATCAAGCATTGCAACATTTACAAACCACAGATATTATGAGGAACAGATCAGATCAAATATGAGGCAAAAATCTGCAATTTTTTTACAAATGGTGGTGGGTAGGGAACTCAAGTCTTTAACACCTGCATACAGGGTACAGGGTTCAAGCCTGAGGTATTCCCTACCACACCACCATGAGCACCTGGGGCATTTTCACACGCACACACACACACACACACACACACACACACACACACACACACACACACTTCCCTACCAGTCCCACTCCATCACACACACTTCCCTACCAGTCCCACTCCATCACACACACTTCCCTACCAGTCCCACTCCATCACACACACTTCCCTACCAGTCCCACTCCATCACACACACTTCCCTACCAGTCCCACTCCATCACACACACTTCCCTACCAGTCCCACTCCATCACACACACTTCCCTACCAGTCCCACTCCATCACACACACTTCCCTACCAGTCCCACTCCATCACACACACTTCCCTACCAGTCCCACTCCATCACACACACAGGCATAACTTCATTCACACACTTCCCTACCAGTCCCACTCCATCACACACACAGGCATAACTTCATTCACACACTTCCCTACCAGTCCCACTCCATCATACATTCAAATAGGCATAAATTCGCACACTTCCCTACCAGTCCCACTCCATCATACATTCAAATAGGCATAATGTCACACACTTCCCTACCATTCTAAACATTATTAATTGACACACTTACCTGCCTTGCTGCCCTTTCTCCATAACGTAATCCAAATGTGCCCGCGCAATCATTCTCCATAACGTAATCCAAATGTGCCCGCGCAATCCCACACACAGGCATAACTTCATTCACACACTTCCCTACCAGTCCCACTCCATCATACACACACACACCACATATTCAAATAGGCATAACTTCATTCACACACTTCCCTACCAGTCCCACTCCATCATACATTCAAATAGGCATAAATTCACACACTTCCCTACCATTCTAAACAGTATTAATTAACACACTTACCTGTCCTTGCTGCCCATTCTCCATAATGTAATTCAAATGTGCCCGCGCAATCATTCTCCATAACGTAATCCAAATGTGCCCGCGCAATAATCCAAAGACCCGCGAGATTCCCGCGATCCAAACCCTTCCCGATGAGAGAGACTGACTGCTGGTGTTGCAGTCCGGCCCCGACGCGTTTTCCCAGTGAGTCTGTGCACTTTAAAAGCGCACAGACGTCTCCTCATGTTTCCCTACCTGGACTGCCGGACTGCCTGGAGCATGCGCAGTAGACTCGCAGTAGTCTGGACTACTGCGCATGCGCGAAGTCCGCGAATTTTTAAATTTTTTGTTTTCTTTTTTTCTTTAATTTCTTTTTAGTTTTTTTGTTGAGGGGGCTGCAGTCCGGCAGTCCAATAGCACGGGCCGCCCCTGGATATAGCCAACATTAGGATGGCTTAGCATTTATATTTTTTCTTGTGTTGATATGTAGCCATGTCTGGATAACAGGTCAGTTTGATTTGCTGATGTTTTACTGCCTTGTTTCTGTATAAATTTCAGAAGTCGTGTTGTGTGTCATATCGTAACAGTCATGTTTGTGATACTGTCTATCACCGGCTGTGATAATATTGGAGATACATCCTACATTCTTGAGGGAGTATTGGCAGGTGTATTCAGATATGCATGTAGCCATGGCAACAACATTACTATAGTGCCAGAGTTGTGGCACATTGGTTGTGTGTTAGTTGGCTGTGTGGAGGGTCATGTCAGAGCAATGCTGCTGGCAGGCCCCCCTAGATCTATTGTGACCATTCTCAGTATTTATTATGTGTCAGATCCATCCACACTTGATTCCTCCACACAGTATTCCCTGTCCATCCAGGCAGGTAACATCCACGCTGGCGCAGAGCCACTATGGTTATTATTTCTTTTTCTCTATTTGTAAAATTGCCTCTACTATTGCATTTTGACATCTGGCAGACAGTGTGATATGCACATCTTAGAGTTTATAAACATTAAATGAACATTCACAGCTATGAAACAAACAGTGGAATCCAACTGCGAAAAGCACAACCACGTTATCACCAATAAGTGCACCAACCTCTTCTTGTAAAAATGGAATTTATTCCAACCACACTGAGCCATACAAAGCCTTAAAAACATAAAAATAACTATAAAAAACACAGTATAGTGTTAAGCGCTTTCACCCACTACAATGTGAGCTTCTTCAGAACACTAAATTACTGAACAAACACATCTTTTGTTTAAAATTTGGCGCCACAATTTTGATCAATCAGGCATTTAAAGCCATATACCAAAAAGTACACATACTGCAACCTTGAACTTGTGCCGATGAATATATGTAAATAAACGTCCTGTGTAACTATTATTAACACATCGGATAATATATATCAACTGACTTAACAAAAGAACATACATATATACAACTAATAAATCAAATGCTGCTCATGTTGTATGCTATCATTAAATATCAGATTCCCTAAATCCTAAAAAATATATACAAAAATATATAACATACCGATATTTGATCAGAAATAGATACATGTGCTTTTAATGAACTATGATTTCATTGATACTGAATACATTTTATACATTGCATTTAAAACTACCTACTAGGGCTTCACTTTCCCACAAGTGGATTATGATAAATATAGAATATTTGTTGAATAGTTGTGCATGAACAATATAAATGCTACAATTCACATATTAACTTTTAATTTATTTCTAAAATTGATTTACAGGATATAAAATTGTTGAGTCCTTGTGGATTTGTAGCATCTAAATATAATTGCCACCATGTTTCCCTAAATGCCAGCAATGCTTTGTGATCACACCCCCTAGGGTCTGTGTGGATAGTTTCTAATATAGCAAATCTGAATTCATGAGTATCTCCCATATTTTCAATATGCCTGTATAATGCATTCTTGGTGTCTTTCCTTCTTATACAGTACAAATGATCATATATACGTTGTCTAAAACTTCTTTCGGTTTTACCTATGTAAAAACAGGGACATACAGTACACTTTGCCAAATATATAATCAATTTTGTCTTACAGTTGCCATACTTAAACTTAATCCTTGTGTGACCCATATTCCCAAGCATGATACTTGCTACTTCTAATATATATCCACATTGATTACACATCCCACATTTTATAGTATGTTTCCCTTTATTATTTTTTATAGTGGGTTTCATTTGATTATTTTTCTCCAGATACCATTTGATGTTATGACCCATTTTGAGTACAAATCTAGGTTTAATTCCTGTGATATCTGTCCAACTGGTGTTCCTCAACATCGTGAACCAATATTTGTTTAATATATTCATAACCCGTTCTACCTCCATGTTGTATGTTAATATACAAGATCTCTCATATTGAGTGATACTTGTTTGGTTGTCTGTGTTTGTATTACTTATATTATTTATTTTGCATCTTTGAATATCGCCAGAACCTAACAATGGTTTGTATTTTTTCCCCATTGCTTAATTATGTTTTGCCCTATTTGTTCCATCATCTTGTGGGGATATCCCCTCTCTCCAAATAAGTGTGTGATGAATTTAACTTCTTCTACCATCTCCTTATAATGTGAGGTCATTCTTACAGCCCTTATACATTGACACTTGAATATGTTGTGCTTCATTTTCTCAGGATGGTAGCTCCCATATTCTAAATAATCATTGGAGAAAGTACTTTTCCTGTGTATACATGATTTAACTTCCCCTTCATGTCTATATATATATATATATATATATATATATATATATATATATATATATATATATATATATATATATATATATATAAGTGTCTAAATAGGGCAACCCAATTCTACTGTTGGCATGGGTGAACTTTAAAAATGTATTACTTTCATTAATGAAATCAAAGAATTTGAATAAATTATCAATACTGTCATCCCGTAAAATGTAAATATCATCAAGAAATCTTGAATAATGTTTGATTTTCTTGAAATACTCACTGATGAACAAAATGGTATCTTCCCAGTCTAGCATAACTAAGTCTGCATAGATAGGTGTGCAAGCTGCACCCATAGCAACCCCTCTCATTTGACGAAAATGTTCACCTTCATAATAGATAAAATTGTTGTCTAATACTAAGGACATGAATTCTAATATCAAACATATTTTGTCCCAATCAAGTTGGGTACGTCTTCTAATACTATTACAGAAGGCATCTAATCCATCTTGTTTTGGGATGCATGAAAATAAGTCTATGACATCTACTGTGACTATTATGTTTTCCTCATTCAAGGAATTCAAGGGAAAGTTGCTTAAAAATTCCCAAGAATCCTTAACCATGTGTCTGATATTGTTATATATTGGTTTTAGCCAGATGTCTATGATTTTTCCTATTGGGAAAGTTTTGGATTTACTACCCAAGACTATGGGTCTGAGGGGTGGATCTGATAAATTTTTATGGACCTTAGGTATCCCTACTAAGGTCACTAATCTGGTATATTTAACCTTCAGGCTATCACATACCATTTTAGTTATTCTTCCATCAATAAGAAATTCTTCAAGATATGAATCAATACGCTAATATGCAATGTTAACCTCATTGGTGGATATGGTTTCATAATTTCCTGACTGGTATAAAATATCATACATTTTTTTGATGTATAAATGTTTGTCAAAAATAACCACCCCTCCCCTTTATCTGGCTTCATAACTGTAATATTATTATCCATCTGTAATATTTGATTTATTAGTTGTATATATGTATGTTCTTTTGTTAAGTCAGTTGATATATATTATCCGATGTGTTAATAATAGTTACATAGGACATTTATTTACATATATTCATTGGCACAAGTTCAAGGTTGCAATATGCACACTTTTTCGTATATGGCTTTAAATGCCTGATTGATCAAAATTGTGGCGCCAAATTTTAAACAAAAGATGTGTTTGTTTAGTGATTTAGTTTTCTGAAGAAGCCCACATTGTAGTGGGTGAAAGCGCTTAACACTATACTGTGTTTTTTATAGTTATTTTTATGTTTTTAAGGCTTTGTACAGCTCAGTGTGGTTGGAATAAATTCCGTTTTTTACAAGAAGAAGAGGTTGGTGCACTTATTGGTGATAACATTCAGAGCTATGTTATGGCTGTCACCAGTGGCACTTGCATGAAGGTCAGGAGCACAGACATGAGGTCATGGCAGCACTGGCTGCACAGCAAGACAGTGGGTATCTGTTGCAAGCCATGTTAAAAGCCTTGTTAAGGCAGGGCTAGAGCAGCCCCATAATATGGATCGGGTTTTACATGTCCTTACTTTACCATGTCGATTATGTCCAGCAGGGAGAGGCAGACTCCCTCAAATTAGACCCACACATGACCCTCAGGCATCAATATCTGTGCTGCAATGTGCATGCACATCTGCTGTTGGTAGCTCAGCTGTGAGCTCAGCAGTCACATTCAGACAGACACATTATACTACTGCTACTACTGCTTCTATCCAGACTGTCTTCCATAATGCCTGTTTTATCACATCCAGCTCTCTGTACAGCACCATGGGCCGAGTGTTTCTGATCATGGTAGGAGCAGCCAGGACTGCAGTGTGTACTGTCAGATTGGGTGCCCTAGATTGCATTAGAGTAACACTGACTGTCGCTCCAATGTGTGTCCGGTTGTGTCATTCTGACCACGGCAATGATGACAGCTGTGATGACCACTGACTAATCACTCTGCATATGTTTTTTTTTCAAATATCTGATGACACAGGGTTTTTCTGATTATTTCTCTGACCTAGGTGACTAGCTTCAAGTTGTGATATGTAGTACTTATTTATCATTAGTATATGATAGTACAGATATTGACAACAGCAGTGCTCTGTGTAACAATCGCCATGCTCCTGTGTTTGCATCTCTTTCTAGGTGACATACTGCACATATTTACATGGTTAACAGCATGTTAGCTTAGTCATCCACCACTGATTGCTACATTTCACATTTCCTTGCTGTCTGCCATTCCCTCATGGGCAGGTATGTTTCTATATGCATACCTGTGTTACTTATGACATTTTAATAAGATACTGCACATACCTCACCCTCCAAACTCACTCCACTTCTGTGGACCAGTTTCCATTTTGTATCTCCATGCTGACAGGTAGTTCCCATGTTTGCTTTCCTATATCTCACTGATTTCTCCCAGACATACACACACACATATGGTTGCTTTCCATTTGTCATGCTCTGTGCTGCTGTTGTGGGGCAACATTTGAACATCACTGTTTAGTTTGTGTACATTTGTAAATTTTGCTTGTCATAACTCAGAGATGTGTGTCAGATGCTGCTGTGTCACCTGAGCTTGGACATATGGCCACATCTTCTGTCACCACACTTATTTCATCTCACCTCTGAGTCCTCCTGATCATCCCGTGGCAACTTTGATATGTCATTAGACATCTTAGTTTTTGGGGTAGGTTACCCATACCTGCAGCTGGAAGGCCATCATTTTTTGATGTTATTATGTTGCGAAATATGTCATGCATGGTGACTGTAGATCAGAGTGTGTGTATGCGTATACCTTTAAGAAGCATTTCCAGATGTAGCACGTGCATATAAATAGTGAGCATGTGTAGGCAGCAGTGCCATTTTGAGAGAACAGCCAAAGTGTTAACATGTATGCATGTGGTAGTCAGTTTGCTTATAAGTTTACTTAAGTTTAAGTTAGAAAGCCTCATTTCTGATGTGTTTGTGTGTAATAAACCTGATTGAAATGAACCCACAAATGTTCATCTGTTTTATCCCGACAGATGAGCAACATGGTGTCAGAACCAGGATTAAAACAACAACTTCTTCAAGCCATGAGGTGCAGAGTGGAAGTTGAAGGCAGATTAAGCTGGTTGAGTGAAATGGACCAAAGAAAAAACAAAAAATGGACAGAAACAAGCAAAAGGCAAAGAAAACTGCACAAATGATTTATTTGGCACAGAAAATGAAACTGTGCATTTATAAGGCACAAAACACATCAGTAATCAAGTGAGTAGCATGAACTGTATTATTAATCAAATGAAAGGCACAAACTGCATTATTAATTAAATGAAATATTCAAAACCATGATAGATAAAGCTAGTAGAAATATTCATACAGGGCTTAGAATTACATTTGGTTTGCATAAAGAGCATCTTTAAAGTTAAACAGGCACAAGAAAAGTATAATGAGCATAATAAGAGATTAAAAGGGCATAACGAGTACAATAAAATGGAAAATTAAACTTAAAGTGCAAAATGACTTCATGTTTTTTAGTAAAAGACATTCCCCGGGATTCATGAAGCTCGGCACAAGACGGCGTTAGCCTTGCGCCGACCGTGTGGCGTAGAGATGGCGCAGCAGCACCACATGCATATTAATGAAGGCGCGCTGCCATAATGCATAGGAAACATGTACAAGTGCAGGGGGCATGCCCAAGTGCTGCAAGGAGGCGTGAACATGTTGGCTGCATACGCGCAACCTAAAATGCTGACTAGTACAGCCTGCCTCTAATAGTAATCACTCCTGTTAGTGTCTGTGGATACTGAAATGTATGCAAAGCATACAAGACATTTTTGTGAACACCACAATAAGAAGTAAACACAAAGGCATGTAGCTGAATATTGAGTCCCCGTCCATCGAACAAATGATATTTAAAACCCTGTGCCCATATTCCATTGTAGCGTCGCTAGTTATACCAAGTGGAAGTGAAACGCATCGTGTTAGCATGCTGCCAGTTGCTAAGCCTAGCCCAATTGTTAGGGTTGCCACCTATCCTACATTGTGAGGGACAGTCCCCCTCTAGGCAGGTGTGTCCATACCAAAACCATTATAAATGTGAAATGTCCTGCAATAGTAGGACATAATTATGTCCCATATTTTATGTAATAGTCCCATACAATACTTATGTCCGTATATAAAATACCTAAATGTTACAAGATACAGAATAAGCAAATAAACAAAACAGAATAAGCAACTACACCGCTACAACAATAAAAGCTTATATGTAGGCATAAAACTAAAGTACTATCCTTTGTAATGACTGTGGGTATGTGTTGGCCTGTAAACTCTGATGTGTGTCCCAAAAATGTCCCATCCAGGTCGTATGAAAAGGTGGCAACCCTACCAATGGTCAGAGCATTCTCCCAATATCTGCACATTCATGGTCCAAGTCGTCCTTGTCAGGATGGTCCATAGATGAACGGGTATTACTCGGGTCTACCTACCATGTCATGAAAGATAAGTATTTGCATGTACCTATGTGCATGAAGTACAGCATGTGGATGATCAGAAATGCTAGGGTAGTCCTCACAACCATATTGGTCCCAGAGATATGTAGTGTACACAATGTGTTCTGTTGACTGTGCCATGGGCCATCAACTAGATAAGGGATGAATGATGTCTGTGGAATATGGGGGTGGGGGGGTGACAGGTAATGTAATAATTCGCCAAGGGGAGACTGGGTTGGATGCACAATAGGTGAACTGGAGGTCTCTGAGGAGCAGTGGGTGAATCAGGAAGATAACCAAAGAACAAATATACACATCCGCAATACAATCCCACAAACATGTGAACATTAAAAAGTGCAATACACGTGTACAGAAACGTTACCGGCACATACCCACATAATGGTCTGGCCTGAACTGAGCCATCCAACCCCAACACACCTGGATACATATTTGAATACCCATCATCCCTTTTACAGCACACCATCCCCCCCCTTCCTGAACATCCACCAAAAGGACCCATACTCGGGCTGCTAGATAGGTGCAGCCATATCTGCACATAGTGACCCCTACCCATATCTAGTAGGCAGCCTCACCCTAGGCAGTCTCAGGATTGCAAACTATGTATCCCTTGCATGTATAACCCTACCTTATTGCCATAAAGCAAAGAAGGTCATCGGCCCCCACAATTTTTGGATATCCCTCATGGGATAAGTATCTGTTCTAAACATTAGACTTGGTGTCACAATACGATGTCCAGTCCTGTCTACATCTGGACACAAGTTGTATGAGCAGTAGTTGTCCACAAGTCTGCTCAGCCTCCAGCTGGTCCTGCAGAACCTACAACCTGGGATTAAACACCTGATCGTGATGCACGTCTCCCCAAATGCATTATCAGGAATATATACCTTACACATTCGCATAGTGGCAGTTGGATATAGGGTGCTTAAGGCACTTTAAAGCAGATGTAAGTAGGGTTACCACTTGCCCCACCTTGCGAGGGACAGTCGCTTTTTGGGCAGTTGTGTCCAGACCAAATATAATACAATGGCAAATGTCCTGTGATTGTAAGAAATACGTATGTCCCATATTTCATGTTATTTCTGTATGTAAAATACTTAAAGTTACAAGAAACAGATTAACCTCGCAAAGTGGGACAGGTGGTAACCCTAAAGTCCCACCTTCACCAATTGAAAAGGTGGCAAACCTATAATAGGTATGGGGTAGCATGACTCGGCTGACGGATGTGGCTCCCACAACCCAACTACTTGTTTGTATTGCAGAGTCTCGGTTCCCATGTATCAGCCAGATGGGAGCAGAGTGTATGCGGAACACACAAATATGATTAATTCACTGGACAGGCTGCTGATTCCATACAGTCGAATGCCATGCCGTCGCCTAATGGGCAGCCATTCCTGATACTGTAGTCAGGAGTGGCCTTAGGTCAACTGGTGCCCTAGGCAGAGATCACAATGATACCCCCACCACACCACCCAGTGCCCCCATCCTGGTCTACCTACACCAAATAAATACTGGTAAAGTGCCCCCACTAAAGTGGTGCCCTAAACGGCTGATTAGTTGGCCTATGCCTAAGGCTGGCTATGACTGTAGTCATGTAGTCCAGTGTGATAGGCATCACAAGGTGGGAGCAGATTGTAAGAGGAACACACAAATATGAATGATTCACCGGACAGGCCGCTGATTCCATACAGTCGAACCCCATGCCGTTGCCTAATAGGCAGCCATTCCTGATACTGTATTCATGTATTCCGATGTAATAGGCATCACAAGATGGGAGCATATTGTATGAGGTACACACAAATATGATTGTGTCACTGGACAGGCCGCTAATTCCGTACAGTCGAACACGATGCCATCGCCTAATGGGCAGCCAATCCCGATACTGTAGTCATGTAGTCCAATGTAATAGGCATCACAAGGTAATATTGTGGTCCTCGCTCACACCCAGGGGTGTGAGTGACAGATGCAAGCACCAATGTCGGTGCATTAGCAAGTGCGGGAGCGAGTGGGTGTAAGCGTGTTTGGCTACCAGTATGCGAGTATTGCACTGGTTAAGCAATGTAGAGGCTAACCAAGCATAAGAGGCTGTAACCAGAGGTCAGCAGTGCCTAACACCATGCAAACCCACGCACACACACTCCCAACTGTTTTAATGTGCCTTACTCCCTCTGTATCCAATGGGCTTGTTCTGCCCTGCAACCAACTAAACGTCCTTTGCAAGGGTCGGAACCAGGACCCTGCGCACACAGCTAATGTGTATTACCAATACGCCATGGCAGATATACAGACAATGGACAGTACCACAAGCATATCATACAGAGCTGTCATTTAACAGTATAGGAATGTATCCCATCATGTAGATGTACATGTGAGTATGTATGTCCAGCATATAGGTACATACATATATAGAGGTGTATCAGGAACATACCATATGGCAACAAAGCATTACAAACGAATGAAATGGGAAACACCAGCAACACCTGTATTATGTAGTGGTGTTGCTCTATGTGATCACAAGACTCCCTCAGACAGATATGTGTCAGTCATACACGCAAATAGTTGTACATTGGCCGTATACATCACTCTGTGCATGTAATGTACATTAACACAACAGTACCTGTCCAATCATTATGTGTGAACAGTACTCTTGCAAGGTGCTGTGTGCAACATCATCATCATGATAAAGGTAAATGAGGTAACCATAGAGGGACCAGTATTGTTTTGTGTACAATGGGGTCATCCTCCTCACATGTACCTGAACCATGTAGGAGTGATGTGCATACCAGGATCGTGTGCCTGAGGGACAGGGGTGAGGATAACAGTAGTATGTTATGATACATATTACAAGGGTTTCATGTGTCATGTGGGCACGTGTGTGTAATGGACAGCTATGTATAGGGAAGATGGTGTCCTAGGAGCCGAATGGCCTTATGTGTCCATAGGTGAAGGTCAGATGTTGGGGAAGGAGTGTAGGTATGGCCGTGGAGGATAGGTAGGATCACAGAAAAGACAGCATACAGGGTTGGTATATGACATATGTGGGGGGAATACACCCTGGATGGGGATGAGTCTTCGGCATTCAAAAGCCCATGGGAACAGTGGGCAGAGGTCCAAAGCCATGGGCAACTGCCACTGCACCTACACAGCTGCAAAGGAGGCAGTGCTGGGGGCTGTCCAGGAGGGGCAGCATCACCCTGTAAATGTGACACTCCACCCTTGAACTGGTGTATTCGGCTTCGTAACGCCTTAGGGAGCCACCCACGCAACACGTCCGGGACCGCATGACAGCAGATATGTACCTGTCTGGTCCCGCTCCCAAGGGGGACATGCTCCATCCTCAGTGCTGGTACCACCAGAAGGTGGTGCAGTGCTAACAGAGGTTGATGTCTATGGCTGGGCCCTTGATGTGCTAGTGCCCGTTGCCATGGTCAGCTGAAGTGGGACAAGAGGTTCTGCCAGGACCTCCCAACCCATTCAGCCTATGGTGTTGCGTTTTAAACCCACATATGGCTTAGTGATAGACAACAGCATACAGGATTACCTGTGACAGTATGCATAGATACCACCAGCAACCCAGCACAACAGATGGTATACATTTGCAGAGGGAGCACAACACATGCATATATACCACATGCCAACTGTACAATGTGTAGTAGATGTGTGACCGCAACTATGAACAGTTGCCCATCATTGCCTTGTCACTGGGAATCCCACACAGAGTCAGTCATATCACTGTCTCATGTGACACATGTCCAGTCAGGGATGCGATGGCAGCAACACATCCCTATCATCATGTAATGTCTGCAATCCTCACACCATGCTTCTGCTGTGCACAGATGTGTGTTCAGTGTGTAACACAGGAAACAAATGGTTGCACACACTGACCAGTTCACGGATGGCCCTACAGATGGGGGTCCCTCATGAACAGAGTACTGTCATGTCTGTATTATAACATGCAGAATAGCCATTACCACACACATGTTAAACAGACAGTAGTCTCAATGCAGCATAGCTACACTTACATCCTGTAGTTATGTGTGGCACATCACCCTCCTGTCTTTAGGCAATTTCCCACTGTGGAAAATGATTGAGGTACATCCAGATATCATCTGTGATGCCGTGTCAGAACACCACATCCAGGTACCATTCACAGCGACTGTCATGGCCAGATAATAACATGTTTCCCTAGATAGTGTACTGTGTTTATCATGCGGATGGCTATGGGAACACCATCACAGCTGTACCACATGGAATCAGCTAGAGGAGGACTGCAATAGGTGCAGAGGCCATCACCTGACCATTTCCATCTCTTACAATACACATGCTGCTGTGCAGGTGTACACCTTCACATCCACCAGAGAATGTGTGGGCAGGACAGTCAATGTATACCAGGGAAGGGTTGGAGAATTAACCATAAGCATCATCTGCCACACTCCGAATAGTACAGGGGCAAACCCCTGACTACTCATTAATATTACATGTGCATGATGTTACTACATGTGCCACAAAGGCGACATGTTGCTATGCTGTAAGAACATGTGTGCAGGTGAGTGAGTGCCATCTGCAACAGATATAGTAGACATACATTAGGTGTGGCACACATGACAGTCCACGTGAACAGATGCCATTGTCACCACAACCACACTCTCTAATGGACACACATTGACACCTTTTCCAGGGCCACAAATACACAATGTAACTACTTAGTTTGCCACACTGCAGTAATGCATAGGACCACATGCACCACAGGGGATATCTGGAGGTTCTATGGGCTAGGGCATGTGAAAGTGCTTGACAACTGTTGGTATGCCAATGAGGTTTATACTGGGAGTGACTGTGGTTGGGAGCATCACAACCCACACGCAGACACAGGGTGCCAGTACTGGCATGCAGGTATGCATTGCTCCATGGGTGTGTAGTGTTTGGCTGTGCAAGATGGCTGTACAAGGCTGGGTGAGGGGTAATCCTTGCCATTGCATCACCCGACAATGGTGTGCAATGCAGGGGTGTAGTGTCTGCAATGTCCCACACAGATGGGTACTGCATTATCTGGCCTGACATCCTGGTTACCAATGTGTAGGGTCAGAGCTTTGCAATGCATGCCATGTCTGTGTTTGATAGTCCTTCACATGGACATCACCTGGGATGTGCATGTCCCACAGTAATGTACAGTGACATGTACAGGTGTACCTGGTTTGGCAGACACATGTAGTGTACACAGCCTGTTATACCCCGATATACCAATACTGACCTGGTGTGGCGAAACCTGCTTATAGTGAGCAGGTCGGCCTTGCACCTGCATGGATAGTATGATACAGGTTTTCCGTGGTGGTAGTGGCATGGGTCCATACAGGGCACATGTGTACAGCATTGTCTGGCCTTAGTGGATAACATTTGATGGCACCACATATGTTACAGGCATTCAGTGTGGAACATAGTGAAGGCACAATGTCCACATATATGTGCCTATTGTACCACTGTACAGGGTGCCATGGCCTCTGCAGGCCACTGCATTCACATCATGCCTACTATCTGTCCTCAATGTGCATGTTACTAGCAACATAGTGGGATATCCAGGCAAGGTTGTTTGTGCATGGCACATGGGTGCGGGACATATACCAGGTACTAGTAGGGCTACATACTTAGTTCACCAGGCCTTTTGCCAGATGTATCAGTATGGCTTGCCAACACAGTGCTGTGGCTGAGTGACAGCTGTACTCCTGGCTGCATACTTAGTTCACCAGGCCTTTTGCCAGATGTATGGGTATGGCTTGCCAACACAGTGCCGTGGCTGACTGACAGCTGTACTCCTGGCTGCATAGTTAGTTCACCAGGCCTTTTGCCAGATGTATGGGTATGACTTGCCAACACAGTGCCGTGGCTGACTGACAGCTGTATCTTCATGAGGTGGCCAATGTGTCATAAGACAGATACCATATAGGAAAACTACAAAACCCGCTCCCAAACATGTCCAATGGTAACGAAAACCACTGGAAGCACTTGAATGTTACCAATAAACAACGAAAAAGTGCTGCAAGCCAAGGAAAACTGGAAAAACCGTATATCCTCTTCAAAATGCTTTTAATGAAAGAACCAAACTCCACAGACAATCACATTAACGCAGTTTCGACAAAACAGTTTACAAGCGTTTTCATCCAAGCCACTTGGACTTCATCAGACAATGAACTAACCTTAAATTAATCTATATATGCTAGTTCTAATAACCCACTGACCAAGTCTAACGAAATATTCATTGGTCAGTGGGTTATTAGAACTAGCATATATAGATTAATTTAAGGTTAGTTCATTGTCTGATGAAGTCCAAGTAACTGGATAACGCTTTGTACTGTTTTGTCGAAATGTGATTGCCTGTGGATTCTTTCATTTTGAAAGGATATCTGATGTCAATGGTAAGACAATCACGGCCACCTCTACACAGGCTCTGACAGACAAACACACACTTGCCATGTCCTGTATACAAACCCCTACCGTATCACACTGCAGCAACATGCATTTAGGGCACGTGCTACTGCAAATACTACAAAGCACTGTACTTGTCTCATCAGGCAGACATACACACAAACTTGGCATGCCTGGGATTAGAACACCGACCTAACTACTTTACTACACTACAGCATTATGCAGTCACAGAACTCGCTACTGAGATTACTGGGACACAGCGCTCCCAGAGGTGTATTTGTAGATGGGTGACATCATCGGCCTTGCTAACAGTGGGTATAAAAAATGTTTGGAGTGTGAGTAGTATAAAAGCATTACTCAATCCTCAGGCAAACGGGAGCACACACACACACACACACACACACACACACACACACACACACACACACAGCGAGTGTGGAACTAGAACACTGACCTAACTACTTTATTACACTACAGCATTATGCAGTTACAGCATGTACTACAGAGATTACTTCGACACAGCACTCCCAGAGGTTTATTTGTAAATGGGTAACATCATCAGCCTTGCTAATCGTGGGTATAAGAAATGTATGGAGTGTGAGCAGTCTGAAAGCATTACTCAGTCCTCAGGCAAATGGGGACACACACACACGGCATGTGTGGGACTAGAACACTAATCTAACTACTTTTACACTACAGCATTAAGCAGTTACAGAATGCGCTACTGAGATTACTGGGACACAGCACTACCAGAGGTGTATTTGTAGATGGGTGACATCATCGGCCTTGCTAACGGTGGGTATAAGAAATGTATGGAGTGTCAGCAGTCTAAAAGCATTACTCAGTCCTCAGGGATACACACACGGTACATGTGGGACTAGAACACCGACCTAACTACTTTATTACACTACAGCATTACGCAGTTGCAGAACAAGCAATTGAGATTACTGGGACACAGCACTCCCAGAGGTGTATTTGTAGATGGGTGACATCATCGGCCTTGCTAACGGTGGCTATAAGAAATGTATGGAGTGTGAGCAGTATAAAAGCATGACTTAGTCCTCAGGCAAATGGGTCACACACACACACACGGCAAGTGTGGGACTAGAACACTGACCTAACTACTTTATTACACTACAGCATTACGCAGTTACAGAACACACTACCGAGATTACTGGAACACAGCACTCCCAGAGGTGTATTTGTAGATGGGTGACATCATCGGCCTTGCTGAAGGTGGGTATAAGAAATGTATAGAGTGTGATCAGTCTAAAAGCCATTTACAGTCCTCTGGCAAATGGAGACAGACATACACACACACACACATGCCAGTGTCGGGAATGGAACACCTGCCTATTTGCAGATTATTATTACAATATGACATACTTATGAATCATGCCACACAGACTACACATTTCAAGGCTGTCAGTATGACCTTCTGGGAATGCAGACATCAACAGGGATGCTGGCAGTTACGATGTACATACCTGTGAACCTGTGTGTTTAAAATAGGAATCCATCCTGACCTGGAGTATGCCCATCTGTGGAATGGATGACTACTACCACTATACAGGGTTACAATGGCCATGCCCATACGCAGAGGCACATAACCGACACAAGGTGCCACTGGGCATGCTCACACACTTAGTAGCACAGGGCTGTTCAGAATGCACTATGTGTCCATCTACACAAGGATATACTGGGCATACTCACACACTTAGTAGCACAGGGCTGGTCGGAATGCACTACTATGTGTCCATCTACACAAGGATATACTGGGCATGCTCATACTCCTAGTAGCACAGGGCTGACTAGGATGCACTCTGATGCTAAACACGGAAGACCACAGTGGCCATGCTATTACAGGTAGACATAAAGAACACATTATAATGGGCTCTGGTGTTAGTAGTTGTCATTGTTAGCAGGAACACTGCTCTACATATATTTGACACTGGTCTTTTACACAACATCTGCTGTCATTCTGGGATGACATGGCTTACAGTAAGCAGGCCTTTGTCACATATCACATGTATCCATGATTCAAGGGAGTGGGGGTATTACCCAAGTTGCATCTGCCCACACAGTGCCATTCCAAGGCAAATGTCCTAAACACAGGTTAACTCCCGTACACCTACAGGATAACTGCATTGTTTTCTTATGCTACCAAGTGCTAGATGTGTAGAGTCCATATTCTCAGCTGGTCACTGTAGATCCAACAATGGGGAGTACTGACATCTGTGCAGTGAGGAACACCTGGCTGATGACTCTGTAGTGCACAATAGCACTACCACCATATACCTTAGAACCTAGCACTACCACCATATACCTCAGAACCAGACATGTGAGCCATAACACAGGTATGGACTGCTCCAGGTGGTGTACCCACATACATAAAGGCCACTCACATGTACTGACCGGTCCCCCCATGAAAGGCATCACAGATGAGCCATGTGCAGGACACAGTGTCACATGCTGCATTCTAGGATGTAAACCTCAGACACCACCATGCCCTTGGACCACCAACATGCATCCTTAAATGTTGTATGACATAGAAAAGTACACCACCACCATGTGACCCTTGACCTGTGTACTGTACCAAGCTCTACATCAACTGTAGAGAGTACACATGTACTGACACAGTTGCATCATGTGTTATGCAATGCAATTATAACACTGTCTGTAACCAGGTCAGCTGTACACATACCAGGGGCCCTCGGTACTTTCCACCATTAGCAGACAACTGTTGCTGTACACCAGTACACACCCTCATGTATGGATATGACGTACATGTACCTGCCCTGGGTATGTACATCACACACACACACACACACACACACACACACACACACACACACACACCATACATGTAAGTAGCATAGCTGTTGTTGTCCTTTGTGCAAACAGGTGGCTACAGCCATTACACACATGCACATGGAATGTAGATCCATGGCTGCTGAATACTGACAGTACATAAGGTGTGATATATATGCTGACAGAGGTAACATTCCCTCTGTACGGGTCACCCATTACACCCATCATATCATACAACAGTCCATGTATCATGTATGTCATTACACATATCCACCAAATGCAATGCCTACAAACATGCCCAAATCTCAGGATTGTAGGACCTACACACCTGCACACATAGTGTTGTACGTTCAGATAACATGCGTGTGCAGTTGCTGATGTATGCAGGTGACGTGTATCCTAGTACATCATGCAGTTGCAATATAGCCTCAATACTGCCAACTGTATATAGTGATATGCTGAATGTACAGAAAGGTATACCTCAGGTATGGACAGATGTGTGGAAATAACTAAGTGGTGGGGCATCTTTGCAAATGGATGTTTGCTGTGGACAGCTCACAGGTGTGTCACAAGTGGTCCTACAATAACCTGTGTAACCAGTAAGCAATGGTTTTGTTAATTGAAGGACATAACACACAACGTAGATAGTGGTCAGGGTGACAGCAAAGGTAAATCACTTGACACCTGTTAATAGTTAAGACATCCCGTGTGCATATATCAGCACTGTTGCCACAGGAAGCATCAGTACAGTTTGTAATGTGTGCAATACTGCTGTACATCTGTCATACATAACATGAGCTAGGCAGTTCTGAGATTCACAGTACTGGCATGTGTGGTTGCGTGTGTGTCCATATATGTCACGTATTGTGGGAAATATATCTCAATTGTTACTCACTCTCCTGTACACTAGTGTACACATCTGTATAGACTGCAATGTAGAAAGCAGGACATAGGGGCATGTTTCTCACACATGTGAGGTATCTGTATGTGCTTGACATAGGTGTATTAAATACTGAATGCCACAGTGTATGTATGTAGGGCTGACTGATCCCTGGGGTGAGGATGTATGTTACTATACTGAACTGATAAGACCCCTCCCCCTATCCAGGTGATGCATTCTACTATCCATGTTGATGTCCTCGATCTTAGGCCGTACTGACTACCTGTACATGTGTATTCTCTGTGGTGCATCATGTAGGTGCACAGTACTGTAATGATGATTTGCAGATAGGCAGGGGTCCTCACCTCATCAGTAGCAACTGTCTGCGAGTGTGTGTTACTGTGTCGGTAAATCCGTGAGTGTGTGGGTGTGTTACTGTGTCACTGAATACATGTGTGTCAATACATGAGTGTGTGGGTGCAGTTGTGTGTTGGCATCCTGTCATGGGAATGTGTATTACTGATTCCCAATGAGACATCACACTTCCCACTGGACTATACCCTTGTAATCAGCTAGACCACTCTCTTACCTCACCACTTCATGTAACTGTACCTGTGATGTCACCCTTTATGGATGTCACATCTGTGGCCACAGTATCTTAATACACAGCTATCATGCTCTTGGATTGGTAGACGTGTTTGTAACGTGGGACATTCTCACTGGTATGTGGCAGCTACACGGTGCATGCTGGTATATTCATACATACCTGTGATTAGTCCACATTGACATATGGGACACTAACTGCAAACACTGACATCCACCGGCATGTGCAATTAGACCTGAAGGAGGACAGCAGAACATCATGACCAACATGCAGTTACTGTTGTTACACAAGACACATACTGTTAACAGTATTGTACACCTGTAGTACATGGTATATCTGCTGCCTGTCAGCAGTACTCAACAATTGTAAACTACACTTATCTTCCTAGTTTGTTCAACCTGTGCATCAGACCGTGTGAGCATGTCCCTGCACCAATGGTGTGGATGTCAGGGATGCGGCACAGGCATCATCATATGCATAGGGTGATAATGTTTGCCAGAGGCCTAGGCTGCACCATTGGATGACATCATGTGTCTGGGTTAGGGCCTTTGATCTAAGTGGGCACGTGTGGATGTTATGCATGTTTGTGTTGCGGTGCCCTACATATGTTTCCAGTGTGTGCGTGTATGTATGTGCACAGTTCTGCCATGTGTCTGTCCTACACAGGGGTATTAATGACAGCTGCAGACTGTACAGGTAAGATTTTACAGTTCACCATGTCCAGCCATGGACATGTGACCTGTGCCTGCAGGGGTTGCACGGGCACTACCAGGCAGAGGTGCAGATGGGTTACTGTCTGATGTCACTTGTCCACTGGAACTGTGTCCCTGTTGGGACCATCCTGGGCCACGTGCATGTGGCCTGCTGTGTTGTGGTGTGGACAGCACAGCACCAGATGCACTGCTGCTGCTACCGCCACTATAGGAGCGGACATGTAAGGTAGCTCGTACACATAGACCTGACACAGATGATGTAGCAGGCCTACATCCACGTGCCTGACACCTCACTCCTACCAGATGTTCCAACACAGACAGCTCACACTTGCGCATTGACATGCCATGGTCAAGGACTCCAACCATGTCACCCAACCGTCTATCCAAAGCTTCAGCAATCTGCTGTTGAGCATTTACCATTGCCTGGAAGTTGTTGTTTAAAGAATGGACAGCAGCCCTCTGTAGCCTCTGATCTTCTCTGTTGCACTGTTCAGCATGTGCCTGTGCCTCCATTACAGCCTGAAACATGCGTCTGGTGACACCAGCTGCTGCGCTCTGTCTTGCAGGAGCATGTTGGACAGAGGTCCTCCTATGAGCAACACTGGCCACGTGCCTGTGTAGGGCAACACCAGTCATTTGGCTGATGCCATGGTGTGCAGGCACACCTTCCATAGCCCCCACACTTTCCTGTTCCAAGCTACCATACGCCAACTGTCCTTCCTCTATGGCCACTGGTGATGGGGTATGTGCAGGCATAGTATCTGTGTGCGGGGATGAGGGGGATATAGATGGAATGGCAACCAATGGCACAGTTACAGCCCCTGACAACTCTGCCTGTGACTCAATCATATGTTCATAATCACTGCTAGAGTCTGTGGGGACACTAACATCAGATGTACCGCAGGAGGGCAATGCACCTACATCACCTGTGAGGGCAGACAAGAACTGTACAGTACAATCTATACAACAGACACCCACACACAGACACACACGTATGTGATATGACAGAAGGCATGCAACATGCATGTGATACGGCAGACGGCATGCAGTGCAGACAATAACAGTGGTAGTTATACATGCCCTGGGTTGCACACAACAGCATGCATGTGTCATAGCAGACGGCATGCAAATTACAAAATCACAGTAGTAGTTAGCATACATCCCTGTGTTACACCATGTAGACCTGCACAGGTTAACAGTACATCTGCCTGATGTGTGGCATATGACCTTGACAATCACATGTAGCATGACATGTGAGCTGCTGATGTGTGCAATGACATGCATACATGTTTAACACAATGGTGTCCTGTAAAATATACAGTGGCACAATGGTGTTATAATGCACTGTTGTCTATCCACCCTACAGATATACTGCACATTTAGCTGATGTGCATGGCCATTGCAGGGAATCATGA
Source organism: Protopterus annectens (assembly GCF_019279795.1). NCBI lineage: Eukaryota > Metazoa > Chordata > Ceratodontiformes > Protopteridae > Protopterus > Protopterus annectens. The sequence continues at coordinate 920,621,586 of NC_056746.1, read as the reverse complement.
GGCATCTCTAGTGCTATACAGTGTGAGTTACAGACAGAGTTCATAGTCATGATTGTGTTCAGATACAATACATATATACTGTGGAATGAGACCCACATCACTGAGGTGTATACACACTAAACCATGATGTGGAAGTTGTGACACAGGTCACTGATGGGTATACGGATGACACCCCTGCACATCTGCAGCCATATTGCTGCTGCCTGGCAACTATGGCCAGACATGGTGAACATGTCAGTACACCATGTCCCACATGACATCTGTGTACCACACACACACACACACACACACACACACACACACACACACACACGAAGAGCAAGTATGACATTGATGTCCAACACCAGCAATAGGAATGTACTGTATCTGTGGGCTGATGTGGATACTGTACAGGTCACTGCTGTCATGTCGTGACACCCTCAAGATGTTCAACACATCTTATGTGGTGGATTGATGTTATGCATACACAAGATGTGCACAGGCCTGTAGAATGTCTAGTGTTCCACATCTACAATATGAACATTATGCAAAGGCCATTGTGTAGCCATTGTATGACAGGGTGTACACACAAGCATATCACGTCTACTGTGTGTGCTGCGCCATGTCTCTGGCCATCCTCCATGGCCATGTGTGTACATGTGTTGTCCAAATTATTGTGACGGGCATCTATTTCACATGTCTGTGTTGTCCCACATGACATATATGCTCCACTGATGACAGGGTTATGCAGATAAAGGGTGGTATGTGGGATATGTTTTCAGGTTAGGTAGGCAGTGTTGCAGCCAGGCCACTAGATGTTATGGACATGTCAAGATAGAACATCACATTGTATGACATTCATAACAGGGCTATGATCCACACCAGTGAATCCTGTGGGCTGGCCATACTCCAGCCCACTGTGTAGTGCTGTTTGTATTCACCACATGTGTAGTTCTGATCTGTAGTACATCCCTAAAGTGAACAGCACTTTCACCATTGTATGCACAGCTATCCACACATTTGGCAATGAAAGTTAGTGAGCATTCATGTCGGTGAGATGATTCACATAGTTTGCAAGTGTTGCACATGGGTAGTCATTGTGATGCATTGCAGGTCTGACCTGTATATTTTGACAGGACCATACATTATGTGTACATGTTGTAAATGGCCGCATGGCAGATGGATTTGTGCATTACAATTCCTGTTAAATAATAACAGTCTCACCTGCAAAGGGCTTCTGTCGCAGCGGAACGCCAGAGCTACCTAAATAGGAGTAATACAGCAGTATGAGCATAATCCACACCTGTATAACGGCTACAGGGTGCAATGTGCATAACACATACACCAGTACATTAGACTATACTATGGTGTATGCACATGTGTGCATACACAGAGTAGCATACTATAGTATGTGGCATGTGTGTATACATGCCTTGCATATAATGTTACATTACATATTGTACAGTGACACATGCAACTATATGGAATATAGTTGTTATAGGTGCAGTACTGACTTACCAGGCAACTCCAGGCTTAGTGGTTGAGAGACACCCACCTCCACAATACCGGCTAAGGCTTGTGGATGTGGTTCTGCTGGTGTCCCCAGGTTGGCCAGTAGCTCCTCAGTACATGTGAGTGGTGGCTGGGTTGGTGGTCCACCACCTGTTGCACCTTGATCACTGTTGATTGCATTCGCATGCTGTTTCGCCCATCTAATGAGGTCTGTACAGTGTCTGCGCACCTGCTGGTATGTGCAGTTGTGGCCACCAACATCATTAACCCTCCTGCAAAGTTCCATCCACAGGGCATCCCGCTGCTGTGCATCCTGTGGCACATGGCTGAACAGGATATCATGATTGTCGAGTAGGTATAGGATGAGGGCCTCATCCTGCAAGCGGGTAAAAGGGGGTAGCCTTGCGCGTGGCATACCTGGAAGACATAATGATGGAGACAGGTCACAGTAACTCACAGAGACATACAGAGCTACAGCTTAACATACATGTGTATCACATTTATTAAATTTAAATAGTTGTATTTGCAAACCTACATGACACTGACATGTTTGTGTTACACACATGTGACACTCAATGTTGAGTGGATATTATCACCATATATGTGTGTGTGTCACCTGATTACATTGCTCATAGTCCATGTGGATGCTGACTTGATGTGGGCATGTCTGTTTGCCTGTACTTGTGTTCCTACCTATCAGCACATGGCTGGATGTGTCCACATTAATGCAGTCGACCTTGATGCTGTGTATATGTCACATATAAGGACTTAAACTGCCTTAACAGACATGACCTGAGACCCTGCAGACTTGCTCACATAAGGTTTTACATGTATGTGTTCTGCCATATACATCTACACGGCACTGTTCAGCAATTCAACATCCTGTCATGTATCACCTGTGTTGCACATGTGATACACATGGGACACTGGCTAGCCAGATGGTATTTGCAGGGATGGATATCAACTATAGCATGTACAGTCAAAGTCAACTAATGGGCTATATGGCATGGGCCATGTATGAATCTAGGATGAAAGGTTACCTGTCAGTAGCCGACAGGTGGGTCTGTGGGGCCAGGTGGAGCGGTGCCACATTACTGATCCACAGGGTTAATGATACATTTACCATGCGGTCATCACACCATGTCTGAAAGGGGAGTGATGTGCAGCTTTGACAGACAGGAATGCATTGTATGGCAGGACTATGTAAAGTGTATGGGACAAGGATCTGTCCAGCATGTGGAAGGTGGATGTCCATGAAGTATGTGTTTGAGATCAGGATGAGTACGTGTAGCATGTCCAACATCACTGGGTTGGACATGGATTTATTCAGGGTATGCATCATGCTACATAGTGGAGATGGGGAATGGGAAGGCTGGAGTAGGCCATCTGCAGATGGCCAATATCCCTTAAAGGAAATACATGATCTGATATGGGTAACTTGAGTGTTGTGTATGGCTGGACAATGATCTCTAAATTCATGGGTGGCACCCTATCATTATTAGGGTTGTCACATATGACTACCTGACAGGTGTGGTGATGTAACTATCACAGGAAAGACAACTGCCCAGCTGCATCCCTTACACACAAGTGTCCATTATGTTGAATGCTGCCTAGGTGGTAGTTCATGGGTACAGGGTTATTAACATAGGGATGACAATGCAATATGTTGCTGTCAGATTGTGGCCATATGTCACACACACATCACCCACAAAGCCCCTTCTGTATGTTGTCCACAACACTCCTGAGTCAGCTGTTGCTCCTAGGTCATAGTCATTCACATACTTCAATAGGCAGATGCCTTCTGTTTGTCTGTGAGGTATGGACTGCAATGAGGGGGGATAAAATTCATTAACCCTGACATACTGTAGCTGCCACAGGTGTGATGAGCATGTATTATTCAGACACCTTCTGTAGTGTTGGTTCTGCCAGCAGTCCTGTTGCAAAACACTCCTGTGACATAGGAATGTACATCTAGTATACCGAGTGTAGGTGGTACAGAGTATGGGTGATGATGTCCTATGACCTGGCAAGGTTATGATATACAGTGTGACATCAACCTTACTGTCATCTACATCTGTACTGCTGACATAAATTATTTGATCAAGGTTCATGGTCTTCCAGACCAGACAGCAGGGTAGTAGTGCAGTACTTCCCATTATTAGTGGTGTCTCCTCCTTTGTGGCTTGTGATACCTGTTGGTGTGCACCATTCAGTGTATACACAGCCTGACATGGAGCTATGTTTTACATGATGTGTATGTGGAGAGCATCTTATTTTGCCATATGTGTATGATGCAACCTGTGATGTGGACAGGTCCCATGCAGCCTGCGTAGTTGTGGGTACAGGGCCCCTGTGGTGTACATGGATATATGCTTGTGTACCTGTTGGGGGGAGGGGGCCGTGTGTTTATGTTATCCAAGACCCTATCTGGATTGCTTATTCATGCTCAGCACTTGTTCAGAACTTGTAAGCACTACGTAAGCTAACAATTACTATAGCACTCAATCTTCCTCATTACCTAGAAGTAAGGGTAAACAGGTTTTGTACATACTTTTCTCACTTGCTTAGAGTAAAATAGCTCTTGTACTCACTTTCTTCACTTATCTAGGTGAAAGTAGTTCTATATTCAGGCATGTCAGGCATGTCCAAGAGTCAACTGCCAGTGTTCTCACCTGTCTATCTGATGAATCTGGACATCTTGAAGCAATATGCACATTGCCTCATGTAGACAGACAGGTCTCTTCACCTACCATCCAACACTACAACCTGTGAGAGATGCACTCATCTAGCCAAACTGGAGGTAAAGCTCTCTACAACCAAGCCTGACCTTGACAGTCATGTGGAGAAGGCAAACATTCGCACCACATCACACTCATCACCTAGTCTCACTGAATCTACCCCACCATTAACTGAGAAAACTACTCGTGTACCAACACATTAGCTCAATGCTTTCTGGAATTCATAAACACCAATGCCCTGAATCAACATATCCACACACCCACCAGAGGCAACAATATCCTAGACCTAGGCATTACCAAAATGAGTGACCGGTGCTCCACGCGTGAAGTCAACTCCTCGTTGGTCCAATCCGACCATGAGCTGAACACCATTGATATCCACATCCCGCCCCCACCCCCCATTAAGGGAACCATAGTATAATATGTCTACAAAGCTAACTACATGCTTCTTAAGACAGACATGGTGAACGTCATGACACCCAAGCAGATGGACAATACTGTTACAACTGCTGAATCCTACACAAATGCACTCTATAAGCACTTACATGAGTGCATGGCTTGTGCTATCCCAAACAGAACCAAGACACTATACTCCTAATTAAGGAAACCAATCTGGTGGTCCCCTGCCATAAACAAACTGTACTACAGGAGGAAGACACTGTTGCAAATGAGAGTGCAATCCCATGCGTGGAGGAGCTCCCTGGCCAGCCTCAGTAAGAAGGTGAGATCCCTTTTAAGATCCTCCAAAGCTAGCTATGGAAAATAAACTGCCACTAATTCCAGCAACAACCACAAAGCATTCTATAGCTATGTCACACATCTCAATGTCAATAACCAGATCTGCTCTGAGTTACAGCACAAAGGCATGAACATTACAGAACCAACTGATATTGGCAACATCCTGGCAGATAGGTTCAGTGCTACCTTTCCCCCCTACCTCTCAAAGCTGCACACTCTAAAGCCAATATCACAGCATTCATGGGACCAGACAACATCCCAGGCTGCGTTTTACATGAACTTCAGAATGTACTGGCTCCCCACCTACGCACCATGTTCAATAATAGCCTCACATTGGGCATAGTGCCCCCTGAATGGTGCACAGCAACAATTATCCCACTCCACAAAGTTGGCGGCACAACAGACCACGGGACCTATTTCCCTATTGGCTTGACTAGCCTGGCCTGCAAGGCTATGGTGCACATGATGGATCTCAGTCACAGAGACATTGGGTACCTTCAAACCTTTGACCCCTCCCAGTTTGGCATTGCCTCCTAAACCTGGTGGACTTCTTAGAGACAGTTACAAAGGCATTAGATGAGGGTAAGGAGGTCCACACAGCCTACCTAGATCTCTCATGGGCTTTCAACACCATTCCTCCTTCTGGTATTATCAACATATCCATCCGCCTGAACATTAACCCCTACGTCATGTGATGGTTTGCAAAGTGGCTCACAGACAGAACCCACATAGTGGGAGTTACATACCCTAGGTCCGCCTGTATACCAGTTACAAGTGGCATCCCCCCCTAGGACCCCCAGATGTTTGGTATATAGTTCTCTGATGTACAGTCAAGCACAGGAGGGCTTTGGCTTAAAAGGTTTGCAGACGACTGCAAACTAGGAGACATAATTGTTTCCACAGCTGTTACAGATACCCTCTGGAAGGGTCACACTAAGACAGATACCTGGTGTTAATATCATGGCGTCAAGCTGAATGCCTAAAAGTGCATAGTCATCCCCTTTGGATATAACTAATTACCCATGGACTACCACATAGGTGCAAGTCCCCCTATATACAGAACCAGTAATAAGGGATCCGGGAACCCCAGTAGATAGCAATCTCTCCTTCGATACCCATAATGACAAGGTGGTTAGAATATCCTTCTACATGGCCCCCTAATCTCTAATGGGTTCGCATCCAGATCAAAGAAGGCCATTGTGACTCTCTACTCATGACTTATTAGACCCATTAAAGGATATAACACCCCATTTGGGATATACCTTACAAGACAACTGCAACAGCTTGGAAGACCACAACAGTACCACACCAAGAGGAATACTGACCTCAAACAGATGACCTATGCAGCCCAACCTAAGAAACTCCAGCTGTACTCCGTTGCATACTGCATACTCACAGGTGATCTCTGCTTGACATACAAGGCCCATGTCCAACCCTGTATTGCTGGATATGCTCCACCTAAACAGAGGCCCCTGAGAGCCACATGCTCTTGGGATATTCACCTAACCACAAAGATGACTAGGACATGCTGGACAGATAGATTCCTGACCCAGACACTCCTCATGCTTTGGAGCATGATTCCAATGTACATCAGCCAGGGGCCCTCACTAGCACTCTTCAAGGGAAACCTTGACGTGTGGATGGGAGACAGACATGTACCCCAGGTTTCACTGCAGTGGCTCTGCTGGACAGATGCACAGGGAACTAATGGCTCTGCTGTTCAGAGGCACAAGGAACAACCTATGGGGGTGGCGAAAGCCAACACACTCTAGCTAGGCTTATAAATACCCTTGGTACAGCCTAGTACCTACCTTTGCACATATTACATGTCTTATGTGCATGGATAGTTAACTAGCTCTACCATTTTGCTTTGCAATCATGCTGATAAACTGTCGGGTGACTAAAAGACACATGTATCCTGTTATTGTGTATTGTAAATGCCGATAGACATAACTAATGTTTGCCTAACATTACAGTAATGCTATGTAGCTTGTAATACATATCTGCCTACAATACTGTACATTACACAGTTATTGGCACAATATCCCACAATGCAAATCATAATTGCACAGTGGCCCAACTTTTGACATGTTATTCTCAGTAATACACCCATACATATGGCTACAGTTACAATATATCAACATATACTATCCCCTGTTATAGCTCATACTTGTTGGACCAGCCCTGCCACTGACAGTGGCTGGTGAGGAGTATTTCTCTTCAAAGCCCTTATATAGCATCCCTTGTGGTGTATGTGGTGTTTGCCTTGTGACCTACAGCAGTACACACAAATACTACACGCTTAACTATGCTCAACAATACATCACTACAAGATAACTGTTTCCACTATATGGATTGCGTGCACTTTAAATACTACAGAAAGGTACTACATACACAGACATAATGACTGTTCTACATACCTTATTAGTAACCCGAGGTGTCGTTAACTGTTGATTCAATCCTTTAAAGTTTGTGTTTCAATGTTCTTTGTAATGTTCCACTGGTATATACAGATGGTTTGAATGTGTGGTAACACATCCTTTTCTAGTTACATATCGGTAACATGTGGTATCCTGTCCACCAATTGCTGTTCCAAACTATTTAATTAGATGCACATCAGCTGTGCAGCTACTCCATTAGCCGATACTATGGCAATAGTGGTGTATAACTTGAGTACTCCTTTTGGATGTGCTGTTTGTGATATATTTCAACAGCTATATGGAGACACACAGAGATATATTAGCTTCATGACTCCCGTGAACGGTGTGTAATGGCTAGACGATTTTGTTCTACATGTGAGTACAGCTGTTATATTTCAGAACATTGCTACTTATGCAGGGTTTGTTTGTACCTGATACTTCTGCAGATGTTTAAGTCTGGCAAGGATGTTTGGGCAGCTCAAGGCTGTATGGCTATGCATGAACTGTTATGTGGTTTACAGTGTGCTCACTAGACATCCTTGATTTGGTGTACAAGTGTAGCATACTGTGCTGTTACTCAGTAATTGCTAACACACAACCCTCTGAAATGGGATTAGTGCAAACAAACCCTGTAACATCAGCAGCTGTTCCATTGTACAACAGCAGCTATTTCACATAGGGCCATGTTAGTGTGCCTCTGACAAGGTATGTTAAGGCTTCTGCAGATGTCGTACAGTGAGTGAATGATTTGTGATGTTATTAGTTTGTATTGTAATATGTTTGGGTGTGGGGGTGATGGTGAGTGTGCATAGCAGATGCAGGTGTGTAGGAACTGCTTTTATACATAATCGATATGTGTGTGAGGGTTCCTTCCCTATTTGAACACCTATCCTTTTGTGGACTAATACAATGGTAATTGCAGGCTGATTCATTAAGGCACTGTTATGTGGTTGCTGTATAGCATGCAGGTGATGTTAGTCCTTGAATCCCTTCGGTAATACATCTGAGTGTAATAAAGTGTCGCTACATGAAAGCTGTGTATTTCTGTCATAGGTATTTGCAGTCATCATAGTTGTGTTGGTGACAGACGCTCTTTGGCTAGGGTTGCCACCTTTTCATATGGCCATAGTGGGACATTTTTGGGACACACATCAGAATTTACAGGCCGACACAAATCCATGGTCAGTACAAGGGATAAAACTTTACTTTCTTGCCTAAATATAAGCTTATTCTTGTAGCAGTTTAGTTTCTTATCCTGTTTCTTGTAACATGTAGGTATTTTAGATACAGAAATAACAATTGTATGCAACTATTACAGTACATATGGGACATAATTATGTCCTACAATCCCAGGACACTTGCCACGTTTAATATATTTGGTCAGGAAACAACCGCCCAAAGAGGGACTTCCCTCGCAAAGTGGGACAGGTGGTAACACTATCACTGGCTCATGTCCATAGCACATATTTGTAATAGTGTATAGGCATATACACTCCATATCCTTTGTTCATAAAGGATAGAATGTGTGATTGCTATGGTCCATGTTATAAACATATATGAACACTTCAACCACTGTATACGGGATACCTATGGAATCCCGAAACCACAGAGTTCTGACGCACACAGTACCGGGACAAGACTCCCATACCCCACATTACCAACAGCAACAGTAACTTGCAAAAGTGACACAAACATGGAACACACACACACGCACACACAGACACACTGCTACCCACCACATCCAAACAAACCATCCTACACTACATACGAGCAGGTGGCCAAGCCCCCCTACACCCCCCATGTAGATGTCTGCGCCCCCCCACACCACCTCCTACTTTAATATTCTACCTCCTAGGTCGCGCAAACAGACAAACAAAGCTAACCCACACCCACACATTACAGTCCCCCAAGAACACACACCACACCCAGAACACACACTTGCACACACTACAGCCCTAAGAAACACACTTACACACAGTAACCTACCTGAACCGCAATACCAGAAGGACTGACTAACTGTCCCTTAACATCGTGATTTTACACCTCGCCCATCTGGTGTTTCGGTACTGTGTTCTTTGGGACCTTAAGCCTCGGGATTATGCACGTCAGTATGTAAAGCAGTCGGTATGTGGTAGGTATCCTATTTATATGTTCCTCCATGGTTATGCAGATGTTGTTAACCTATCTATATATCTACATATATATATATATATATATATATATATATATATATATATATATATATATATATATATATATATATACATATATCTCTCTCTCTCCCTCTCTCTCTATATATATGATGATGTATATATCTATATATCTATATATATATATATATATATATATATAACATACACCTTTCATTGGGTACATGCCGGTTTGTCCTATTTCAACACATTCCTACCTTTTGTGTTTTATCCTGTCAGTATACACGACTGCCATTAGTCCATCTCAGGTAGCTTAGTGGTATGTTATTGTGATGAATGTGTACATAGTTGCGTGTTCTAATCCTGGCAGTGATATCTTACTTCTCAGAGCAGGCACTGGTTGTGCAAGGGTGATTAAAGCACATTTCAGCGGTTGTGTGCTCCACATCTTTATTATTCTGTGGAGAACTACCTATATATGCAAGCTGTGTTTAAGGTATACTATGTAACATGTAAACATCTGTGAAGATTCCTGTCAGGGATACTCCCCATTATTTGGAACTACATCCCTGATTACATTATACAAGACCCCTCACTAACACTCCAGGGAATCCTTGCAGAGTGGGTGGGGAACAGTGATTACACCCCAGGGATCCTGCAATTGGCTCTGCTCCACAGAGGGACAGTTAGTTAATCGATGGGGTGGCGACAGCAGACATGTTTTGCCTATGCTTATGAGTGGCCTCAGCAGTTGGGCATGTACCTACCTATGTATCTATGAACCTCTACATACAGTATGGGCACATGCTGATAGCTTAATTTACTGTTCAGGTATTGACTTACCTTGTGCCAATGGTGGTTGTGTGTACAATAGTTGAGGGCTATCTATGTAGGATGCACACAGTAGACCACCTATACATGACAATTTACAGGTGGTCGTGTGTGTGTGCCATCCATGTTTGCTGTGTGTGCAGGTGGAGAAGGGTGTCAGTCCATGAGTGCCTACACTGTCAGTGTGTGTGCTCTCCGTTCCCTCTTTGCCAAGGCATGGGCATACTGGGCAAGCCTCCGTCTGCCTACTGGGGCTAGCACAGGGTGTTCATGGTATGAGTCCCTCTGTGCCTGTGAGTCCCTTGGCAATGGTGGTGGGCTGTGAGGGCCTTCACCATTCTGTCCCTGCTGCAGCTGTTTCCACAGGATCATATTGTGTAGCATGGCACATACTATGAAGATGTGGGCACACATTCCTGGAGAGTACTGCAAGGCTCCACCAGATATGTCCAAGCAATGGAACCGTGATTTCAGCATCCGAAAAATGCACTCTATGATGATTCTGGTTTCTGTGTGTGCCTCATTATAGCGTTCTTGCGTGGCTGTGTGTGCATTTCTGATTGGAGTCATCATCCATGGTTCCAGTGCATAGCCAGTATCCCCCACCTGGTGGCCATATGAGATGTCCCCCCTGGCAAATACCTGATACAGCTGTGAGGCATGCCAGATGTGGGAGTTGTGATAGCTTCCAGGGCTGCCAGCACACACATCCATGATAATGCCCTGGGCATTCCACACAACCTGGCAGTTGATGGAGGGGAATCCCTTGCGGTTTATGTAGCGCCTCCCCTGCTCATCGGGTGGTGACTTGATGTGTATGTGCGTGCAGTCTATTGCACCCAGTACCTCCGGGTAGTCTGCCACATGGTGGAAGAGACGTATATTGCTGGCCAAATCCTCCTGTGTTCGAGGGAAGTATATGTGCTCATTGGCATGTGGTAACATGGCATCCAGGAACTGGTGGAGAACCCTGGATGCTGATGCCTGTGAGATCCCCATGATATCCCCAGTTGGCCTTTGGAAGGTACCTGTGGCTAGTATTCTCAAGCTTACACATACCTTCATGTCCACTGGGATGTGTTCCCCTCTGTTACTTCTGGCTCTGAGGCATGGCCATCACAGCTCAAAAAGTTGCTGTATGATGTCCATGTCCACCCTGTAATGCTCTACTTTCTCCAGATCATGTAGCCCCTGGTAGGTTACCCTGTGTCTAAACACTCTTCTCCTTCTCCTGTGCCTGAGATTGGTTGTCAGCATCATCCACCACACCGCCGTCAGTCTCCAACACATGCTGGTGAATCAAAGCTATGACGGCCCCTAACATGTACATATTAAAAGTTCCCTATCTGTATACACCAATGGTGCAGAGTGTCTGGGAATACACAAGTGTGTGTGTGGGGCTTTCACACCTTATACTATTGTGCAATGGATGATGCTGGTGTAATTGGGTGTGTTTGTCTTATACCAGCTGCAGGGTATCTTAATTATTGGTTTTACAGCAGCTACTGCTATTTTGGGGCCTTTGGTGTTGACTTACGCTTGGCTGCCATGATTCATCTATTACCCTTACTTCAATTTTCAACCTGATCCCCCTCCCATTATCAGGCATGCATCCAGCTGCCGGCTTTCTTGTTTTGTACTTTCACAACCCAGGATTGTGTTGTGAAATGTGTTATGTAGCTGATCTACTGCAAGTTTGCTTTGTTCTGCTGTGACAGTTCTATTTTCTTTCCTGTTCTGCAGGTAGCTGCTAGCAGCCTTGTTAGCTTTTGTCTATGGCCCACTGTAAGTTTCTAGGTGTCAATTACTCATTTGTACTCCAGTTATCATGCTGCAGCATTTCCTTAATGTCTTCCCGTATCCATCCTGTTTCAGCTGTGGTGCACGCCACTCACAGCCATTTACCGAGTTTCGTGTGCATTTTCATCCATGTTCGCATGAACGTTTGGTTACCTTGTGTGCTCTCAGCTAAGCAAAGCTATGGCTACTTCCACACCCCTATCCTGTGGCTTTGCTTAGCAACAGGCAACACAGACTAGCAATGATCCAATGTGCTTACAGCTACGGTGGCGAGCCCCTCTCTTGATGTCATGTTTACTTCCAGGCCACTCCTCGGTGTTGTACTGCTATGCCATGTGGTACATCCATATGCCGGCGGGGTGTTTGCGATTCAGTATTACTTGACTCATTTGCATGGCATTGACTGCTAATTCCTAGTTACCACACAGAACACTGCCACAGACCCTTAGCAACCCTTGTGCCATGGTTGTGGTGTAGCATGTGTGCTATTGACTATTATGGAGATATCATGAATTGTGTTACATTGCAGTTTTATGACATCTAAATATATTTTCCTTGTGATCCCATTTGTGCACAGATGCATTGCGGTTTTACTTTGCGTTAGTGTGGCCATGACATTAAATGTTATTTTTTATATGTTGTGCATATTGTTTTATGCCATTGGCTAATATATTAACATTATCATATGTAAGTTTGGTCTGCTTTCATGGCTCCGATTTTATGTTTGACAAAATGTAAAACATTTTTTTTTTTTTGGTTTACATTTCTACATGCTTACGCTATGCCTGCACCATTTCATAAATCGCTATATACCTTCATTTGCATGCTACACTGCTGCGCATGGGGTAATTAGCATACATGCACCAGGAGCTGCACAACTCTGGCGTATGCTGGTAGTGCACGTGGAAACAGCTCGTACCTGAATCGCTCAGTGGCCATATTTGGCACTAGATCGCTGACGCTACTCCGGTGCCTGGCGCAGGCTTCATTAATCCCAGGGCATGTTTGGGCACAGACTATTATTTTGCATTGACCAAAGCCATTCAAAGCATAACCAGTGTTGTTCGAAGTAACTCAGAATGTGAAAAGTGTTTGCAGAGTGTGTGCTTTATTATGGTACAATTATTTCAAAGAGTTTGCTGTGTGCAAAGCACAGTTATATTGCAAAGTGAAGTCAAAGTACAGCCATTTCGAAAAGTTTCTTGTGCTGTGTATATTTATTCGCAGAGTACCACCATTTCAAAATGTTTCTTGCACTGTACATAGTTATTTCACAAAGTACAGCCATTTTGAAAGGTTCTTGTGCTGTGTGCGGTTTATTTGCAAAGTGCATTCATCTCATAATGTTTCTTACTCTGAGCTTTTTCTGCCATGTACAGTTTATTCGCAAAGTACTGTCATTTCAAAGTATTTCTTACACTGATAAGGAATGGTTTCACAAAGTACAGTGATTTCAAAGTGTTCTTGTGCTATGGAGACTTATTTGGCAAAGTGCAGTTATTTCAAAGTGTTTGCTGTGCCACTAGGCATAATCACAAGTACTGGCACAAAGTTCTGGCATATATATATTTATGTGTGTGTGTGTATGTTCATACATAATTTCAAGCACCTTAACTACTGTGCGTTGATACGGGAGAGGCATTTTGCAGACCAGGTCCCCTTGTGTTTGATCATAATGTAGCAGAGAATTGGAGAGTATTCAAGCAGGAATACGATATTTTCATATAAGCAGCTTTTTCTGACAAAGATACACATACTAGGGCATTCATTATCTTAACTTAGCTGGGTCAGAAGCCATTGAAATACAGTGTTTATTTGTGTATGCACCAGAAGCATATGCAGGAGAGGGGGAAAACTGTAATATTGTGGTATCAACTGAATCAAGAGAGGATCCTGAGTCCTTAAAATGTAAATTTAGAGAAATGTGCAACCCCCAGACAAATGTTACATTAGAGAGACACTTATTTTATACAAGAGACCAAAAGCAGGTGAAACATTTGCAGCTTATATTACTGACTTGAGAAATAAAGCTAAAATATGCAGATGTGGTGACTTGAAAGATGAGATAATAGAGGACAGGCTTGTGTGGTGTTAATAGTGCTGCAGTGAGAAAGCTTTTGCTTTGTGACAGTGATTTAATGTTAAGCAAAGCCATAGAGAGTTGTCAAATCCATGAACTCACAGAAAGACACACAAATATGATTGCAAGTGATAAAAGCATGATTTCAGCGGCCTCCAGTGCAAATGTAGACAGCATGCAACACATGGCAAGCAAAAACAAGCCTAAGCACATGGTAGCTGCAACCCTTGTGGGTTCCCCTGGGAAAGACTGTAGCTTTCTAGCAAGTTCCAAGACTAGCTCAGTAAAAAGAGAGTGTTCAGTACAGTATAAGGGTGAGTCAGCAAAAACCCAAGTCAATTCTTATTGTTAACTGTCGTAATTGTGGAGCCAATCATGAGTCTAAAAGAGAGAAGTGGTTAGCATTTGGTCAGCAATGCCACAAGAGTAAAAGATGGAACCATTTTCAAAAGTTTTGTAAATCAAGCAAGCCTCATTCAGTTATTAAGAAAGGTCACTTAAAAAAGCAAGTTAATCATGTGGAAAGCTGCAACCCTACTTTCTATTTATATGGTGTATTAGTGGTCAGTGAAAAGGTTAATGCAGTAGATTTATTGGCAAAGAATGAAATGTTTTATACTGTCCTGCTCAATGGTAAACCCATGGAGCTCAAAGTGGACACTGGTTCAAAATGTAATGTAATGTCAGCAGAAGCGTTTGCTAAAGTGAGGGTTGGTGAACAACTTAATTTGGTCAATTGTATGAAGCTTGTAGCTTATGGAGGTGAAGAGATTCAAACCGAAGGCTCAGTACTGATTTCATGCTATTTGGCTGGGAACAGTTACAGCTTGCAATTTTATATAGCCTGAAGACCTATGCAGTCATTATTAGCTCTTAGAGACAGTTTGAGAATGAAACTGCTTTCTTTTACCAAAGAAGTTCATCATGTAAGCACATGTCCCAGTTCCAGCTTTACTGATGCTATTTTCTCAGAGTATGCTGATGTGTTTGACAACAAGTTAGGCAAACTTCCAGTTGTGTACTCCATGAAAGTAGACCCAGAGGTCAGTCCAGTGGTCAGACCAGCAAGGAGAGTTCCAATAGCTATGCAGGACAAAGTCAAGGTCTAGTTAGACAAAATGGTGCAGCAATGTGTGATTTGTCCAGTCACAGAACCAACTAAGTAGGTATCTTTCATGGTAGCTGCTCATAAGAAAAATTCAAATGAAATTAGAATATGCATTGAACCAAGATACTTGTACAAGGCTTTAAAAAGACCTCATCATCCTATGCGTACAGTCAAGAAGATTGCTGCCGTTATACCAAATGCCACTGTTTTTTTGTCTTAAATGCAAAGAGTTCATTTTAGCAAGTAATGCTTGATTGCAAATCTTCACTACTGACTACATTCAGTACCCCATTTGGTAGATACATATTCCTCAGGATGCCTTTTGGAATAAATTTTGCCAGTGAAGTCTTTCAGTGTGCAATGGAGCAATTTTTTTCAGGCTACCCGTATGCAATAATAGTTGATGATTTACTATTTAGAGGTAATGGTGAAGCAGAGCATGACAGAAACCTCAAGAAAGTTCTGGACAGAGTGTGCGAAGTGAATTTAAAGCTCAATCCTCTGAAATGCAAATTCAGACTACCAGAAGTTACTTATGTAGGTCATTTATTTACCAGTACAGGCTTATGACCAGATCCTTCTAAACAAGCTGCCATTCTTGAGATGCCAGCTCTAGACAATGTCCAAGCCTTAACACATTTTCTTGGTATGGTTAACTATTTAGGCAAATTTATCCCTGACTTCAGTGAGTTATCAGCACCTTTAAGATAGCTGGCATGCAAAAATGTTGTATGGTCATGGTTAAAACAACACCAGAGAGCATTTGATAAGCTCAAACAGCTAATTGCTAACCATCCTACATTAAGATACTATGATGTCCACAAACCAGTAGTTCTTTCCGGTGATGTTTCAAAGTTCAGTCTTGGTGCAGCTTCCTTCAAGGAGGCAGACCTGTTGCCTATGCATCTAGAACGCTTATCCAAACTGAGATGCAGTATGCTCAAATTGAGAAGGAACTTTTGGTAATTGCGTTCACATGTTTGAAGTTCCATAGTTCCATGATTATATTTATGGCCGCGCTATCCAGGTAGAAACTGACCATCAACCTCTAGTCACTATTTTCAAGAAGCCTTTGCATTCTGCTCCAGCAAGATTACAAAGAATGATGCTCAAATTGCAAAAGTACAATTTCAAAATGGTCTATACAAAGGGTAAACTTCTTTATCTGGCTGATACCTTATCCAGATCGCCCAGGAATACCACAGAATAGCTTGATCCGGAGAATTTTGACTTTGATGTGATGGAAGTGCATCATTTTTCTACCATGAGACTTGATGAGCTGAAAGATAATATAAAGACTGATCCAATTTTGCAAAAGCTCAACCACTTCATCAATGTAGGATGGCTGTCACAGCTATCCTGTGTACCACCAGAAGTACAGCATTGTTTCCATATAGAGATGAGATGCTGATGGCAGATAGTATAATTTTCAAAGGTCCAAAAGTTATTGTTCTTACTTCCTTACAGCATGAATACATTCAGATTTTGCATCGTGGCCACCTAGGTTCCAATTCTACCAAAAGAAGGATGTGAGGACTAGTATTTTGGCCTTCTTTAGCAAAAGACATTGATAAAGTGTTTTCTTCTTGTTCAGTGTGGAACAGTACTAAGCTGCATTTGCAAAAAGAGCCACTTCAGCTAAGCCAAATTCCTGAACTACCTTGGTCAACAGTAGCAACTGACATTTACTGTTGGTAGACTCTTATTTGAACTGGTTTGAGATTGATTTGCTACCTAACCTAACATCCAGTGCTGTTATTACTAAGATGAAACATCATTTTTCAGTCCATGGTAGTCCACACAAAGTTATTTATGACAACAATTCTCAGTTTACCAGTCAATTGTTTCAGAGAATTGCTAAAGAGTGGGACTTTATCCATGTTACTAGCAGTCCTGAATATCCACAGTCAAACAGCCTTGCTGAACATGCAGTACAGGGTGCAAAGCAATTACTAGACAGGTCAACGCATGACAATACCGATATCTTCTTAAATTTACTCAATTTCAGAAATATACCCCATGACAATCTATTTGGCGTGCCTGCTCAGCGACTTCTATCTAGGCAAACCAGAACAAGCTTGCCTATCATTTCTAATTTGTTGGTGCCTAATGCTAAAGACAACAGAGCAATGAAAGCCCAACTTTTTAAGAAGTGTTCTTCTCAGAAGTCCAGCTATGATAAAATGAGCAGATGTCTTCATCCATTAAAAGAAATAGAGACAGTGAAGATGCAAGTGGCAAAAGGCTTTGATCAAATTGGTCAAGTGAGAGGTATATGTGCTGAGTCGAGATCCTACTTAGTGGAATCTGAGGGTATAGAATACAGGAAAAACTACAGACATCATTTTCCTGTATCAGAAATTATATTGCAGCATTGTGCTTGTGATACAAACTCTAGATCTCAGAGCAACCCTGACAATGTTCATACCGAAGAACATGTCACAATATCCATTCCCATTCCTGATGATGGTCCAGATGTCTCCAAAGTTGAACATTCCTAGAAGATAGTCCCCATTGTTAGATCCAATTCTAACTTTTATGTTACAAGATTTGGTCATATTTCTAGACCTAGTGTAAAATACACAGCAACCTGGACATGATTGTTTTATATGTATCTAATTTTGTATGATTGCATGTCAAATAATTAGTTCTGTATAACTGCATGTCAAAAGATCATTTCTGTAAATTGCATGTCATTGAATATTGTCATTTCATATAGGGACTATTTCTCAAAGAGAGAGGATGTAGATCAGAGCATCTGTATGTGTCTTTAAGAAGCATTTCCAGATGTAGCACTTGCATATAAATAGTGAGCACATGCAGGCAACAGTGCCATTTTGAGAGAACAGCTAGAGTGTTAGCATGTATGAGAGTGGAAGTCAGTCAGTTTATAAGTTTATTTAAGTTTAAGTTACAAAGCCTCATTTCTGATGTGTTTGTGTGTAATAAAGCCGCTTGAACTGAACCCATGAATGTTCGTCTGTTTTATCCTGACTAGACGAGCAACAGTGACTATCTGTGATGTCTTTTCTGGGTGTATTGTAGTGCACCCCCGAATGTGTCCAGACATCTGAATCTTTCTTTCAACATGCTGAATGCACACTCAGTGCTGTTTCATGTCATGGTGTGTACTCTCTTGTGTGCATCCTTAGCAGAGGTTGATGGGACTCCATATGGTGTCATTAGCCAAGGCTCCAGAGAATAACCACAGTCACCGGTTTTCAGGGGGATGAGAAGGCATATTTGTTCATCTTGCTTCCTCTTGCAATGTCTTGCTACTGCTTAGTGTACAGTGATGATCATGTACTTACCTAGTAGGACCCCCTTCAATTATTTCACCATGCTGAAAAGCAGACCTCAGGGCACTTTTTTTCCAGATTGCTGCATCATTCACACTACCAGGGTGTATTGTCATGATGTTAGTAATGAGGCCATCTCTCACACATAAGGCAAAAATGCAATGCATGGGGGATTGCTGTAACATGAATCAACCAGATGAAAACATATGTTCATTTCTGCAGAGCACTAATGACAACCAGTATACATCAGCGATGGCACATGCATCGTGGCATGGGATATGCCAAAATAAGCATATATGTGTGTGTGTAAGCAGATAGGTAGATATGGGAAGGCACCCATGGGAAGTACATGACAGCAAGAAGATAACAAAGGTAAATATGTTAACATAGCTGCATGTTGTACTGGGGGAGATGTGCAGTACCATATTAATATGCCACAAGTAACTCTGTACATATAATGAGACATACCCGTGTATACAGGTATGACAGACAACAATGAAACGTGTAATGTGTCAAATAATGCTAGAATAATAAGATAATATCCTGATGATTGTGAAAAATGCTTGCTGTGTATCAACTACCAAGATATGCAAGCATGGATGCACAGTGATTGTCACACAGTGCAGTGCATGTGTCAATATTTGAAATAATATATAAGAATGACAAATGCGTACAACATAACACAACATGAAGGCAGTCACTTAAGTTAGATAAATGAGCAAAAAAAAGCATGTAGTGTCATACATTTGAGGAACCATTTATAAATGTAGTAGTCAGTGGTCAGCACAGCAGTTATCATTCCCACAGGGTTAGAATGACACAGCACAACACACATTGGATCAAGTGGCACTGTTACTCTAACACAGTGTAGGGCACCCATGCTGATGGCTCACACAACAGTCTTGGCTGCCCGGCCACATCTGGAAACACTTGCCCACAGTGCTGTACTGAGGAGCTGGTTGTGGTGACACTAAATGTTTGGGACATTGTGTGAGTAGGAGAAGTATTGTGATTTGTCTGTCCAAATGTGACTGCTTGATTCTGAATCGGTCAGCCAACAGCAAATTTGCATGCACATTGCAATACAGACAATGATGTAAAAGGGCCATGTGTGGGTCTACTGAGAGGGGGTCTGCCTTTCCAAACTGGAAGTAAACTGCTCATTAGGGTCAAGGCATGTAACACCAGGTTAGTACTATGGCACTGCTCTAACACCACTATAACAAGGCTTTCAACAGAGCATGCAACAGATACCATGCTGTTATGTTGTTTGGTAAATGCTGCCATGACCTCTTCATGTCTGCACTCCTGACCTTCATATAAGTCAAGTAGGTGGTGTGTTACAAGATCAGTGGTATGGACAACTGCATATAGATCAGTGCCAAGATTTCGCTGTGAACATTCATGCACCTGTAACAGTAACTATACATCCTCTGTCATGCATCTATACACATCAGCTATGCTCCCATATGTAGTCCAATGGGCAACATCAGTCCATTGTTGAGAATATTCCTATCGCTACCAGACTCAGTATCAGACAATAGGTCACAGTCATCATCATGTCCAATATCTGATGCCCCTACATCATCAGAATAGCCGACTATACTATCCTCCTCATCAGAGGCCCTACCATGACACACCTGACTGTTCCCTTATGGAATAGACAATGAATCTAGTGCAGTGTCTCGTGTGCCAATGGCTATACTAACAGAGTGAGACAAATCACAGAATCAGTGTATGGGCTACTAAAGGAGGCAGGAAGTGGACATGCTGCAAATAGAAGCAGATAAGAGATGCCTTTTACATTTACAGAAGTCATATGAGGCAGGATATGACAGACATTGTTAGACAAGTATCTAATTACAATGAATAATTATGATGATATGGACTTACTGGGTCAGCATGGCTCGGGTGGTGCAGGGGCCCTATAGAACAGAGATACGCCATCTCAGTCACATATCAAACATATATGAAAGACACTGTGAAAACAAATATACATGATGATATATCTGGCATGTATCCTCTGACTCTACCACTGGTGGTGAGGGTTGAAATTCCACTTTCATGTAAAAAGAAACACGTAAATAAGTTAATAGTAAGTACATACAGTACAGGCACCACATAGCATTGACAATGGTGTATAACACACAGCATACCACATATATAGACATAAAGTATAGGTGATGATGTTCTGCAGATTGCATT
This sequence comes from Protopterus annectens, assembly GCF_019279795.1. Lineage (NCBI taxonomy): Eukaryota > Metazoa > Chordata > Ceratodontiformes > Protopteridae > Protopterus > Protopterus annectens. The sequence goes on along the minus strand of NC_056746.1, from coordinate 920,600,726 downwards.
TAACCTAGGCAAGTGAACAAGACCACATTAGTCATGAAGGTCACAGTTGTACATAACACTATTGCACTATAGCAACTACATGAACGCCCTTACCAGATCTGTCCTCCCTGGTTGGGGGAATGTATTATCCAATGTAAAGTAGAACCTGTAGGTTAAAGGTGAACACAAACAACATGTGAGTATGCACCTCAGTCATAACAGGCAGGCAGAGGCAACAAAGGCTAGTGATCACACTAACAGACTGAGGAAACACATACGAGATGTGTGTCTGTATTGGCCTGATGGTTTTGTGTCTTTGCAAGGGAACAAGTCAACATTAATTATAAAGGTCACAGTTCTATTTAACAGTATTGCACTATAGCAACCATATGAACTGCCATACCAGGTCTGTCCTCCCCGACTGGGGAATGTAGCATCAGACGTGAAGTGGAACCTGTAAGTTAAAATGGAACACAAACAGCATGTGAGTATATGCATCAGTCATAACAGCAGGCAGAGGCAGGCAAAGGCTAGTGATCACACTACCAGACTACAGAGATATATACCTGATGTGTTTCTTTTGTGGCCTGATGTTAATGGGCCTATGCAAGGGAAAAACAGAGCATTAGACATGGTGTTAGCATTGCTATCTACACATTGTTTAGGTAATATAACATGCTGTAAGACCTAGCATGTCTGTCCACATCTGGAATGTTCTTCTGTACATGATGTAGTCCTGCTGCTGTGACATTCATTAAAAAAAGTAAGATGTGAGAATAAATGCCATAGGATCATAGCAGGTTACTAGGCTATCATTTCAAGTCTAGCTGTTTCATGCCAATGTACTACCATAGATACTCTGGTCAATACATAGGATTGTATTTAGTAATGACTGCCCCTGTCCAGGAGGGTTGTGAGCATTATACTCGGTATGAATTTATGGTGCCCCATCCACTCCTCCAGGTTCCTTTAGAACAGTGTCATAGAGGTGCTCTGTTTCACATGAATTGGCAACCTATCCCAAAGATGCAGCCATCACTGGGAGACAAATCTGTCCCTCCAGCACATCCTATTCAAGTAACAGGCTATATAGGCAACTGGATTATGTTGTTATGTTTACGAATGGAGGATATATCTGTATATCCAGGAACACCTGCCTCAATACCTCCCTTGGGTGTACAACACTCTTGGCAAATGTTTGGTGGCATGCCATGGATATCAATTTCTCATCCATGGCAGGCAATGGTGGCCCACCTCCAGTGACATTTCTCTTCCTCTCCTAGTGGTGGAGTGTGTTGGCTGCATGGAGTATCATGTCAGAGGAATGGAGATGGCAGTTCTCACTGAAGAGGTTATCTTCACCTACATTGTTAACCATGTTTGCTATGTCCCTCCACATTTGCTGTCTTCAGACAGCAACACCTTTCCATCCAACCAAATCTTGGCCATGATGCTACAGAGCCTCAATAATTAAGTCATTTTCCCTTGAGGAAGAATGATCATGCTTATTATGGCTTGCATATGAAAAAAGGGTGATATGCACACACCATATGTTATGCAGAGTTTGCACTTATTGACAGATCAACCTTTAAAGCATATGGCAGTGTAATGCTCCTCATATACAGTGCACTGCTATGCAAAACAATCAGTGTCAATTTTATTACCATCTTAAGCATAAGGAACTTATAAGACACGTATCAATTGCTGATCATATCTCATAATCACAGCTCCATACATGTCCACATATCTTAGGATGTGTCATATATGCAGAGGAAGAATTAGAACCCAGGTCAGTAGACATTTTGACAAGTAACAGCCGATCACATAATCTTTGCAACACCACTTTACTGGTACTACAGTAGTGTTATTACAGTTACATGCACAGCCAATTACACCTAAGTCTGCATCAGCCATGTGGAATAAGTCACAGATATCAATGTAGCCAATGACAAAGATCAGCACAAATGTGTTATTTATATATCAAATAACATATGTATCTGTACGTGTTAAAAAAAAAAAGGTAGAACAAGAACATCTTATGAAAATGAACAGTTCAGCAGATATGACTAGATGTAAAAACAGCAAACAAGTTACATGCTAAGCCATGCTGAGGCTCCTGCAATCCCATTGAATGGTGTAACAGCTTCCACTGTAGGAATAAACATCAGTGACTATCCACAGATCATACTTTGACTGCATAATTTGCAGACACAGCCATAAATTGTTGTTATCTGCAAACAGTACTAAAATATACAAGTACAACTGTATTACTAATGGATATAGGTATCCAGATTTCACTGGGGCTGGTTTGCTTGTAGCCATATACCTGCACATGGAGAAAAGCTCCCTGATAATGGTAGATTTGTATACATATGGATGCATATTGGGAAAGGCTACCCCCATCCTTTTTGTAACTGATTTATTGATCTGCAGAGACTTTCCCAAACAAAAAATGCACAAAATATGTGTTAGAAATTTTACACAGGACATTATGAACATAGTAGAGTAATAATGAACAATGTAGTTTATAGGTTCATAGTTAGTACTAGGCTAACTGTCCTTCTAGACCATTTTAAGCCTAGCCAGTTACCCCATGTGAGAATCAAACCCTGCACCTTTTGTTTGTAAGGTAAACACATTAATCATTATGCCAACCTCCCACAAATATCCCCTGCCAAGTCTCAAATACGGGACCTTGTCAGCTACAGCATAGCGCACTAGGCCACATACCTCTGTGTAAAAGTGGAATACAAGCAGTTGACCTCATGATAGCTTATCTTTTTGAGAAGTGTAGGGAGGCAGTAAAACCAAACATTGAGGTTAGCTCAATAGAAACAGACATTAAGTACCATTTGCATCATGCATATTTAATGAGGTTCATTAGTATATGATGTTTTGGAATCACATCAGCAAACATCTGCATAGGTTCTCAAATTACAGAGCATTAACCAACAGCTGAGTGTAAATGCATAGTTCTCCAAGCAAATGCTCAAAAGTTCTCATTCTATGTAGATATGTTGCATATGTGCCAGATGCCCACCAATAGATGGCTGCCAGTCAATGTTCATAGAGTCAAAGGTTCATAGGTAAATACTAGGCAAGCTGCCCTTGTGGGACATTTTAAGCTTAGCCAGTTTCCCTTTCTGTGCTCAAAATAACTTATCCCCATTTGGTTATAGATTGATCTGCCTCATCCCAATGTCAATAATTATGTATTACCTTAATGAGAATAACTGATATCACACCATAGATCATTTGAAGGGACCTATGCATGGGATAAAGCATTTAGGAATTGCACCTTTCTATTAATAGCACAGGAGGCAGTCCTGGGTAAATTTTCTATTTTCCAGCCATAGATCTAAGTTGTGCCTGAATATGGAAAGAGACAAACTCTTCTTTGCCATCTATTCCTGTGGTCCATTGTCTGTTTTTGTCTGATCCAACATGCGGCTTGTCTGATCCAGTTGGACCTCGATGCCTTTTAGCATATCATTGGATCTGAGAGCTCTGACTCCATCCCTACCCACAGTTCCCCTCTCCTAGAGTCCTGCCTACAAATTTTCCAAGCGTTTTAAGAAAATGTCTACCAGCAGGAGGCTGTGGTATGTCTGAGCACCCAAATGGATTGATGAGGAAACTCTCCAGATGCTGGCTGGCTGAGTGACATGGGCAGAGAATGTGGGCACACCAGAGAAACTTTGCCCAGACTGATATGGAACTGGATTGAGAGGGAGGTCCTATGATGTACCAGAATCCACAGGACAGGCATATAGTTCCAGCATCGATATGGCAATTTTCACAGTATGAACTAGGATGACCTTCAGAACAGGACTGCAGAGATTCAACACCAGCCGCTGTATGACTACAGTAAGTTCCATAATCCTCACCTTAACACCTGGTAATTACTGTCATCATTGACTGAACATATGTGGTGAGATGAAGTACGGTCTATAGATATTCCATATAAATATATACATGCATTAATATCAGTAGTGTAATTGTAATTAAAAAACACTGTTATATTTAAATATTGATGGCTGTTTAACTGTGCATACTGAATTTATCCACAAACTAGCTGGGCCAGAGAAGCAAGTGTGCAAGATATTTAAGTAACAGCATGCAAAGTGCTGTGATGTCCATTTGCTCAACTAGTTGAGCAATGTAAATGAAGGATGAGTTGAAATACCACTAATTCATTGATGTGCAGAACATTTAACAAGGATAAAGTGTTTTAACTTTCTTCACATAATGTGAGTGCATGGTTGTGTATTAACTTATGAAGTAATCTATACACACTTCATTTTAAAGTGCCTTAACACCTACATTGCACAGACTGCTGCTGACTACATATTTTGTCATGATCTGCAATTCTTCAAGAATTTACCATACAAAGTGCTTTCTTAACACTGATGGATGTGTAAGTCCCTTGCAATGATCATAGAAAGATAATTTATGTAAGCTTTGTCTCAGATGTTCGGTAATAACTATCCACGTGCAGTACTTATTGAAAGAGTTAGAAAAGTGTAATATCAATGCAGGGCAACATGCATTTGATATGATTTGAGTGTTGTAAATGCACTTGATCTACAGCAAATATGGAGATGTAATCCTTAGAGTGTGGTCTAACTGATGGTTTAGCATTGTAGGTGGTGTCACTAACTGCCTTCCTACCTGATTTGTGTTTTTAGGTTTGAGTTCCACCCCAGTCCTTTAATTCCAGTCATGGTCAGTTTGTTGTTGGTTAAACACCGAAACATGTTTGTTACTCATAACCTATGTAAGGTAACGTCTGTGTTGTAATACATGATTATTTTATGTGACAGATGATGCATTTCTTAATTATCTGCAGTATTTTGAGAGAATTCCATATCATTTTCGTACTTAGAATGGATATCCTTGTCATTCCATTGCAACTTCTGTTGAAAATAAAATGTGTATGCTCAGCAGTAAATGTTAATAAATATTTGCATAAATTAATTTTTGTGAGTGTTAGAAATATATGTAAACATTGCAGGGGACTGTGCATTCCATGTGAGAAAATGTTGCAATCACACTTGATTTACAGTAAAACATAGATATGTAGTGCCTTCAATGTGGTATAGCTAGGTAATGTAAAGGACTGCATTTTACCTTCTTTTGTGTTTGTGGGCATACCTCTCAACCGTACCTTATTCCTTGGTATTTACTGTTTTTGAGGGCAAAATAATGGGGTGCCATGAATTCCCGAGTGGCCTCTTTAATTTTTTTGATTATTTTTTGTGTGTTACAAGTTCAACTTTAAATTTATAGATGACCAACACACATCACCAGTGTGCCTGTTGGGCAGCTGTGCAAATGCCACAGGTCAGAATGAGAAACTGCTAACAGGCCCATGGGGATGATGGTTCATTATTTGTATGCAGCAGCTATGCCAATGCCGCAGGTCAGGATGAGAAACTGCTAACAAGCCCATGTGCAAATGCCACAAATCAGGATGAGAGACTGCTAACAGGCTCATGTGCAAATGCTACAGGTCAGGATGAGAAACTGCTAACAGGCCCATGGTGGTTCATTATTTGTAAGCAGCAGCTCAAGGTGTGTGCGTGTGTGTGTGTGTGTGTGTGTGTGTGTGTGTGTGTGTGTGTGTGTGTGTGTGTGTGTAAATATCTCAGGTAAGTAAACCTGGTGGTTAGTGTTACTTGAGCTCAAACCCTGTACCTTAGGTACAAGGAGCAAGAGCCTGAATTCCCTACCCATACCACCACTTGTGATTCCTTGTGATTCAATGACTGGAATGCTTGGCTCATACATTTGGTCTGTTCCTCTTAAAATTTGTGGTTTTCTAGCAAATCAATGAGACCTGAGTTCACTAAATGATAGCCATTTAAGTTGCAGTCTTCCTGTCTTTCAGGAAACTCATGGTAACATAAAACATCTTATTCTAGCAACTTTCCAAGATTACACACACAATGATTTAAATGTGTCCATGTTTTTGGGCCTTTGCCCCCCCCAATACATTTTGGCTGTTTCCAGATTTCTTGGGCTGCAACGTTAAGAGATATAGTTGAGTGTCGAGTGGATTTTACAAGGAGCTGAGAGCTTCAGGGGAAGAAAAGTTTAGTGCTGCTTATGCCAACTCTATTAGTGTTGTTAGCAGCACAACAGGTAGAATACTTGCTTCTGATGCAGAATATTGTGGGTTCTACTCCCACAGTATGTAAATGGATTGCTGATACTATACTGTGTTTACTTTTAAAGGGGGTGGATGCTGCAGTCCTGAGAATGTCCTCTTTGGCGGAGATACCTAGTAACTATAAACCTATTATCAGTTTGCCATCCATTCCCTATTGTAATATTACTAGCTGATCATTTTTTTATGTAACACAGGCAATTTATTCCTCATGGGCAACAGGCACTTTATAAAACAATGAAATATAAAGTTGTTTGCTAGCAGCAACCTCTTCATTAGTTATAGATCTGTTTAATGTGGAATTATTTAGACGACTTTTACTTCTGCAGAGTTTGTGCATATTTACTGATTCTGGTGGACTGTAGAAGTTTTTAGTAGACGTTTATGATGGAAATGTTCTGAATTGGGCAGTTTTGTCAGTATTGGTTTATGCATTTTGTTTCATTGCTTACTAGAAAAATGTTCAAAACAAATTTAAAATGCACTGTAACAAGTGTGCTGTATTATACAAGGAATATAATTTAATACAACAAGGAAGGTGTATCAAAGAACACATGTATGTTTCATGTGCAAAGGGGAATATGATTTGAAAACAGTCCAAGGTAATCTTTATCTACCTCTGGCCAGATGCATTTTCATTGACTGTGGGTTTCAAGGGCACAGAAATTTTAATGCTAAGTCTATTTTCATTGTGAGACTGTATTGCTTTGTTTAGCAGATGTTTATTAGTGTTTGTGCTATAAAATGTAAAATAAAAGTTTTAAATGAAATTCAAATAATCATTGTAGAAGTAAAGCAGTATGCACATTACATGTTGCCTACCATTAAATGCCTACTTGTACCACAAAACCGTCATACTGTAAGTCAACAAAAACAAAATCCTAAGGTTCATCATCTTCTCCCTTCCCAGTGAAAATCATTGCTACACATTAAAAAAAAGGTTACCGTTTACTATAGGGTCTGGGGCCATATTTTGGTTGTCTGTTCTTCAGCTTGCATTTAAATGATGGTATCCCACAATTCCATTGGAGTAGGTGGGGTTACATAATTATGTATGCAAATGTTTATGCTAATCACAGTACAGATTTGTACCTATTTTTCATGGCCTTTGACCAGATTTTTGATGTTTCCAGGTTGAGAGTTTTGTTTGAGGGTTTAAAGCTTACATCAGACATTTAATTCTTGTAATATGCAGCTATGTGTTTTCTAGATGTTTCGACATGTTTCTTTACTTGCTATTTATGTAAGGTAATCTTCTGTGTTGGATTACCTTATCCACTTACTGAGCAAATATCATCATTTTCATTCATGTCCACAATTTTTAGGCCACTGTCTGTTGCACAAAACAGCTCAGCATATGCCAATTAGTTTTACTACATGCCAGAAATCTGTATAGTCATACATATCCCTGTCACATATGCATCAATATACATATGTATATCTATACATATGTGAATCTCTCTCTCTGTATGCATATGTATATACATATGAGTAGAGATATACATAGAATTGTCATTAGTTTTGCATACATATACATTTCTCTAACTATATATATATATATATATATATATATATATGGGTCTATATTATATAAGCGAACACAGTGAATTGCAAATGCTATATATTCGACCCACAATCCCCGAAAACCCAAAATGTTGAACACACAGATCATTTTCCCAGGGAAAAAAATTGCTGATCCTTAAAAAAAATCAAAACATTGAATAAGTGGAGGGGCTTCACCCCCCACACCCCCTACTTAAATATACCAACTCTGAGATCACACCACAGTGGAGGAAATGGCAAAGTTCCGAAAATGGCCCAGTTATTTTCCATAGAAAAAAACTCACTGTTCCGTGCTTTCAGTATTTTGCCATTTCATGTAATGACATTTGACTAAACAGCATTCGCAAATCATTGCGTTCGCTAAAATAATAGGAACCCATACATATATATATATATATATATATATATATATATATATATATATATATATGCATATACGTATTCATATAGAGCTATGTTATCACAAAATTATGCAGATGCACATACATTTGTGCATTTTGTGTATGTTTATATTTGATTTTCATCATCTCTTTGTATATATGTCAAGAAATCATACTTTTTAAACAGCTACATCTATGATTGCATTAATATTTATTTGTGTATACAATTGTCCACTTGTGCAGCATTTGTCCTTTATGTGCTGCATGCCATGTGAAAACAATTACAATTTGCATTTGTTATAGGGGAACATATACTAACATTGTTAAGATCATCCTCCAATACTTTATGTGCATACTGCACTTCTTCTTCTTCTTCTTTCAGCTTTTTCCCAGTTAGGGGTCGCCACAGAGGATCACCTTTCTCCTCCTGACTGGCAGTGGAGTTTTTATGGTGTAGAGTTGCCAGCCCGCCACCCAACCTTCCACAGAAGGCACGCACACACACACACACACACACACACACACACACACACACACACACACACACACACACACACACACACACACACACACACACACAAAATCACTCACACCTAGGGCCAATTTGGAGTGTCCAATCCACCTACAGCATGTCTTTGGGATGTGGGAGGAAACTGGAGCACCCAGAGGAAACCCACGTGACCACAGGGAGGACATGCAGACTCCGCACAGAAGGCACCCCAGCTGAGGATCGAATCAGAGAACCTCTTGCTGTGAACATGTTTAATATCAATGTAAAATGTGCACAATAATAATCACATCATTCCACTGATTTAACATGTCTCACTAAATGGGCATGCCTTCGTTGAAGGTTGGACATCGAATTGGCACCTTGGCACCATAAAAATCTACTGCCAATCATCAGCGGACCGGAGTTCCACTGTGGCGACCCCTAACCGGGAAAAGCTAGAAGAAAAACAACAACACATCTTATCCAAAGGTCAAATTGTGTATCATTACATGATTTCTTTATTTATTGACATTTTATTACTGGGGAAAGTCTGACTGGGCAGGATCCCATTTTCACTGGAGTCATGGGGGAAAAAGCAATAAACATTTTAAGAACAATAATTATACAGTCTTTAAAAATAATAACAAAAAACAACTACAGTCTAAATAATTATACAAGATTAGACATAATATGAAAACATTGGTTAACAATACATACAAGTTATATGACCATGACTGAATAGTTAGAGAAAAGTTAGTCTTTTCATAGAGAAAGTAAAGGTAATTTAGTATAATACAAACAGGATTGTAATACAAAGTGAGAGAAAAGCGGGCTTATTGTATATTTAGAAAGAAAGTCAGGGAATAGAAATTAACAGAGGTAAGGAAGGGAGAGTAAGGAGGTGTGATGTATGAATAGGTATTTGTTAACATTTATCCTGGTGTTGAGCAAAAATAGAGACAGCTTTTGGCTAGGAAATCATTCAGAATAGTTTTGAAGGATGTGAGGGAGGGAGTGTATTGATTTGACGGATACAGTTAAGGAGTGCTAGGCATTAGCAACAAGGTGCAAGTACAGACAATGCCCAGTAGATATGATAGGTTTGTTGTCAGACTGGAGTTTTTGGTCACTGGAACATAATGACTGACTGGGAGCACAGTTATGTTAAATATTTAGTGCTTGACAAGTAGATGGATTCTGGATAATTTTATAGGTGGTAAGAAGCTGTGTATATGTTAGTTGATGGGATAGTTCATTTAAGCTTTTTAGTGCTATACAGTAGTAGATTCTGAAAGAGGTATTTGCTGCAAATTTACCAACTTTGTTATGCGTTGTTCAAGTTTTGATTTTTGTGATGCCTGAAAGTGAGGATGGGAGCACCACAAAGAAGTGTTGGGAGGAGATAAGTAGTGGCAAGTGTAGCTTTAGTTGCATCCCTAGTTTTTAATGAGTTTTTCTTATGTGATTTTGTACATGCAGGTTGAATTTAAGTTTATCATCCACTATCATCTCTAATAATTTACTATGAGAAGTGAGTTTAGTGGTTGTATTTTCATGGGAGAGGTAATTTTGGGGAAAAAAAAAGTAGCAGTTTTTGTTTTTTTATGGTTGAGCTTGAGTTGTGAGTTACAAAGCCATATTTTAGCTGCTGCTAAAGCTTCCCGAGTAATTTTTTAGAGGTGTACCATGTTGTCAGAAGTACAAATGACTGTTTAGCCATCTGCAAACATTATTAGAGAGGCCTGTTGTGTGGATGTGTGGAGGGTGTTGGTGAAAATGTTAAAGAAGAAGGGATTAAGGAAAGAACCTTGTGGTACACAGATGGTGACTGGGAGGTATGAAGAAACAGTGGAGTGCCATTTTGCTGACTGACGCCTATTGGATAGGTAACTTTTGAACCATAAAAGGGTGGGCTTAAGGAGACCTAATGAGGACATCTGAAGTAGAAGTTTGCTGTGACAAACTATTTTGAAGGCTTTAGACAAGTCTAGAAATAAGGAGGAGACTAGTTTGCCATTATCTCTAGCTTTATTGACAGTGTCTATATTGGTTAGAATTGCAGTTTTAGTGCTATGGGAAGGATGGAAGCTATGTTGTGTGAGGATAGGAGTTCTTCCAACAGGAGATAGTTTAGTAATTGCTTTGAATACATTTTTCAAGTATTTTGGAGAGGAGGATAAGATTGCCATAGGTCTAAAGTTATTAATGTCTGTTGAATTTCCTCCTTTGTGCAAGGGATGATATGGGACTTTTTCCAGAGAGAGGGAATGTGAGATTCCTGGGTTTACCTACTTATAAGGATTAAGACAGGAAAGGCAGTGTTAATGGCTGCTAATTTAAGGTAGTTTCTTGAAAGATCATTAGCTGAAGCAGAGCATGTTTGTGTCTGTACAAGAGTAGTTTTATATATGATGTGGCCACAGGTTTGAAGGTGAAAGTGAATGTGATGATTAGTGGCTGCTGGGCAGGTTTAGGATTAATTATTGGGGAATCCCTTGGCAAGAGCTGTCTGACACAGTTAGCACTCTATCAATGTACTACACACATGTCCTTATACTCAAATGTTTTTATTTTGATGAAATAACACAATAATTTAATATATTTATAACATTCAATAACTATTTACAGTGTTTACATTCAGCCTGACAAAAAGGATTCAGATAAAAACATTTGTAGTTAAATAATAAGTTAATATATAAACTATGATAGTTAGGAAGAGTTTGGTTCCATCTTTAGGGTAGCAATCAAATTCAAAACTTTCCTATACAAACTATTAACCAATGGCTTAGGAAAAGTTCTTAACTCTTTAGTTCTTTTCTCCATTAGTATGCATTTCTTCAGTGATTATAGGAATTCCTCCATTGTGGGTGCTACATTAGAGTTCCATCTTCTAGTTATACATTTTCTGGTTATTGCTAACATTGTCCACAACAAATACAGGTAATCTTTCTTCATACTATTACTATTAACAACATTCAATAACATTAAAGACTTTTGTCAAAACAATATATCAGTATAGATAGATTGAAGAAATTTGTTAATCTCATTCCAATATGGTTTAATATTAGTACAGTCATAGAAAATATGAGACCAGTCAGCATTAGTGGACAGATGATATCTCCAACATAACTTGCTGTTTGGGGGAGTTCATTTTTGAGAGTTTCTCATGTGTCAAAAAGGATCTGTGTAGAAATTTCCAATGAAAAATCCTCCAGAATTGTGAGTAAGAAGTTAGTTTAACTAAAAATAAAATGTTTGTTTTATTTTCCATTGATAACACACATGTCTTTATGACTGTGTTCACTTGAATACATACATGGACAGTTCTTGAAATAAGCAAATGTGCTACATTACACATTCTAAGGTTAATAACATTCCACACACACACCATTCTAATGCCATTCTGTTGAGACTACATCAACATGGACATTATATGTACATATTTTACACACATTAGTGTGTCATTTTTGTTTTCAGTGTGCCTGTTTACATATATAACATTTTGCTGTATTTGACCAGATCGTGACATTGGTGTGTCAGGAAGTCCCACTGGCAATCTTCCCTTGTGTGATGTTTAATGGTAATTTGTGTGCGATGTAGCAAATAGTTTTCTTCTAATGTTATAATGTATGTCTTTGGTATTAACATTTGTATAGCCCGTCATATGCTAGGTTGTGTTAATGACATGGATTGACATTCCACAATGCCATTGGGAATTCCATGATGCTATCATTTGAATGGAGCAAGTAGTAGATAACAGTATTGTGTGACCTACTGATTAAGGCAAACACCACTGCCTATAACTTATATTCTGATATGTGTTCTCCTTGGCTGTGTATTACACATGTTAACATACGTGTCCGATTTTCATTATGTTTACTATGGCTGCATTGTTTTCTGTGGCTGTATAGTTGTATGCCCCTAACATTGCAAACACAAAAGTCATGCATTATAATGCTATAGAATTAATAATTTTACCACAGGTGGTATGTCATAGTTACATAACTACCATAATCAAAACCTCTGCAAGGACGGCAGGTGCTCAGGCTCAAAAAACCAAAATACATATGAACAAAACGCCAGCACTCAACTGGAGCATACATATTTTTAATGTGCAAAAACACAGAAAACAGACCGGTTTTGGCCCAATGGCCTTTTTCAGTGTGAAACCCAATCAGTAAAAACATCACATTATATATCAAATTAAATAAAAAAAGAAAAATCTTGGATTGTGAAATTTGGAGGATTGTTTTCACCTGGCCTTAATGAACACTTATAATAATTGTTCAATTTAGGTTCAACCATTTACTGGAAAACCAAAAACTTTACTAGAGGCAGACCAAAAATATGAGACAAAAATCTGGATATTCTGCAAAAATCTGAAAAGTTGAGCGGTATGTGTTCTGTTGCTATCACTTTCAGTGAGTGTGCCACCTGTCGTCTTATGTTAGCATGGTAGCATGTATGGGTATGTGATATTCAGCCTTACTTTTGTCATGTACCTGTTGCACATTACTGTGTTGTTTGTGTCATTTATTAATACCCATCAGTGATGCACACTGCACACATGTCAGATGCTGGCCTTTGCTCCATGTACCTTGCAAGGGGCTCCCATTCCATGGTGAGTTGGGGACACATACATGTGCAATATTTTTCTTGGATATGTTTGTCCCGTTTTTTTCTGTGCAGCTTTTTCATATATGCATTTACTTACTGCTGTGGACCTATATTGTCCATTTCTCCTCCCCCTTACAGTTTTGGCCTATATGTTTCACATATGCATAGCATATGTATATGTGCATTTTCACCTTTGTGTAACATATGTTCATTCTCCAGCCATTTGTATACTTTCTGCATAGCTATAGATGCACAGACTTACATTCCTTAATTTGTATTGTTCATATATTACATAGTAATGTAGCTATATCAGCATGTGGTTTCTGCATGACACTTTCACATTTCATGTCATTGGTGTGGATATGTGTGATGAGTCTTCTGTATGTTTGGCTTGTGTGATATCATTTCATGTCACACATCTACATTACATACCTGAAGACCATCTGTGTTGCCTCTGGTGTGAAATGTCTTCTTCAACGTCAGGATCATATTTCTCCTGTCCTTGTGGTGTGTATACTAATTGCATTACACTTTTGCTGCTGTAGTGCTGCTTGGTACTACGCTTAGTTGTTTGCCTCTACTGCATGCAGAGTTGGAAGTTCTAATCTGACCTCAGCTTTTCTGCTCCTACATTTCCTTGGATGGATTTGAGCAGCCTTGCTGTTGCTTGGCTTATGTTAGCACTACCAACAGCCAAGTGGTTGATGGTGTTAGATATCCATTGTGAACTGTAAGTGAATTAATCCCCATTTCACATTCTCTGTTGCTCACCTACTAATCCATCCTTTTGGTATGACTGTCCCACAGTTTACAACATCTCAGCACTGCTTTGTGCACTGGTACATAATGCATTATTGAGGTGCACCATGGCTGATATGCACCCCTGTCACGTTTGTCATCTTTCCTTAATCCCTTCTATCCAGACCATATGTGTGCTGTCTGTGCACCTCACCTACCCTTTATGTATATTACTAACCTTTGTCTGTCATGCCTTGTGATACTTGTTATATATTTGGACCCACACTTTTCCCCACCTCCTCTTTCTGTGTTTTTTCCATACCTTCTATTCTCCAAAAGACAAAAAAATGGGGCCTGTTCTTAACAAAAAATGTATACATGCCCTTCTGACTCTCCCTCTGATGTTCCTGTTCCATCATCCCTCTTGTGTGCCCGTCTTCTTCATCCTCACCCCACATCGGCTTCTATAACCCTGTTCTTGTGTGTGTGTGTGTGTGTGTGTGTGTGTGTGTGTGTGTGTGTGTGTGTGTCTGTGTGTGTCTGTGTGTGTGTGTGTGTGTGTGTGTGTGTGTGTGTGTGTGTGTGTGTGTGTGTGTGTGTTTTATTTGTATCATTGACACATGTCCTGCACCTATTGTTAGCTATTGTTAGCACTGATGATGTGGCTGTGGATGCCACTTCACCATAATAAATATTTTTTTTAATTAGATTTTGCAGATTACATCAGATTCCACAAATTAAAATGGATGTGTATATGTATGTCAGCATTTTGCGACAATATCCGCAGCATATTGCAAATATTTGTCATTTTGCAGGACTATTGCTGGTGCACATTTGTCTTCAGCCAATGTTTTCCACATATTACTGATATATTCCATTGTGCTTATCTACCTTCCACAAGTGTACATTGCTAATGCAAACATACATATGAGTTGAATGTAGTTGCACTGACATCGCTGGTTATTTGTTGACTTTGCAATGAGCTGAGTTATGCTCATTAGACTGGGGCACATCTGCATATTACTTGACCTGCCACAAATGTTGCACAGAACTGGGTGCAATCTGTTAAATTCTGCAAAGATTATGGAATACTGATCAATGTTAGTATCAGCTGTTTTGAATTATACATGTATTTTCTTCTTAAGATACAATTCAAAATTGAAAAAGTACATAGTTCTTCTGTGGTGCTCTTTCTTGTTTCTTTCCTACCTCAGACATGAATTTTCTAATAAACCAAATAATTCAAAAGCTACTTCACAGAAGTCCTCAGTCCTCAAATGTATTAATGCTCTTATATTTTTATACTAAATCTTAAAAGTAAAATTGTATTGTCCAAAACATATCTATTTAAACAAAAGTCATTTTTTGTTTTAATTCACACAGCAGGCTTCGTAGTTTTGAACTGTTTACTTAGTCTAAAAAAGACCAAGTACTGAAACGTGGTGGCTGAAACAATCACTGTCACTGTTCAACGAATCAAAGGTAACACATCCTTTTCACAGCAGCAAAATGCAAAAACGAAGTATTCTCCATCCATATAAAGAGTCACAAATCTTTTAAATAACAGGAACGTTCTTTATTGACATGCAGTAAGCGCTTTCACCCAGACGGCTTCATCAGACTGTAACAGCATGTAGAATCAACAGTCATATATACCCAAATCAATTAACATCATAATTAAATCATTTAAGTAATTATGCAATTTAGTTAAAAACGCAGTCATTTAAAATACAAGCATAAAATATTAAAAATAAGTCATAGGTACCAAAATGCATGTTCTGAACTAATAATGTTTAAAACATCACCTTTTATGTTTAACAGATAATTTTCTTCTCTTTAATATTGGTTGTAAACTGACCTTGTCATTCAATCCAGGGGTAGAGTCTGCTCTACATCTCACAATCCACCTGAGCTCAACTTCTAAGGTGTAGCTGTCCACATCCCCCCCTCTCATTGTAGTATTGATACGCTGCAAAACAAGAAAGGTGAAAGTATGTGTGATATCTGTAACTAGTTGGTGGCGTGCTAGAGCATTAGTTGCATCCCCAATTCTCATCTTATAGACATGCTCTCTAATTCTTTCTTTCAACTGCCTGTTCATCTTACCAATATAAAACGCTGAACAGGCAGTGCAAGTAGCAAGATATATCACATTTGAAGACTTACAATTCGTTCCAGTAGAAAATGTAAAAACTTGTCCTGTTATAGGTTGCTCAAATATGGTATTAGTATTAATGTATATACACTGATTACATTTACCGCAAATAGTAGTATTCGTGCTAGGGCGTACAGGACTGGTACCAACCCTATGGCACAAGAGTTGTTTCAAATTTGATTTATTTTTATATATATACTTAGGTTTCTGACCTACCACCCTATTGATATTATCATCCACACCTAAAATATCCCAGTGTTTCTCAATGATGTTCCTAATATGATATACATCACTGGTATAATATAAAGGCATACTTAACCTAATATTGTTACTCCCGGTGGTGGGTAATGTATGTACCTGAGATTCACCTCTAGCCTGATTTGAAAAATAAGGACAAGCTCTTGTTCCTCTCAGGTCATCTGTCTCCGCAAAAGCTGACCTAATCTCATCTGTTGTATACGACCTAGATAGTAACCTATTCTCTAGTTTAGTGATCTCCTCCTTATAACCTTCTTCAGATGGGTTCAATCGAGAAGCCCTTATTGCTTGTCCCTTAGCTACTGTGCCAAATACATGTAAGGGGTGCATACTAGTTCGATGTAACAGTGTATTTTTATGACAACTCTTCCTATGCACCGATGTATTCAACATTCCATTACTTAGTCTACATATATCTACGAATGTGTATCTGGGAAAGAGAACCTTTTGCTGATGTTTGAACCGGATGATCTGCGTGGATCCGAAGTGGATAACGCAGAGGAGTTCGTAAATCTAGCTGAAGAATTGGATACCCTAGAGACTGAATTCTTGAAGCTGAAGAGGCTACAGCTTCAACGACATCATTTTGAAGCCTGTCTTCAGAAGCGGATAATACCGAGAGGACTGAGAGTTCTAAAAATGCCAAGTTCAGGTAACAATTTTCCGGAACTGTTATTAAGTTGGCAAAAGCTCAACATGCAGTTGAGCTTTGACTATATGAAGCTTCTGATAAAGTTTCACTTAACAGAGGAAGAATCTTTAAGACTAAAGGTTGTTGAGTTACATGGGGCCATTTTATCGAAGTATTCTTCTTTAAAAGCTACAGCAGGTATGGATAGACTTATGGAGAACGTTTTTCTCTTTGAGAAACGACTCCTTGAGCAAAAGAAACGGAAAATTGAAAGGGACCTGTATGATTTCAATAATGGCCAAATCTTTGTTTGGCCTAAGACTGTCCCAGTAAGGACTGTGAGACGTGAATATGCTAATGAAAATAATAGTAATGTTAATAATGTTTTAAATGTGCAAAATTCTGCTTCCAATAATGATTGTAGTGTGGAACTTATTGAAGCTCCTGCTGATATTGTAAATACAAAGAATGTTATCTTAACTGATGAATTAAATGATAAAGTGAACTTATATCCATCTGTTAACAGTGTTAACAATCAGGAAGGTGAAATAGAATGTTTAGGGTCTGCCAATAGTGTGGACATTGTTTTGAACAAGAAAAATTTGTATTCTGACAAAGTAACTGCACCGGTTGTTAGGAAAAAAGTTACTGCTGAGTACAGGAAAATTACTGAGTGTGAGATTAATAGTAGGGATGTCCCTTTCCCTATACAGTCCCCACATTTCAAAGGGAGAACACGCTCTATGAGCAGGGGCCGACAAAAACGAAAGGTTATGGAAACAGCACAAGTAGGGCCCACACTGAAGAAAATGTGGAGCATGAAGGGGAATCCATAGTTATTAACCTGTCTAATAGAAGTTTCAGCTATGATGAAGAATATGTATTGAATAAGGGGCTAACTTTTATTCCTAGTAGAAGAAGTGATATTACTGATACCATGATAGATGTGAAAATGTTCATGAGAAATGTACAGCTTAAGCTTGATTTTGGTATGTCAGAGGTTGGTAATGAACCTAGAAACTTGTATAAACCTGTCAGTATATATGTACCTATATTACATCCTGTTTTAGATACTTATATGAAGATGGTTGAACAAGATCTTTATAAGTACTATCATAATTCGAGGTATACCCATAATAATAGGAGTAAAAATAACTTAACAGTTAGACAAAGACAAGCTTTGAATAGACTGAGAAGTGATGAAT
Organism: Protopterus annectens; assembly: GCF_019279795.1. NCBI lineage: Eukaryota > Metazoa > Chordata > Ceratodontiformes > Protopteridae > Protopterus > Protopterus annectens. The sequence goes on along the minus strand of NC_056746.1, from coordinate 920,582,541 downwards.
CTATAATTATCACACCCGCTGACAAAGGCGGTCCCATTGTAATAATGGATTTAGAGCAATATAAGCTTAGTGTATATGAGATGTTGAGTGATACTAGGTACTACATGAGAATAGAAATGGAAGATGTTATCACCTAAGTCTTTCGTGTCTACGATACTCTGGATGATTTGTATAAAAGCCATATTATTGACAAAAACCTATACAAGTTTTTAAAAATTGACAAACCACTGATTCCTGTACTGAAATGCTTGCCTAAGATTCATAAGAGTCTTTTGAGACCACCTCTGAGACCTATTGTCTCAGGACAGGGGTGGTTGACACAACCTCTTTCACTGTCTATAGAGCAAGAATTAAGACCTATTGTTGATGTAAATGAAGTCATCTTGAAAGATAGCAAACAGTTCTTGATAAAGTTATATGAATATGTCAGTACAATAGATGAAAGAAGTGAATACTTTTTAGTCACCTTTGATGTGGTCAGTCTTTTCACAGTTATTCCGAACAATAGTGGAGTTGAATGTATATTAAGTTACCTTAGAGAGCATACCACGATGAATACGAATAGAGTTGATTTGTTAGCACTGTTCCTTGAGATTGTTCTGGAGAACAACATGTTTGTTTTTGATAATAATATATACCTGCAGAGGGATGGCGTAGCTATGGGCACTTCATGTGCCAATAGCTACGCCAACCTAGTCATGGCTATATGGGAGGAGAATAATTTGAAGACAAGTTTAGGATACAGACAACATGTCACATTTTATCAAAGATTTGTAGACGACCTCTTTTTAATTTGGAGGGGTGATGAGGCACAGTTACATGAATTTAATCACTTTATTAATAACACTTCCAATTATTTAAAATTCACTATGAATTATTCTAGAGATCATATATCTTTTTTAGATGTAGATATATGTAGACTAAGTAATGGAATGTTGAATACATCGGTGCATATGAAGAGTTGTCATAAAAATACACTGTTACATCGAACTAGTATGCACCCCTTACATGTATTTGGCACAGTAGCTAAGGGACAAGCAATAAGGGCTTCTCGATTGAACCCATCTGAAGAAGGTTATAAGGAGGAGATCACTAAACTAGAGAATAGGTTACTATCTAGGTCGTATACAACAGATGAGATTAGGTCAGCTTTTGCGGAGACAGATGACCTGAGAGGAACAAGAGCTTGTCCTTATTTTTCAAATCAGGCTAGAGGTGAATCTCAGGTACATACATTACCCACCACCGGGAGTAACAATATTAGGTTAAGTATGCCTTTATATTATACCAGTGATGTATATCATATTAGGAACATCATTGAGAAACACTGGGATATTTTAGGTGTGGATGATAATATCAATAGGGTGGTAGGTCAGAAACCTAAGTATATATAAAAATAAATCAAATTTGAAACAACTCTTGTGCCATAGGGTTGGTACCAGTCCTGTACGCCCTAGCACGAATACTACTATTTGCGGTAAATGTAATCAGTGTATATACATTAATACTAATACCGTATTTGAGCAACCTATAACAGGACAAGTTTTTACATTTTCTACTGGAACGAATTGTAAGTCTTCAAATGTGATATATCTTGCTACTTGCACTGCCTGTTCAGCGTTTTATATTGGTAAGACGAACAGGCAGTTGAAAGAAAGAATTAGAGAGCATGTCTATAAGATGAGAATTGGGGATGCAACTAATGCTCTAGCACGCCACCAACTAGTTACAGATATCACACATACTTTCACCTTTCTTGTTTTGCAGCGTATCAATACTACAATGAGAGGGGGGGATGTGGACAGCTACACCTTAGAAGTTGAGCTCAGGTGGATTGTGAGATGTAGAGCAGACTCTACCCCTGGATTGAATGACAAGGTCAGTTTACAACCAATATTAAAGAGAAGAAAATTATCTGTTAAACATAAAAGGTGATGTTTTAAACATTATTAGTTCAGAACATGCATTTTGGTACCTATGACTTATTTTTAATATTTTATGCTTGTATTTTAAATGACTGCATTTTTAACTAAATTGCATAATTACTTAAATGATTTAATTATGATGTTAATTGATTTGGGTATATATGACTGTTGATTCTACATGCTGTTACAGTCTGATGAAGCCGTCTGGGTGAAAGCGCTTACTGCATGTCAATAAAGAACGTTCCTGTTATTTAAAAGATTTGTGACTCTTTATATGGATGGAAAATACTTCGTTTTGCACTCTGCTGCTGTTATAAGGATGCATTACCTCTGATTCGTTGAACAGTGACAGTGATTGTTTCAGCCACCACGTTTCAGTACTTGGTCTTTTTTACATTTTTTATTATCTTTGTGACGTGGTTCCCCTGCGCAGACTTCTTATATTATATTTACATTGTTTACTTAGTCTGTTGTATTCCTCCTTCTACTTCCACAACTGTTTGTTTTCCCATTCTTGCAACATAAGATTTCTGGATATCCCGTTCTGATGTATGCCATTAAATATAGTTTACCAGTGTTTTCTGCTCTTTTATCACCAAAACCCACTGCTTCTCCCACTGAAACTGTAATTTCTTCTTCTTCTGCTGCTCTATTCTCTACTACTCTGACATAGACAATAGCAACTTAATGCAGTCTAATTTTGGACTGATATGTTAGTTATGCTAGTATGTCCATCAACTGGACTGTGCCAAAAGAATACAAAAGCCTTGGAATAATAGGTGCAGGCCATCCTTAGCGAAACAAGCTGGACTATCAAGCATCCTATCTCATGATAACACATACTGGATTCTTCTGAAAAGACTTCAATTACTTAACCAATTATAGATGCCAGTTATCTTTTCTTTATATCTAGGCATCATTCTCGTTGAAGGAAGGCTACCATTCAAGATTAGTTACTTATGTGCATTTGTAGCATGCATGGAAAGTTATAACATGTCTGTCTGCATGTCCCTCAGGTTTTTATGTCATAGCTCGTTCACCCCCACATGTACCAGTGCCAGTACCAAAGTACAGTCATAATGTTGAAGAGTTTGGGTCTCTAGGGCCTCTGAAATGATAACGATCCTGACATCTGAATGACAACTCACTCTAACTCTCTTCTTGTCCAGCCTTGTGCATGACTAGTCAGTGTGCCTGACAACAGAGTCACTTAAAAAAAAACATTTCTCTTGATACTGTAGTTCAAAGTGGTAGATTTGAAGGTATATGAGGTATGCATCAGGTGGATGAGTGGGCTGATTTTTGCTTATCTTCTTATTTGTAAGAGGCTTTGGCAGTGTTTCTTTTTCAGCCTCAGCAAAAACATTAGTGAAGGATTATGGTGGAGGTGTATGAAGCTCACAATGCAAGTACTTAGGTGGGTGAGAAGTGCCCAGATTAATTAGGTATTTACTCTTCTCACAGATGGAATTGTAAGTGTTGAGTATAAATCCATTATTATTGAGCATAAGGCTCCTTGTACATTGTCTCTGTCGACCTAGTGTTAAAAGACTGAAACTAGCAGGATGTACTTCCATCTTGTCCATTGTTTAGGTATTTGAATGAGTAAAGTAAATGCAGCAGGGGTATGTGTAATTAAAGCAAATGCACAAACTATATAGTAGGCTTACTAATGATTGGACGTGTTGTCAGAGATGTTGCAGGTTTTAAAAGTAGGCTGAAAAAGGAGTTACTACTTCTGGATATTGCACTCTGCTCTAAGCAGGCAGGAAAATATGAAAGAGAGGGTAACTCAAATTTTAACAGTCAAAGGGGAGGAGCTTCCAAGTTTGATCTTCTAGTGCTCATGAGCAGATGAGATGAGACTAGAAAGAGCTTCCAAATTACTGTAAGGTTGTGAAATGTGCACGTCATCATGTTTAAAAGAGTAACATGGATTGACGTAGAGGGCACTCTACATTACTGGACCTATATAATACAATGGGAGGGTAAGTATCTTAAGGGGAGTGACTAGACAAAACTATACTTTTGTGCTTACTGACAGCAACCAATGAAAGAGGTGAGTTTGTGGTTAAATTAACATGAGGCATTCAACAAGAAATACACTGTTTAAGAACCAGACATGTAGCCCTATTGCTGAATGATCTGGATCTGTTTCAAAGCAATCACAGCTCTTAAACTGGTCTGGCTGTCATTATTCTCCGAAGCAGAAAATAAGGTTTAATGCCAACAGTTAGACCATTTGGCAAAGCACTGTGCACCTGTTTCCTGGAATTATTAACTATACACTTAAAAAGCTTAGCTAAAACAGATATAAACCATTGAAATGAACTTAAAAACAGATAACAAAGAACTAAAAACTAAACAGGCACTTAGCTTTGTATTTGAATAGCCTTGAGCTGTCTCAAACCAGCAACACTTTAAAAGAACAGGGTAGTAGGCTGGGAAAATTCTTCAGACAATTAGCTCTGTCATTGAATGGCCTGGAGCAGCCTTAAAGCAGCCACAACTCCATAATTAACCCATCTCTTACTCCTCTCATAAAAATGAAACCAGGATTTAATTCCAACAGTTAAACCAAATGAAATTAAAAACAGATAACAAAGGAACTAAAATTCTTAATTCACTTAGCTTTGTTGCGCTGAATGGTCTGGAATAGTTTGAACAAACACAACAAGAACAAGGTGGGAGGCTGGTAATATTCCTTATTCACCAAACTCTGTTGTTGACTGGCTTAGAACTGCCATAAAGCAGATGCAACTCCTGAACCAAACTGGCTCTCACTCTTTTCACAAAGAAGAAACCAGGGTTTAATTCTAACAGCTAGACCACTTTAATGGCAAAATGCAGTGCATCAATTTACTTTACTGATTATAGGCTTAAAGAGCTTAGCTAAAACAAATATCAACTCTTAAAATGAACTTAAAAACAGATAACAAATCTTCTTCAACAATTGGCTTGGCAACATAAGGAAATCCAATATATGCTTGCCTGAGATGAGAAGGTAAATAATATTCCTGTGGATAGCTTACACCTCTCATTCAATGGCTTTCATGTACTGGCTAAGATCTCTGAGTCAGAAGGAAGCTGCCCTTACTTTCAAAAACATTCATGTTTGTATAGTTGCAGAAACTTAGTTTCAGAATAACAATAACACTCTCTTCTTGCCTGGTTACAGCACCTACCACATTTTCAGGTGTATGTTCAGCTGTGGTGCATCTCCATATTTGATAGAGACCCCATTTTTTTTCACAACAAATCGTACACTATAGCATGCCAAACATGTTGAAGTCTTTTTGAACATCAAAATAATCATCAGCACTTTAAACTTTATCAATTTCAAGAGGTCCCTTTCTAAGACCGCATCAGAGCACATAGATTATCTAATCCAAATGAAAAAGCTATCCATCAAATTAAATGTGTTTTAAGAGTGACTTGAGGTACCTCTTCAACTGGGGAACATGTACTATTAGAAATAACTTTGCTTAGAAATGTATTGATTTTGTCTGTACTAATTCCCCTTGATCAAATTGTTTCCTTTCTCACTAGGGATAGTAAACTTCATGATATTGGTCATGCCATCTGTTCCCTGTCTTGTAAGACCCATAATGTCATCTTCTACTTGGTTAGGTCATACCACCTTAAAGCAAACACTGAAACCCAAAATTATTCTTCTGTACCTCAGGCCTTATCTAAAAGTTATTATCTATTACTCACTGATATTCTAGATCAAGATAAATTGCACACTTCACCAGTTTGTACAATACCTGATGCTGCTGCATAAACCTCATAATTTTATTCTCTCATAGACAAGTGGATTGAGCATTCTATTCTTACTGATCAGAAGCATGTAAAATATTGCTGTATAGTAGACCTCCCTCATCAAAAAAACATGCATAAGAAAAAAAAAAAGAAACTTTGGTGATTTATAATAAATCTCCTTTCCTCAATATGAATGATCTAAAACAGGCAAGCGAGATCTTTAAATATACCATTACAGAAAGTATGGTCAACTATGAACTTGGAATCATAATGCCCAGTGCAAAAGATAATTACAAAGCTTTCTTCAGTTACATCAGGGAACATAGAAGTAATGCCCAGCTTTGTATCAAATTGACTTCTAATGTTGCAACCCATTCTTACCTTAAATCCATAACAAACATCCTTGTGGACAAATTCAGTTCTAATTTCACATTCTAATATTCTTCCTATTGCCCCATTCAAGTCCTCCCATTATTACTAAAAAGCAGATTTCATTTTTTTTCTAAAACCAAAATCATCATTTTAGTGAGGCTTGATAATATTCTCCGCTGCTAACCAGTAAGTGTCCAGCAGTATTTCATGCATCCTTTCCTAAACCTATTCAACATGAGTCTTTCTTCTGGCTGTGTCATAGAGGTATGAAGAATGACCATAATGGTACAGTTAGACAAGGGAGTACTTAAGGCTGGCCCAGTAATTATGGATCTATTAGTCTCACTAGCATTATCTGCAAATTAATGGAACACATAATTATTGAGTTAATACAACAACATATGCAATTACCAGACCCTGGGCCCAAACCATTCTGAGCCCATTGAAGATCAGTCTTGTTTATGTAACCTGGGTGATTTCTTTGACAGAGTCAGTGAAGTTCACAGTGAGGGTTTGACTTTCCATACTGCTTACTTTGTCCTTGCCAATGACTTTAATACCATCCCCCGTGCAAGTATTATAGGCAAACCGTACCAGCTCAACATTAGCCCATATGCATTTTGATGAATAGCAAATTTATTTGTTGTTGGAATTTACAGTGTTAGCATAGGTAGCACCTCCTCATAGAACATGGTCACAAGTGATATCTAGCAGGGCTCTGTCCTCAGTCCACCACTCTTTAGTATCTATTTTTCCAAAAGTAATCCCATGCACTGACAGTCTGTGGCTAACTAATTTTGCTGATGTCCAGGGACATTGATTTTCAGTTTTCAAAAAAACAGTAATTCGGTTTTCATGAGATGAAATCTGTGAAATATACCTGTAATTTTTCAATATAATTTCTGGTCATTATGGTGATTTAATTAAAATTACAACATATTCTAACACATGCCGCTCAATAAACACAAGCTGACAATATTATAAATAATAAATATGAACAGAAATACATCTTGTGGTGAATTTAATTCTTGGGCCAAAAATGTAAAATTCCATGAAAATCCTGTGTGTTTTCAATGCCCAGACAGTCTAAATTTGGTATTTACTGGTATCCCCCCCAAAAAAAACAAAATTCAGTGTCCCTACGGATGACCGCTAATTGGGTGCAGTCATGAAATCCCCATCACGGTGTCCAGGAAGGCATGAAGCACATCAACACCTAGAACAGCAGTTACAGTGTCACCTTAAATGTCAAAAAGTATAGCATGATTGTTTTTGTAATACCAACCCTCTCCTTCATTTATCATTCTGTCAGTAACCCTCAAAGCAAACACAGTCATCAGAGACCTTGGTAGACATGCTTATTGTGAACTCTCTTTTGACAATAATATTGCTATCATGGGATGAAAATCCTTTAACCTTGAGTAACTTATCAGCCATAGTATGTTACTCACATTCAGAAATGTCTTGGTTCTACTGTATTCCTCCCCATTTGGCCCATCTGCAAATACAATGCTCATTTTGGGCTGTATCTCTTCAAACAACTCAACTAGCATAAAAACCTCAAAGATTCCTAAATATGATCTCAGTGCTGGGCAACCTAAGTCATCCTGATAGATTGAAAGATCTCTCCTTCTTTTCTGTTTCTTACAGACTTCTAAAGGTTGACTTTTGTATAGCCTTTCAAGCAATGAAAGTTCTAGCCTTCTTTGACCTCCTTCACATTCACAAAACCAACATTCCAGCAAATACCAACTCCAAAAGCCTAAACTGTTATTGCAAGATTAACAACACCTTCTGGTGTGACAGGTTTCTAACCCAATATGGCCCCTGTCTGTGGAATAGTCTCCTCTTATACAGCAAACAAAGCAACTTCTTATCTAAGGTCACAAGCAGTCCTGATGATTGGATGCTGATTATATATTTATACCTGCAGTATGTGGCAATGGTCTTTTAACCAGGGTAATTGGCTTATTATATTATATTTGGACAAAGTGGCAATGCCTATCAATAGTCTTCTGGCAAATAATTTGGTACAGATCTATGAACCTATGTTGCAATATGTAGGTGTCTGTACTGTATACATTGTAAGGTACAGGTATCAGTACTGACTGGGCAGTAACGTACACATTTCTGCCTAGTGTATACAGTAAGGTACATGTGTATGTTCTGTGCACACAGTAAAGTATAGGTGTTTGTCTTGTGTATGCCGGAAGGAACAGGTATCATCTTTGTGTATGTTATGAAGGTGTCAGTCCTAGACAAACAGTAAAGTATGTATGCCTGTATTGTGTATATTTTAAGGTTCAGCTATCTGTTTTGTGTATTTTGCACAGTATAGGTACCTGTCCTTTTTAAATTGGAAGGCCTGAGTGCCTGTCATGTGCATGAAGTAAGTGACAGCTGCCTGTACAGTGCATGATGTAAGTAAAAGGTAGTAATCCTGTTCATGCAGTAAGGTATGGGTGCTTCTTCTGTGTGTGCAATAAGGTGCAAGTATTTGTTTGCTTTAAGGTACAGGAACCTATTTTTTGTAGATTGTAAGCTATGGTTACTTGCTATACATACAATGCAATAGACCTGTCTGTTCTCTGAGTTATAAGATACAGGTATTATAAAGTCCAGTTATCGGTCCTGCACATGTGGAAAGATGCAAGTATCTGTCTTTCACATCAGTAAAGTACAGTGTGACGATAGGAGGTACTACCAGCCCAGCTAGCTGGAATTTTGTAAATAATCATATGTCATTTGTGAATATCAAACTGATTCATACAAGATGCTTGTGTTATAAATGTATTAGAACTGCATGCCACATGTATATAAAACTGATTTGTACAGATGTTTGTGTTGAAAAGGTATTTGTAAAGTGCTTGTGTTTGAAATGTATCCACAGTGTGCCCTACTGGAGAAAACAGAAATGTACATGCACTATTGTATCTGTTTAAATGAATATGTTTTAACAGAGAAAACTTGAAGTTTAACCTCAGTCCAGCAAACTTTAAAATATATCTGAAATTAAATCACTTTATGGGCTAGGACAATAAATATATGATGTCACAGGTTTCAATGTAGCCGGAGACACAATGTCTGTACTAGGAACCTTTCTGTATTGTCTTTGGGGTGAACTAATTAATACTCTGTAAGCATGGAGGTATGAAATTGCTTTATGACTTCCACTACCTGCCACAGATCTGAGAAAAAGCCCTTGTGTGTGTGTGTATTTTTACAGGTAGGTGCTAAATCCTGCCAGCTTCCAGTAATGGGGGCTTGCATGGTAACTAGAAGTCAGATGACCAGAAGTGATGTCATTCTGCAAGCTATTCCATAAGTAATATTTTATATAGTATTTTGAGAAGTCTCTTAGTGAGACTGAGTATTCTGTATTCTGTCTTGGGCCTGACAACAAGAAGGACCATTCACCACATCATGTGTCTTGCTATATCAAGTAAGTAGGGAATAGTAATTCTCTTAGATTCAGTCAGAAATATAATGAAGTTTAGGTTAGATATTGTTTTTCTTTTTTTTTGTCTGAGTCTGTCCTTCAATGTTATTTTAAATACTTCCTATGATTTTGAAATCTGATGACACTGTGAATAGATATTTAGCATTGTCTTGTTCTTTTATTATTTATTATTAAATATATTTAAACCTCCCATTGTGGCTGATCTATGTAGAGATAGTTACGTTTGGAGAGTATTTGCATATTTATTTGATGACACTGTGTGGAACACTCCTAATAGCCTTGTTCTTGGTTAAACTACAATTTGTATTAATATTAATTTTACTCAGTATATTGGATACCCTTGTAAGGGCATTAAAGTAGCTGGTGAGGGGTTCTGGTGGCAGTGATAACTATGTTATAGTCTGGGCAAAAGAGGACATAGCTAGTAAACATGAGCCAACCATTCCCAGGTGTGAGTATCTGTGTGTGTGTGTGTGTGTGTGTGTGTGTGTGTGTGTGTGTGTGTGTGTGTGTGTGTGTGTGTATCAAATCTCAAAGAGTGTGTGTGTGTTAGCTACTTGGGCAGGGACACAAAACACTGGCTGGACAGAGAGCAAGTTGGAGGACTTGGCTTGGAACCCTGGGTAAGGACTCAACTCTTTAGCTGTGCCAGTGGGGAGTCTTATTGGGAATCTGGAAAAAGAGAGAGTAACCCATCCCTGGACTGACTGTGTTCCTTGTGTGCTCTTAAGGAAAATTGTGCTTGATTGAGCTTGTTGCAGAGAGCAGACTCTGGGGATACTAGATTATTCTTCCAGTGAATGTTTCCCACAGGTGCCAGTGGTGAGGATTGAGACTCCTTGATTACTGGCTCAGAGGGGGGACATAATATACAGGTACCTTCCAATTAATGTTGCAAGGCAGAATTACCTGCCCAGTGCATGTTTAAGGCACCAATGTCTGCCCTGTCTATGAAGTAAAGTGCAGATTCCTGTTCAGTGCATACAATAGGGTACAGGTGATTGTCCTATGCATGCAGAAAGGTACAGGTCCCTATCTTTTGTATCACATAAATTGCAGATGCCTGTCCTGTGTAAGCAGCACAGTTGAAGCAGCTGTGTCTGTTGTGTCTGTTGTAAAGTAAAGGTGTGGTGCTGCCTGCTCTATGTCTTGTATATGTTTGAAAGTGTCTGTCCTGTGCATATTGTAAGGTACTACTGCTTGCTTGCTTGCATATGTTGTAAAACAGAAGTGCCCATCTTGCACAAGTTTTAAGGTAGTTGCCCTCTCCTGTGTATTTTGTAAGATGGACAAGTTTGCCAAAGCATGTTATAAGATGTAGGGAGATGCCTATCCTATGCATTTTGAATGGCACAGTAGGTACTTAGCCTGAGCATCTTCAAGAGTGTCATGTCCTGTACAAGTTGAAAGGTACAAGTACCCGTCATGTAAATGTTAATAGTACATATGCTTGCCCTGTGCATGTTCAGAAGTACAGATACATGTCTTATGCATGCTGAAATATGGAGAAACCTATCCAGTACATGTCATAAGCTAGTGTAGAATTCTAGAGTACATACGAAATGCTTGTCACTGATAATTGGGTGACATATTGTAGAAAATGGAATATGAAGCTAGAAAGCTTTATTGTAGCTGGCTGGTACATTCTGAGGGACTGTATATTATCAAGAGAAATGAATTTTCTCCTAAGAATCCTTGAAATTATACTGTCACACCTCTTAACTGTCTAAAGTTTCACAGAATGTCTAGATTTTTGACTCATTTTTTTTTGGTCAGTTTGTCGTAATATTTGTGGTTTTCTGGAAAATCTTTTAGAAATGAAGTCACTAAATAATGATAGATATTTGAGTTTCAGACTACACATCCTTCAGAAAATACATGATAATGCTAAGCTGGTTATACTAGCAGCTTTCTAAGAGCAAACTTTAAAATCTGTCTGTTTTTTGGAACTTGGACCCCTTATTATTTTTGGCTTTGTCCATATTTCTTGCACTAAGAGATTAAGAGGTACAGTAGTTCTGTAAATATGCCATTTTGATTTTCTGCTGACGTAAATGTACTTATGTTTTAGGGAACTAGGTGTGATTCACAGTAGACAAATGCCTATTTTTAAAAGTTACTAAAGGGTGGTGAATGATTAAGTAATTTGCTTAACATCATACATGAGGCAAGCGGAGGTTGCAGGAGTCAAACCCATGTCTGCAGAATACAGTTCATCTAAAGATCACTGTCTTTACCAGTACTGCCAGGTTTGCTTCTGAAAACTGCACATAATTCTTTCATTATGGCTTAAACATGTCTCTCAACCTTGAATGAAAATCACTTGGCACCACAGGACCCGGAAGCACGTAAACAAAGGCTTTCAAAATAAGCAGATGAAGAAATCAAACAGCTGCTAGGTCTCCAAAAAGATCCTTTAATGTAACCAGGCAAAGTAAAAATCCACAATATCTTCCAAACACTTTCACTCGACCACATGCGAGCTTTCTCAAGGCAAACAACATTGCTGGAAGTTCATTCACATTAAATACTTCCAGAATCATCACATGACTTCCTGTGAACCTTTCCCAACAGGAAAATCACCATATAAGGAAATTCTAAAATACATTCTTATTATCATTAAAAATAATTCATTTTCTAAAAATAATTCATTTTCTAAAAATGTCTTGGCGACTGAATAGCATAATGAACTTAAAATTGAATACAAACTATTAAAATGTGTCATAAAACAATTCTGTAAAATGTTTTTATAGTTTTATAATGCAAATAAGTGCAGTAACCCCTTTTAACCATCGGGGTGAAATCAAAACTCCAATTTAAAACCTAGAGTTACTAACTGGCATTGTAAAACATTTCTTATCTGAGTTGCCAATGTATAACATTCCATATATCATATTATAAAATCTTATGGATTCAAAAGTGAATAAAACAATGGATGTCATGTTCTGCGTCCGGTTAGCATCTGGTTAGTGTCTAACCGGAGCTGCCAAAATTGCTCACGGTATTCTAATTTTGACTCCCAACTACCCCCTCTTATATCCGGTTGAATCCGGTAAATAAATATCCTCCTTTATTGGGGGTGGGGGTTAATGAGATGTCCCCAAACCCTTCAAAACACATTTTACAAGGAAAAAATAGTTTTATACATACTTTCTCCAACAACTCAGATCAAATCTAGAAGATTATCAAGAAATATTGGCCCATTCTCAGACTTCAGGAAGATCTCAAGAATTCTATGCCCATTTACCCCTCTTTTGTTATTAAAAGGGGCAGGAATTTGAAAGAACTTTTAGATATTAGGTTAGAGGATCCACAGAATCACAATAGAAAGAAATTAGGCACTTATCCCTGTGGGATGTGCAAGCAATGTCACGCTATGCTAAATTCGGGGTCCTACTACCTTCCCTCTAGAAGATTTAAGTTCCGTTCCAACAAACATTTTAACTGTGGATCCAAGGGTGTGGTCTATCTTGGTTCCTGTGTTACATGCCATGCTTTTTACATTGGGAAAACCGAAAGGGTGTTTAGGAGAAGGGTTTACGAACACTTCAATGACATCAATGTAAGGAAGGAAAGTAATGCCTTTTATAAACACTCCTTGACGTGTAAGGACATGGACATAAAGTTTATGGTGTTGGAACAGGTACAACCAGATATAAGAGGGGGTAGTTGGGAGTCAAAATTAGAATACCGTGAGCTATTTTGGCAGCTCCAGTTACACGCTACTAGATATCCAGGTCTGAATGAGACCCTCAACATCACTAGTGTTTTGAAATTGAGACAAGCTCGTCTATAACACAGTTTAGCAGAACATGACATCCATTGTTTTATTCACTTTTGAATCCATAAGATTTTATAATATGATATATGGAATGTTATACATTGGCAACTCAGATAAGAAATGTTTTACAATGCCAGTTAGTAACTCTAGGTTTTAAATTGGAGTTTTGATTTCACCCCGATGGTTAAAAGGGGTTACTGCACTTATTTGTATTATAAAACTATAAAAACATTTTACAGAATTGTTTTATGGCACATTTTAATAGTTTGTATTCAATTTTAAGTCCATTATGCTATTCAGTCGCCAAGACATTTTTAGAAAATGAATTATTTTTAGAAAATAAATTATTTTTAATGATAATAAGAATGTATTTTAGAATTTCCTTATATGGTGATTTTCCTGTTGGGAAAGGTTCACAGGAAGTCATGTGATGATTCTGGAAGTATTTAATGTGAATGAACTTCCAGCAATGTTGTTTGCCTTGAGAAAGCTCGCATGTGGTCGAGTGAAAGCGCTTGGAAGATATTGTGGATTTTTACTTTGCCTGGTTACATTAAAGGATCTTTTTGGAGACCTAGCAGCTGTTTGATTTCTTCATCTGCTTATTTTGAAAGCCTTTGTTTACGTGCTTCCGGGTCCTGTGGTGCCAAGTGATTTTCATTCTTGGTTTGATTTTGCTTTTAGTTTTGGTGTTTTATGTCTCTCAACGTTGGCTAACATACATTCTGACCAAAACACATATACTGTATCAAGGTCCACCCTTGCGCTGAATGCCAAAAGAATGGATCAGAAATGAGAAATGGATAGATGAAGATACCAAGTATATATGTTTGCAAATAGCACATGTCTTACCATTACCAAGTTGGCTAAAAAACATTTTCTTAACAAAAACTAAACATTATTTCAAGAGCTATTCACAAAATGTGGTGCATCTGTGAAGCTCCCTAAATGCACAAAAAGATCTTAGAGAATGAGTCTGTTATCAGTCTATATATTTATCTCTCTACATATGTGTATGTATGTGCATATCAATCTATCTATGTATATATATATATATATATATATATATATATATATATATATGTATATATATATATTTTTTTTTTCCAGTTACCTCTTTAATTCAGTGCAGAGTTGTGGATGAATTAAAGTCTGTCCTGACACACAACAGGCACAGGATAGAGAAGTTTATTCTGAATACAAATCCATTGCAAGTCAAGCACATGCACATATCTATACATATATATATATATATATATATATATATATATATATATATATATATATATATGCTTTGCACATAAACATACACACACACACACACTGTCATATGAATGCACATCTATGGACAATTCTGAGGAACACCAATACTCCGATGACACATCTGTCAGAAATATACTTACATGCATATATACATGCATACATATATGTTCATTTGCTAAGCATGTGTATAAAACTTACTTTGCTTGCTGTGCTTTTGACTAGGTTGGTCCTACTGGACAGTTTCCCTTATACAGTGGAAGCCCAGAAGGAAAAGTTGTGTTATTAAACTATTAATAGCAGAATGAGGTCAACTAATATGCAGATGTTACAAGACATCAGTATGCATGGAGTTAAGTCAAGCATTACTTCTGTAGCATTACATATAAATAAATAGCAGTAGGCTGAACTCAGTAGTACTGTTATCACATCCTGATGATGTGAACAACAAGATTAGAGGAAGGGTGTGAAAGGAAGGGAGAAAGAAAGAAACAAGATTAACTATCTCAGATTGCAATCAGATCTGGGAAAAGTTGAACTCCGTTTCAGATATCAGTACACTGTGATGCTTTTCTTTTTTAAGTCATGAAAACACAAAGGCCCTGAAGAAACAGAGACAGGTATTCTACCCATACTATGGGACTAAAGGAGTTGTAAAGTTTTGGAGGGGAATTTACTAAAATCTCTGCCTGTCCTGGTAGAAGCAGGGAAATGTTGATCATTATCTCTTAGGATCTGAGTTCTCTGTCAGGCATGTACCATTTTAATATTTGTCTTAACTGATGAGTCAAATCTGCACAAAGCAACCCGTGTTCCAAAGTCACCCAAAGAAAAATAAGTCATGCAAGGAGCAAGTATGCAGTGATTTTCTCAGTGTAGTACTTCTCAGCAAATATGCAAATATTGAGCTGTAATCTTCCTAGTTAGACACTGAGGAGAGTTTTTCACAACTCCCCAAATATGAGTTTGGTTAGTAATATGCATACCTCTCAGCTGTCTAGATTTTCTCAGAATATCCAGATTTTTGCCTCAAAATTTTGGTCTGTTCCTCATAAAATTTTTAGTTTTCTGATAAATCGCTGGGATGATCTGAGGAATGAAATTAGTAAATAACGTTATACATTTGAATTTCAGACTTCATATCTTTTAGAAAATGCATTTAAATATATACCCTGCTATTCTTGCAGCTTTCTAAGTTTATAAAAGCAATATTTATAATCTGCCCCTATTTTTGAGACATTGTATCCCCATTATGTTAAGCTTTGTCCATATTTCTTGGGCTAAGATGTTGACAGGTATGGGAATATGGTCTGAGACAGTTAGATCCTGGCATCCTGAGTAATATAATTCCTTAGTCTACATAGCATGACTACTCAAGTGGCTGTGGAGTTTGGCAGTGCTAGACTAGTTAGAAATTCTGGAGGACATGTTTTGTTCAAATTGTATCCTCAGGTATCAGACAATTATTTACCATTACTGGAGTGATTCCTATACATGATGCAATATTTGTCCAACCCTGGCCAAAGATAGGATCACTGGGCTTTACTTTTCGGGAAAGTGATTTTTGAAAAATATGTCATTTAACCACTTTTCTGGATTTAAGAAAATATGTTGGATGGCCTTCTGCATATCACTTAATGAGACATTCTTGCACATTAGCACTGTTCATATTGTACTAACTTCATGTAATATAGGTAATCTGCAATGACTTAAACCTGCAGTTGTAACCTGTAGTATGTACTAAGTATGTATATATAAATACGTATATATGTAGTATGATGTTATTGTCTAATACTCCCAGCAGACCAACCCACCTAATTGGCTAACAAAGTAAATAAACAAATTTATATAAATCTCTGTATTATATAAATCTCATCTTTGTAGGCTAGCCCCACTACTGGCTTCTGAGTTTTCCCTGTCGGTAGCGTTTGTGCATGCAACCCTCCTGCCAGTGCATACCCCCCAGCTTCAGTGTCCTGCTATCTACCTGAGGCCCAGAGATAATCCTGACTTCTGTAAAGTGTCTGATACCTACTCCTGAGATTGGAAAGAGTCTTGTCTTCCCTATGTTGTACTGCCTTGAGAAGCAGGAATAGTTATTTGGAATGTGCAACCCTCCTTCCAGTGCATACCCCCCAGCTTCAGTGTCCTGCTATCTACTTGAGGCCCAGAGATAATCCTGACTTTTGTAAAGTGTCTGAAACCTACTCCTGAGATTGGAAAGAGTCTTGTCTCCCGTATGTTGTACTGCCTTGAGAAGCAGGAATTGTTATTTGGAAGTATGTACAAAATACTCCTACCATCTTAACTGCAACAAACTCCTGTCTTATTTTGTTTAAGTGAATGCTCCCTGCAGGACTATTAGCAGCCATAGTCTCTTATTATATTACATTCTGCCTGCCAGAGTTAACCCCCCCATATTGTCTCTTATAGTCACATTCCCTATACCCTCCTTAGCCTCTCTCCTAAAACTCTCCTCCCTGCTTGTAAATTATATTTTATTCTTCTCACCTCTGCCATCCACTAATCTCTCTAAAACCCCTTTGGGTAGACTCTACTTACATTACCTGGAATGACCATTAGAGGACAGTAGTACTACCTTATTAGCCATCAATTACTTTGCTCCTATATTTCAGCCTTTAAACCTTATTTTGTCTCCCTCTTACCTCTGTTACTCCTTAACCTATTTCTTTGCCTCTGAATTGACCCTTAGTCAGCTCTCCTTTCCTTCTGCCATTTTAGTCTCTGACCTCCTAGATACCGTACTTTGGACTTACCTCACATGTTATTGATTATTTTCCCTCAAAACCTGTCTTCTTGTCTGAACCTGCTCCGTTCGCCCTGTGGGCTGACTCCGCTACCCTACCCTACCCCCAAATCTCACCCACCCCCAGTGGTCCTACACTTATACTTCCTTAACCACACCCTCTCTCCCATCCAACCAATCAATTGCTCCAACCACTTACTCCACTTAGCTACACCCTCCTCTTCTAACTCTCTCAAGTATCTCTACTTAAAGTGCTTTTCCATACCTTATAGCACTACTCTTCCCTCTCCTTAAAGTCTCTCCCACACTTACTAGTTCTTTATTATCTTATCCCAGTCTACCTCCTTTGTATTTGTATAGGTATTCATAACAAAATGCAAACTACAATGAAAGTTATCCTAACCAACTTAATACTCTTATCCACATGTTACCTGCCCTCACCTCTGCCTATCCCCTAACCTGTTTTGAAAAGTCTCATTACTTCCACCATAACTACTCTCCAGAACAAACAACTATTCATGATATCTCACTCTCCCATATTCACATAAACATCATCTCCACTCCCTGCTATCTGCTAGCTCAATTCCATCGATGCACACATATTAAATACAATAACCTCTTAGTAAGAAAAGTGAAACTTCAAACTAGATATTCATACAACCCAGTATCTATGCTAAAGAATCCCACCTTACAGGATGGGGACATCCGCCCTAATCCCAGCCCAACCAATGCCTCTACAGTAACTATTCACTGCACCACACCCTCAAACCTTCCAACCCAGACCAAACTCTCCAACTCTTTACTAATAGGACATCTCAATATCAGCAGTATTAACAACAAAGTTGCCCATCTCCATTGATATTCACTCCTTTGACATCTTCTGCCTTACAGAAACTTGATTAAAATCTGGAACTAAGGATAATGAAATTATCCCCCCAGGCTATAACATATTGAGACAAGACCACTTAAAATGTAAGGGTGGGGGAGTAGCACTCCTATATAAAAATGGCCTACAGATCTCCTCTATAACTTATAACCCACCTCTGGACAGTAAGGCTGAAGTCCTCATTTCCAGACTTCAAATCAACCCTAACAAATCCCTTTACGTCATCTGTATCTACCTACCCCCCTGGCAATAACAGCAATATAATAGAAGATATTCTTAGCTGGGTGTCCTCAACTTACCCACAAGAAACAATAATACTAGGTGACTTTAACACTGACTGGAAAACTGTCAATACTAAAAAATCCTTCCTCACATATTAATCTGTATGGCTTTATTCAAACTATCACCTCAACAACCAGAATTAACAAACCAACCAAAAAAGTGAGCACCTTAGACTGGATACTTATTAATAAACATCCACAAACTTACAATGTAGGAATGCTACCAGATGATCTAAGTGATCATACTCTAACTTACATTATAAGACAAAAGAATGATATTTCTAACACCCCTACTTATAGGATCTCACGAACCAAGAAACACTTTAACCCTGCACTATTCCAAAATGAACCAGATGCCTGTGACTGGAAACCTCTAAAAATTCTCCCACTTGATGAGGGTGTTAAATATTTTAACTCTAAATTTCTAGCAATCCTCGATGAACATGTACCTAAATGATCTATTAGAATGAAATCCAAACCAGCCCCCTGGCTTTCAAAAGAAACCAGACAGAGAATTCTACTTAGGAACAAATCATGGGCTAAGTGGAGAGCTAACAGAACTTCCCCTGAGCAACAAACTTTCAGATAGTTAAGAAATATAACAAAAAAAGCCATACTCACTGACAAAAAGAACTACTATTGTAAACTATAGCAAACGCACCAAAATAATCCACAGAAATTTTGGACAGCTTAAACAGACTCCTTCACCCTGGCCACTCTAGCACACCATCCCCTCAAGATGCTGATCATAATACCCCACATCAAACTTCCAACAACTTCAACACCTACTTCACAGAGACCATACAATCTCTAGCAAGTCAGCTTTCCATTGACAACATAAGGCTCCCTACCTCTATACCTGGATCTTTACCAACATTCCAATTTCAACATATCTCTTCCACTCTCATCTACAAACTCATACTAAAACTTAAGCCTTGTACTCCTTCAGCCGACCAGTTACCTTCTGAATATTTGCAAAAAGTAGCCAAAGTAGTTGCCTTTCCTATATCCATCCTGATAAACAGAACCATTAATGAGGGAATCATCCCAGACATCTGGAAAATCTCCCACATTATTCCCCTACATGTTATTGTTTGTCTTTCAGCTTTTCCCGGTAAGGGGTCACCACAGCGGAACTCCGGTCCGCTAATCATTGGCAGTAGATTTTTACGAAATGCCGAGGTGCCAGCTTGACGCCCAACCTTCAACGAAGGCACGCCCATTTATGCACGCATGTCTTTCGAACGCTATCCAACCGCGGGGAGGACATGCAGACTCCACATAGAAGGCACTCCTAAGCCAAGCTGAGAATCGAATGGGAGAACCTCTTGCCGTACCACCACGGCTATACATTATCCCCCTACATAAAGGTGGTAAATCTAACGATTAATCTAATTATAGGCTGATAGCTCTACTATCACCCTTAGCAAAAGTCATGGAAAAATGCATTCACCACCAGCTATTAGACCACTTAACTAAACACAACATACTGGCTAACTACCAGCATGGCTTTAGGCCATTTCATAGCACCACCACTGCTCTCCTATCTTTCACCGACTCCATTAATAAGAACCGTAATAACATCCTCTCTTCTGCTCTCTTTATCGACCTTTTGAAGGCTTTTGATATGGTAAACCACTCCCTGCTTATAAATACTCTTGAATCTCTTTCTCTGGATACCCTAGCTATACGATGGTTTAAGTCCTACCTCAACAATAAGCAACAGGCAGTTCTCTGGGAAAACAAACTATCATCCCACCTGACAGTCACCCTTGGAGTCCCTCAGGGCTCCATTTTAGGACCTCTTCTTATTTTATTATTCATCAATGACCTTCATGTAGCAATCCTCAAGCCACCTGTATACAATATGCCGATTATTCCACGCTTATATGTTCTGCCAACTCCATTTCTGAACTACATTCACTAACTCAGAAAGTATTCAACTCAGTAGAAGTTTGGTTCTTGAAACGCTGCCTCCTTTTGAACGCCAAAAAACTAAGCTCCTACTCTTTACACCTACCAGTAGGTCCTCTCCTATAGACTTCTCAGTCAAATCCAGCAATGGCATCCTTATATTCCCCGACTCTACCACTAAACTGTTAGGAGTCACAATCGACAATAACCTTAACTTCGATAGCCATATAAATAACACCATACAAACAGTAAACAGAAAAATGGGTTCCTTATACAGAATCAAACCCTTCTTAACTCCAACAGCTAGAACCACTATTGCCCACTCTCATTTAATCTCAACACTTCTTTATGCCTTACCTATTTACACCAACCTAAAAAAAAATAATCTTCTCAAACTAGCAAGCTCCTACAACAATATTGCCAGATTTGCCACTGGTAATGCATTTCGAACTCACCACTGTCAGAATCTAAAGCAGCTAGATTGGCTTGAACTTCATAACATTCTGATTTTTTTCCTAACTTACCATTGCCCATAATATCTTTTACCAACCAAAAAATACTCCTATACTCTCTAACCTCATTACCCCCTATAATAATCTTAATTCCCTACGCTCTTCTAGCAAACTTCTTGCTAGCATAAGCAAGTCCAATAACTTGGCATGTGACTCCCTTTTCTCCAATACTGCTGGAAAAAAACTGGAACCTTCTACCAATAGATCTAACTCTACTACCTTCACTGTCACTCTCTAAGCAAAAGCTCAAAAGACACCTAAAAACTCATTGGTTATGTCCTTACAGTAACCCTGACTAATCTTCAGCCTTTCCCTACTTCTATCTTCACACTGCCTCTGGATACAAAATTTCACTCTGCGTACCCCTCTGTATGCAGTAACTGTTATTAGTAAGATTAATATAACTTCCTGTATTTAATTAATCTATCAATGAACTGTAAAGTACCTCATATATCATGTTGTAAGATGACTTATATTATCCTATACACTCATCCTTCTTAGTATCAGTACTTCTTCTAGACTCCTTTTTTGTATTCAATTTCCTTTCTACTTTATTTGTTATATATCTGTACATGATATTTTGTGCTGCGTTTGAAGCTTTTCTTCCTGGGCCTCTACTGAAAATGGAAATATATCCAGTTAGACTAGCCCGTTAACAAATGTAAAATAAAATAAATAAATAAATAATGTTACTCATTCACAGTGTTTGCATAGCTAGTTGGCATACACCAAGGACTGAAGTAGATGTGAGCCTGAATTGTGAGGTACTTCACATGGCTAAATTCTAGGGGTTGTTTTGACAGAACCCCACTTTATTACACAAGTCTCCTCGGTGTGATAGCTACCACAAACATTTAGGCCTTGATTATACAGGCTGTCTTCCATCAACTCTGTCATCAGCAAAGAACAATTCATAGTGTTCCAAACCATTATATAGTAAGGTACACTGAGTGACAAATAAAACAGGAGGCGAACATGGTGGAATACCAAACAGCAGAAGTCATGTAGCACCCATCAGAAGGTGATCCCATTATTTGGTAGACCTGGCACGCGATTAGGCAAAGAAATCAAAAAATTTATGTTGGAGTCTCAGACTGGTACAAAGACAATAACTGTCAGGTACAATATTTTGTTGCAAAAAAAGAATACATACATTCTGATATATCCTGTTTAGTCAGAGTCAGAAATTGAAAACATGCTTAGATCCTACAGGTCCAGATCCCATGCCAGTAACTTAAGAACACATTTGGTTTGTTCTATCTCTAATAAAAGCAGCAGCTAGATTTATTCTCAGATAAAAAAATGAATAAAATAATAGGTATGAAAAGCAGGAGAAATGTAGTGCCATGGGTGTGGAGCTTTTATTAATTCTGCTGGAAATAAGTAATTGTAATCCACCATGTGAACAGCAATTAAAAAACATCTCATTGAAAATGTATAGTATGTTGCATTCTGTAAAATCTGTGTGGGGATGTGTAATGTTTATACATATAAATTGTTATGTGTTCTTGTACCTCTGTAAGATATATGTTTTATGCTTTTGCCACATGACAGAAATATAATAAGGATATTCTGATTTCAGTAATGATAACAAATTAATTAGAAAAGCAAATAAAAGCAGTCTAATGATATGCCATATTTCAAAATTTTACTGTGATTAGAAGAACCTTACCAAACATAAATGACACATTCCATGTCCTTTGAAAAAAAAAAAAACTCACTGGCTAGCCATGCAAGCAATGATGTGCAAAAAGTGTGAGACTATAGGCAAGTCTACCATTACTTATTTATTCTGTTTGAAAAGGTAGGTAGATGGGCTTCAAAAGAGCCTGTTTTTCTGTTACTACCAAGTTACAGCATCAGTATATGATACACAACTAAAAAGTTGTATACGCACCTATGTGAAATACCATAATCAATTATATACTGAAATATCACTGCAAATAACGAATAATATAGAGCAAAGCAGCATGTACCATAATAAGCAACCTGTAGCCAAACCAACCAGGAAACACTGTCGGATGAAACTGGAAGGCAGTTTGTAAGCCCTTTATCCACTTTGTCTACCTTTTGTTTGCAGTATGTAAGTCCTGCCCAGCTTCTTAACCTGCTAAGACTCAGAAGGTAGAGGCACACATGCTTATACTCAAACACACACATACACATATACATATGCATTTTATATATATATATATATATATATATATATACATACACATATACATATACACATATTTTTCATCTGTAACATGGCATAGCAGCCAACATTGATGCATTAGTATTTTCATCAAGTAAGATAACACTGTGATTTTATAATAACTTTATATTTTCACAGGTTTTACTGTCAAGCCTGTGACCTATTGGCTTTCCAAAAGCTTGAGTGACATTTATTCCATCTTGGAATTTTCTGTTGTAGTGTCTGAATCCTGTTAGTTAAGTGTTTAACTTTAGTATAAGTGCTAACTAATTTTATAGTTTTTTTAGTCACCATGTAACAATTCAGTCCTTTTTTTTTGTTTGCTTCGTTAATTTTAAACAAGAGGTTCTAGGATCTTGTGCTAGATTTTCCTGAAATATATTCCAGGCACAAGGTTTCAAATGGAAGCTGGCAGAATAATAAAAAGAAATGCCATGATGGTACACAAAAACAAAAGCCTGAGTTTCATACTAGCAGAAACCCTGTGTCTGTCATTATTTAGCGACTGCAGTCCTCATCATTTTGCTAGAACTCCATCAGTTTTATCAGGAACAGACCAAAAATATGATGCACAATCAGGGACATTGTGTGAAATCAATGACAGTCGACAGTTATGTCTTTATCATCGCAACTCTCACACAAAGGAGAGAGAGAGAGAACTCTTACTAAAATCATGTGGTAGTAGTAGGCATCCTTCAATCTCAGAGGATCATGGGGTTGCACCTCTATTGGACTGTTTCAGGGGGTCTATATCATAAGACCAAAGAATAAAAATGTCAACTTACCTTTCATCGACATGAAAATCACAAAGCTGCACTTCATCGAAACTGCAATCACAGATTTTGGCCAACAACTAACACCACATAAAAATAAACACATTTAAGTTGGGGCTTCACCCCCCCCCCCCCCATTGTGGGGAGCTGTGCCTCCCACACAACCCAACTAAATATTCTAACTTCGAGATTGCACTACAGTCAGGGAAACTCCACTCCCTTCTTTTACCATTTTCTTTACAATTGTGACAGAAAAGAACTCTGAACTGTTGGATTGTTCCACAACACCTCTAGAAGCCACCTACTACATTTAGGTAGTAAACCACTTGGTTATGCATTCTTGAGCAGGAGTGGGAGATTTGAAGCTCTATCCTTTTGAACTGAGTGAATGGGGAGATATTTGAGGTACTGTGAAGCGAGTGGATAAATGGCATAATCACAGTGCATTAACAAGCAGGAGCACTATCCAGACAGTGTGTGTGTGTGTGTGTGTGTGTGTGTGTGTGTGTTTCCTCCATAAGGATTACAATACACCAGCTTAAGCTTTCCTGCTATGATTGACTCCAGAAGAACTACTTCCATTGATTACAGCAACCAAGATTACAGAAAATTCAGGTAAGCACTGGGGATTACAATTAATCAGTAATACTAACCATTTGAATCTCATAATTATTGCTCAGAAAATGCATACATATATATCTACCAAGTCCCAGGAACACTGGTCAATTGACTTGTTCAAATGAAGCTAAGAGGTATTAAACTCTGGCCTCTTGAGTGCAGGAGGTAACTCATTAACAGCTTAGAGCCTTAGTCCATTGCACTAAATGCCAGACCTTCAATGATGCCTTCATTTTCTGTTTAGTCACCAAGGGTAACAGCCAGCCAATAATGCTATACTTAAGAGTGTCATACTTATTGTTCAAAAAATGCATTTCAATTTAGTTGTAGTTGTCTATCACTTAAGGCTCTGAGCTAGTAACAAACTGCTTCCTTTAGTAAGACGTGCATGGTTTGAATCCTTCTATCTCCATTTGCTTAATGTGTACCTTTCAGCAAGTCACTCAGACAGTCCTCCTGGGTTATCCCGGAAAAGGAACACTTTGTACAGTGAGTTTACCTGGCCAACAAATAGATAAAAATGGTACTTAAAGTTTGTACCTTTGTCCCTTCATTGTTTTTGGCGTTGGTCAAAATTCTTGAGCAGAGAGGATGAGAGTTATTTTGTCTAGTCCTTGTAATATTTGTGGCTTTCTGACAAATTGTTGTGACTGTATTCATTACGAGGATGGCACAGTGGTGCAGTGGTAGTGTTGTCACCTCAGAACAAGAGGTTCTCCAGTTTGATTCTCGCCTGGAGTGCCTTCTGTACAGAGTCTGCATATCTTCCCAGCATTTGTGTGGGTTTCCTCTAGGTGCTTCCTTCCACATTACAAAGACATGCATTTGAAGTGTTTCTCCCCAGGACTCTGCTGAAAATTGGCTTCATTCCAAGTCGGACTTTCCTGGTAAACAAATGTTAAATAAATTTAACGATGACAGACATGAATGCCTGACTTTGTATTTTCCAGAAAATGTTTGCTAATGCAAACCTTTTTATTTTAACAATTTTTAATTATATAAGAGAAACATTTAAAATCTGTTACTGATTCTTGGGTCTTTGTTTCTGATTTGAGCTAAGAAGTTGAGAGGCTAGAACCCAGTTTGCAGTGGGTTCCACTTTATGGTTTTGATAGCAGCAAACTGAGAAACATTTCTAGCCCATTATTTATGAATGTATTCATTCACTTGTTCTCAAGTAGATATCTGAGGTGTATAGTCATGCAAGTGGCTGCAATTGATGGTTCTAAGTGTTTATAACTATTTGGCTCCAGCAACCAACAGTAATTATGGTGTAAAGAAAAGAAGGAAGTGATTGCAGAAAACAGGAACATCATCTTATTATAAACCTTGTCCTTTGGGAATAATCCTTGGTTTCCTTGTTTTGTTGACTGTTGACAGCGTGTTTACTACCTGGGTGTGAATAAACTGGACAGTATGAAGTCTAAGAGTTTAATGTTAATATATTAACTGTGAATACATTTTTAATTAACCTTTTTTTTTAAGAAAATCATTTTACTATAACAAGTAGTAACAAATTCAACCACAGTTATAACAAAATAAAACATTTCAAACCATGCAACCATAAAGTGAATGATACTAGTGTGCACATTAAAGAAAGGCTAAATGAGGGCCATAAAATAGATATCAGAATGTTAGGGCAATCTGATACTAACATTGGTCTATGACTGACCACACAAGCAGAATGATAGACCAAAGTTCATATGCGAAAAGGGTTTGAATCTGATCCTATAATAATATTGTCTATTAACATAGCAGTTTAAATCCCATCGGAGTTCAAAAGTATGTCTTTCCAGTGACTAAAACTGATGGTCAAGACAATGAAAGCCAGATAACATAGCCATCTTTGTTCACAGTTAGTAAGGCCTAACAGTGTGTTTGCAATACATAAGATCCAACATTTTTATCAACATGGTCAGTAAGTGGCAATCACACAACAGTTGTAGATAATCAGCCTTAGGAGCATATAGTGCCAATGTCTCTTCTCTGGAGATACAGGAAATTTTGCAAGAACACTGATGTGAAATGCACTGTGTTTGTCTACAACAGTCTCTCTGGATAAGAAAGAGTATAAGCTGCTTCTGTAGTGCAAGGTTTGATTCCCTCTGCCTACATTTGTCTGTTATGTGACTCTGATCAAATCACTTCACCAGAAAGTGCTACTAGGCTGTCCCTGAAAATGCACACTTATATCCAGTGGGCTGTCCTAAGCTTTTAGAAAATGCATTACACATTTGTCTTTTGAATTCCTGCACCCTTCACATAGATGTTAATCAGTGCTTCACTACATGCTGCATGTATTATAGTTTAATGGATTAACAGATGCATTTTCAAAAATTGCATGTTTCAAGGGAAGAGTGTTTACTATTGCTCATGCTATGTCCATTTTCAGTGTGAAATTGTTTTATTTTGATTTGTTTAGCAATACACTGTCAGTGTTTTTGCTGTAAATTTTTAAATCACAGTTTTAAATTAAATCCAAATATCTGTGATCATTGTAGAAGTTAAAAAAAAGAAATAGCATGTGCACTGACAGGTAACTAATGGTATACTGGTATAGCCTTGGGAAGACAGTCCATTACCCTGCCTAGGGCCCTATTTGACCATGATCTGTCTGTCTGTCTGTCTCTCTCTCTCTCTCTTGTAGACAGATAATCTGACTTCCCTCCTCCTGAATTATTTGCATAATTAATTTCCTCCTGACTGGTGGTTACTTCCTTCATATGAAACTCTTTACCAAAGGTCATGCAGCATGAGCCTAACATGCAGGGAAGAAAAAAAAAGGAGCTTTGTTAGACCTCACATGACATTTAAAAAGTGTTTCTCCAAAAATGCACCTGAACAACAATATACCTGTTTATTTATTTATTTATTTAACATTTGTTTACCAGGATGGTCCAACTGGACAGCTGTTGCCCATTTTCAGCAGAGTCCTGGGGGTATAAACCCCAGAAAAATATTACAGAATATAAACAATATATATATATATATATATATATATATATATATATATATATATATATAGCAATAACACGTTACAAATATAAAAATATAAATATAAAAATTAAAAGGTTAATACAGTAGTACAGAGGAATTACATACAACAATAAGTGTACTACTCTATAGTCAAGTAGTACTGTAGTATACTATAAGCATGCAAACAATATTTACAAAATGTAAAAAGAAAGAGGGTGAAATACAGTAGAATGTTTGAGTGGACTCTCCATAAGCAGAATAGGAGTACAGAGAGGTCCTCCTGCAAATACCCTCCAGGTAAAGGATATAGGGCATTAGCATCAGAGTATTCATATAGATACACATACTGTAGTCACAATATGAACTTTATCTATAACTCAAAAATAATGCATGAGCTAACTAACAGCTACAATTAACAATTTGTTATCAACAGTTAATGGAATAGTTTAGTGTTCATGAATTCAGACCTATTGTCATTGAATCAGATCCTGCCTTTCATAGTCTCAGTCATAAACACAAAGAGCCCATTATACCACAGGACCAAAGCACTATGATAATGAATGAATGAATTAGACTCATTTCATCCAGTCACCTATTTTGATTAGTCTTGTCCAACCTCTGCAGGCATCTAGATGTACAGCAATGTTCATTTACCTTGACCAAGGAACCCCAAAATACTTCTGACCATGATTTGTCCCCTCGATTACTTGGTTTGTCTGGAGAGAATTCTGAGTCCTTAAGAACTGATTGTCCTCTATGTCCTTGACTATCCCAGGTAGAAAACCATGCAAATGTTCCCTTTGTAGTCTAGGGACTTCTCACTTTAGTAGTCAAACTCTTTGTTTGGGTTTGCCCTTGATGGCACTCCTGTGCCCTATCTTGAGTAAGGGTCTGGTTCCTGCTATCCTTTGATGTGTGATTTCCCCCTTTTAACTTGATATATCTCTGAGCTCCTTCTCTAAAGCCCACTGTAATGATTTTGAGGGTTGCCTTTTCTTTGCTACTCCTGCATTAGGAAATATCTGTGCCCTTTTATGTACAGACATCTCCAGCTCCATTTCTCACTCTGAGATAAAATCTTCCAGATCCTTATTCCTTTCCATATACCCAGATCTTGTAGTTGTTCAATAAATGATCTGTCTTCATCCTCCCTATTCAAAAATATCTTCTCTCTGTTAACCTCCACTATCAATATCACTGGGTATATTACATACCATGTATTGCAGCTCTTCAATTTCCTTGTTAGCTACCATTCTCTGTCTCAGTATGAACAATACTAGTGAGTAGTTAACTGTTAATTAAAAGTTATATCACTGTCCAACAACTCCACGATGTTTGCAACTGTATAAGATTAGCCAGTCCTCCTGGGCATACCTCTCAACCTCTTAGAGCAAGAAATCTGAACAAAGCCATGAATAGAAGTAAGACAAAGGCCCAAAACTCGAGACATTTTTAAATATTGCTCTTACAAACTCATATGTCTATCATTATTTTCTACAATCAATCTTTAATGATTTGCCACTAATTTGCCAGAAAACTACAATTTTATGAAAACAGATCAAAAATATGAGGCAAAAATCTGGACAGTCTACGAAAAGGTGTACAGCTGAGAGGTTTGCTCCCAGGCCATACCCTGTGAATTCTTTCAATACATGGATTTAGATATGCTGGAATATGTAACACATTTTTAATAAGATGCTCCACTAGTGAATGTAGATCTTTACACAGCACAGTCTTAGGTAAGCCTTTAACCCTGACATGGATACAGTGAAATCTACTTTCCAGATCTGCTATTTTTTTTTAGTGTGTTTATCTAGTGTATCATT
Source organism: Protopterus annectens (assembly GCF_019279795.1). Taxonomy (NCBI): domain Eukaryota; kingdom Metazoa; phylum Chordata; order Ceratodontiformes; family Protopteridae; genus Protopterus; species Protopterus annectens. The sequence goes on along the minus strand of NC_056746.1, from coordinate 920,553,231 downwards.
TACATTTGTTGTCTGGTCAGCACAGAAAGCTGTCCTTTGCTTCAGGTGTCTGGATGAGAGGTCATGCTGCCCATGTAACTTAATTCAGCAATGCGTGGTTGCTGTTCCTCTGCTTCCCAGTGGTAACCCTTGATGTCTGCCACCAAGAGTGCCACCATCTTAAATAATATCAAACAATCTTTCCTTTGGGAAGGCATTCTTAAACATCTCCACATGTTTTGACTGCTTCGGACGTTCTTCCTGACCTGTAGCCATCATTTAACACTGCTGCTGTTGTTTTTACCTTTCTTAACTTATCTAACAAGGTCCAATTGTCACAGAGGTAAACTCCGAAGCTGCCATATTTGTCATGGGCAAACAACACCCCCCTCACATATTTAATATCCTTAGAATGGAGGATGCCTTGTATGCCAGACACAGGTCACTTCTTATCAGTCTGTAGAATACAAAGTAAAGTGACAGAGTTTAATATTCTCACTTTGCCACTGAAACCAATCCTTTATAATTTACTAATAGGGAAATTGAAGTTTTTACTTACAAATGAGATGCAAGGTAGACTTTTGATGTACTCACAAGTGTGCACAATGGTTTACAACTTGGTGGTATCATATATTAAGTCTGAGATTGCTATATTCTTAATAATCTCACTTTGAGATGCAACAGTCTCACCACTAGTGTATATATATATATATATATATATATATATATATATATATATATATATATATGTATGTGTGTGTATATATATATATATATATATATATATATATATATATATATATATATATATATATACACTATACCAACAGGAACACCAAGCTTAGAGCAAAAGCCAACTACTGCATCACTAGAATTAGCACAATAGGGGTAAATGGAGAAGACGAGGCTCAGATTAAAATCCAAAAAGTTATTTTTAACTATGTTCCATAAGGCAATATACCAAGAAAAAAATAGAAAACTAAACGCTTTAACTATATCACCGCGTTTTTCGTAATCACAAAACTAGGACTTCCTCAGGTTACAAAGCCATAGTAATTGGGGTGTATATATAGTCTAAATAAAAATTAATTATCCAATTAATATAAATTACTTAAAGCTACAAATTCCCTAATACACTATGTAAGCTTAATGTGTGCAAGTTCACAGTATAAATTTAATACTCATCACTATAGGTTACTAATAGGACTCTATATCAAAAATATACAATTTAAACAATGCTATACAAAAGCTATATAGTTCTAATACTTAAAACAGAGTATAAGGATATAAATATTTACACTAAAAAAATTTCTAAAAAATTATATATATATATTATATGTCTGTGTGTGTGTGGGTGTGTAACAGGGCTATAGGGGTATAGAATTCCCTGTTGGGGGTGCTGGAGTGCACCCCTCTGCAAAAATGCTTTAAAAGTGTAGCTACCAATAGATTTTGTGTTTCACTGTTTTATTTGGATGTCCCACATTACTTTTCACTGTTTTATTTAGATGTTTCATATTACTGTATGAACTCATGACTGTCAAATAGTAATACGAAGTCATGCAGCCTAAATAATTATTTAGTTTAGAAACGTCTCCTTATAATTGTTTTGCATGTAAAAGATTTATTCTTTTACTCCATTTGAGTAAATATCCTTCATTATCACCACACATAAAGCTGATGCATGTGCTTTAGGGGTATCTGATTGTGTACCCAATAATGTTCATTTCACTGCACAGCAAGAAAGCTCTATGACATCTGCTTGAATACAAACTTGTCAAAGACAACATAAATTAGCCAAAATAGTGGAAAAATGAAAACATTTGGAAAATGTGTCATCAAACGCAACTCACTGACATAAAAAAGAATAAAACACAACCATACACAAAATTATCTGCAGCATTTGTTATGTGAGGCAAAATCAAACAAATCCTACACACAGGGTGCAGCACTGCACAGTCCCCGTAGAACTTGCCGTAAACCTAAGCCTTAATCTAACCTAACATAAAACCTAAATCTAACCTTAAACGTAATCTTTAACCTAACCTTAAACCTAATCTAACTCAGAGCATTAATCCAGCCTCAAATGTAAGTTGTTACACTGCTGGCTGATTGATAGGCAGCTTATCTGACAATGACTGGCCGAACATAGTTAGCAAAAAAAAATCAAGCTGCATTTTCATATGGAAGCAAAGCTTTCACACCCATAACAGACAGACTGCTCATCTTCACCTTATTTACTGAAGCTATCCATGATGCCTTCAAAGATATTAAACCCAGAGGGTATGAATTTTTATTTATGCACCATCCATTCAGTCAGCCATAACCAAACAGTATTCACTGAAGGGGAAACAGACTGAGTGTCCTATAACTAATTATATGCTTAACTCTAACTGAAGTAGTAGCTAAAACAAACTCTCAATCCTAATCCAAAATCAAATCCCTCACCTAACCCTAATTTCACTTACTTTATACAAAAACTAAATCAACTAGTTTTGATCAATAGCATTTCTTTCAGTGTAACCTTTAAACAAGCAAAATGCTTTTAAAAGCAGAATTCATTCAAATTAAATCTAGCTAAAAGATTTCAACCAAACTGTGTTTAACCATCCTGCCCATGAACAAATAACCTATTTCCATGAGAGACCTCTTGTACACATAAAGTCTAGGATTTTAAATGCCAGCCTTTTTTTCTTTGTTAACTAAAATAGTCCAGTTTTTACAGATATTTAAAGAACAGATTCCTACCTCCTCATGTATTTTTGTTACTTGTATAGCTACATGCTTATCTCCCACATTTGTCTCCCTTCTAAGTTTTTCAAACAAAATTGGACTGATGTCAGATCTGCGTGAGAAAGTTACAGATACAGGCAGACAGTAGTTATAATGCTTTGCTTATTTCTGCTTGGTATTTGAGCTGGCAAGCCACAGGGCTTTAGAGCTTACGTCAGTTTATTGCTTCTCATAATAACAGTAGTAAATGTTGAGCACCATGTGTATTCCATCCATTTCCATAATCTGCATTAATTCTTATTTCTGTACATAAGGTCTGCTATGTTACTTCGATTTCAAATTATTTTGTACACAAATACATAAAACTGTTTTCTTAAGTACATAAAGATTCATACTGAAAGTAGTCAAACACACCACCCACTCAAATTCAAATAAATATTTTTGTGGTGTTGGAACAACTGCCACTTAGAAAAGAACAATATTTTAAAAGTCATTATACCAGTAGAACCTGACTGTGAACATTGGCTCTGGACACCTGACCCTATTTACAAAAATGGGATAAAGGGGTTATAGGTAGATAAATGGATTACACCAGTACTTCCTATTTCTCCCATCTTGCAAATGCTACATCATCTGGGTTTCATTTGTCTTCTTCTTAGAACTTTCTTGTTCTTTAACATCATGTATTCCCATCCGCTCCTCTGCTTCCTTTTTTTTTTATTCACCATTTCAGTTCTCCCAACGCAGTCCTAATTTTCCTTGACTGCTACTTTCAGCCTTTTTTATTTCTTCTTACCTAATGTTTTCTTTATTTAATCCTTTTCACTACCTGTCTGTATGATTCATGATTTTTTAAGGAATACTGCCATTCTGCAGCTTCTGGCAGTATGCCTTATTTTGTATTATGCCTTCTATGGATTTTGTTAAAAATACTATACTCACGTACATTTATTTTCATCACTATAATCCATTGTATCTGGAGCTTTCCTCACTGGGCGTCCTTTGAAAATGTGTTCCACCCAGTTACTCCTTCATGTACATAAAGAGGCACCCAAAAGCAATCTCTGAATATCTAACATTCCCAAACAGTGTTACATCTTCCTAAAGAATAAAGCTACTGGAAAGAACATGAAGATTTAAACAGACTGACTAAAACAAAAGGTGTGAATTAAGAGATATGGGCCAGCACCAACAGTTATAAGCTTCTTACGACAGAAGTGGCAAACTTCACGACAGCCATGCAGACGGACAATAGAGGTACAACTGTTGAATCCTACATAAATGCACTTTATAAGGACTTACACAAGTCCATGGATTGTGCTATCCCTAACAGAACCAAGATGCTATTCTCCAAAAAAAGGAAGCCAATCTGGTGGTCTCCTGCAATAAACAAACCTTGCAACAGAAGAAAGAAACTGTTGCAAAAAGGGTAAAATCCTATGATTGGAGGAACTACCTGGTCAGCCTCAGTAAGAAGCTGAGATCCCTCATAAAATCCTCCAAAGCTAGTTCCGAAAACAAAATCGCCACTGATTCTAAAGACAACTACAAAGCATTCTATAGCTATGTCAAGAATCTCAATGGCAACACTCAGATCTGCTCTGAGTTACAGCACAATGGCACTAAATATACAGAACCAACTGATATCGCCAACATCCTGGCAGATAGGTTCAGTGCTAACTTTACCCCCCTCTCACACCCTAAAGGGCCCATCTCTATAGCGGAAGAATGTAAAGTTACTGTAATCACGGCTGCACAGGTAAAAACCACACTCTCCAAAGCCAAGAACACAGCATCCATAGGACTTGACAACATCCCAGGCTGCCTTCTACATGAACTACAGAATGAAGTGGCACCCCACCTAAGTACCATGTTCAATCATAGCTTCACCTCAGGCTTTGTGCCCACTGAATGGCACAGTGACAGTTATCCCATTCCACAAAGGAGGAGCCACCACAGACCCCTGGTCTGCAATGCCATGGAACTTATAAACAAAGACATTGGTAATCTCCAAACTCTGGACCCCACCCATTTCAGGTTTGTAAAAGGCAGATCATGTCTCCTAAACCTGATAAACTTCTTTGAAGCAGTCACCAAAGCCGTAGAGGAGGGTAAGGTGGTTCACACAGCCTATCTAGATCTCGTCAAAGCTTTCAACACCATCCCCCACTCTGGAATTATAGATAAACTCACTAAACTAAGTATAAATCCCTATGTTACAAGATGGGTTGCCAGCTGTCTCACTAACAGAAACCATACTGTGAAAGTAGCAGACTTCAAATCGACTTCAGATCAGTGACAAGTGGAGTACCACAAGGTTCATTCCTGGGTCCTCTCCTGTTTGGTATCTACTTCTCTGAAGTACAGGCTAACACAGAAGGTCTTTGGCTAACAAAGTTTGCAGATGACTGCAAACTAGGAGCCATAATCGAAACTCCTAATGATGTGGACATCCTACAAAAGGGCCTCACTGAGACAGATGCCTGGTGTCAAAGCCATGGCCTCAAGCTCAATGTCAAAAAGTGCATTGTCATCCCCTTTGGTAAAACCTCTGTACCCATGAACTACCACATAGGTGGTAGTCTACTTTGCGCAATGTGATAAGGGACCTTGGAACACAGGTGGGCAGTAGTCTCTCCTTTGATAATCATATAGCCACATTAGTCAGAAAATCCTTCTACATGGCACACCTCATCACAAAAGGTTTCTCATCCAGGAAAAAGGAGGTCATTGTTCCCCTCTACTCGTTACTCATTAGACCCATTATAGAGTACAATGCTCCTTTTGGTATGTACCTCACAAGACATCTACAACAACTGGAAAGGCCACAGAAATACCTCACAAAGAGGATTTCCGGCCTCAAACAGATGCCCTACACAGACCATCTTACAAAACTCCAGCTTTACTCCGTTGCATATCGCCTACTCAGGGGTGATCTCTGCCTAACATACAAAGCTATGTTAAACCCAGAGCTGCTGGACATGCTCCACTTAAAGAAATCCCAATCCCTCCGAGCTACACGCTCTAGGGATCTAAACCTTGTCACCACAATAAACAGAACATGTTGGAGGGATAGATTCCTGTCCCAGAGACTTCCCATACTCTGAAAAAAAGTACCTATCTATATCAAAAAAAGCTCCTCATTAGCACTCTTCAAGAAAAATCTTGATGATTGGATGGGAAATAGGAAATTCACCCCGGGGATCACTTCTGTGGCTTTGCTCGACAGGGGCACAGAAAAATAATTTTTTGGGAGGCAAAAGCCAGGGTACCTTTTTGTCTAGGCTTAAATAGGCCCTAGGGCCAATAGCCTAGTACCTACCTATGATCCTATGAACCTAAGAAGCATGTAAAGCAAAATAAGAGAACAGATAAAATGTAAGTGTAACTTGAACAAGCCCGTAGGCAGCAAGGAGGCTCAGAGACAACATAGGTACTTAGGAACATACCAGGCAAGTGATCGCAGGGACCATGAAGTGCCTAGCCATATACACCTTAATGCAAACAAACTTAACCTTTTTTGTCACCCTTTTCAAGTACTTAGATCACTGTCTCAGGATGCTGCATTCAGACCTAATTTCTAGTCATTTCTGTACTGAGCATGGATATTCTCAGCATAGATTGCAGACATTTTCTTTAAATGCATTAGCTAGCTTCCTCCTACATAACAAAAACATGCTAAAGGATTAGTTATAGCAAATTGTTTACAGTTTCCTGTCTCTTGAAACTCAGAATATGTCTAAAAAAGAATCCATGGAGAGGCCCATTTACCCAGTTAATAAATAGAAAATAAATAAATGAGGTGGAAAAATGCCGAATATTGGTTAATATCTACATAAAATATTGCACACTGCCTTTTATTAGACCAAACCAATGGCACAAATCATTAAAAGGTAACATCCATATGCTATAACCTCTTCAATGAAAGAAAATAAGTTAATTTGGCATAATCAGTATATACGCAAAGTTTACAAAGTGATGAAATATTTCATATGTGTGTGTGATGAGAAGCATGAAATACATATAGACTAAAAAGCACGAGATAAAACATAAAACATAAAATCATAACATCTGATAAATATGAGGTAAGCACAAATTCATGGCATGAGATAAGTATACCTTATAGTTTTGTTCCTCTGTCTTAAATGTCGTCTCAATATTAGTACCACTTAATTAAAACACCATATCATATGCCATACACCTGCATTTTGCAGCTACATCTTGAACCATACATGTGTCATGCCCTACCTGGATCACTCACCTTTAGTATACAACATACAGCTATATCATTCACCTAAATCATATACCTCTATCACTAATCTGCATCATATACCTGCATGTCATACTTACATCATACATCATGCACCTATATCATTCATCTGCATCATATTCCATACACCTGTACCACGTGCATATATCATACAAAGCATACCTGTATCCTTCACATACATCAAATACCATACAACCTCATCTATATCATATGCTCTACACTTCTTTCATACGCCAACATACACAGGTATGTCACAATGTATTGAATAATGGTATACTGAAGTCATAATACCGAATGCAAAATCCTGAAATGTCAAAGTGTTAAAACTTTACAATGTTGAACTCAAAATACCTACTAATGGCACGCATGTATGACATACATACACCAATACACCATGCCAATAAACAGCCAGTCAGCAAACAATATCATTCCCCCTCTGTTATTGAAACTCTGAAATGAGTGCTAACATAGATAATGAAGAGGGACAGGTTTAGGTCTGTACATATGTGATAGAGTAGGCATTTTGATTTTATCATTTTAACAATTCAGCATGTTGACATTTCAACATTGTACATACACCATTATGACTTTCAGTATATTGCTTTTCCTTAAGTTGATATTGACTGATTCTACTCTGTATACTTCTGTAATGCATCTTCATCATACATCTGTGTCATATGCCTACATCATATACTGTATTGTGCACCCACATTATACAACATATGCCCTTACCATGGACCTACATTGTACACCAAGCAGCTGTATCAACTACACCATAAATCTCACACTTGTATTATCCTACACCTGGAGTGTGCATCTACATCAAACAACTGAATTCTGCACCCACATCATACATAGGCATCATATACCATATATATATGTCAAGCACTTCATACATCATACACCAGTATCAAGCACCTTTATCATTCTCTATACACGTGCATCATTTGCCTACATAGTACAAAAATATTCTCTATACACATGCATCATTTGCCTACATAGTACAAAATACATCTGTATCATTCAACTAAATCATAGAACTGTATTATGCATCGGAATTCTATACCCGTGTTATGCATCCACATTATATGCTTTGCACCTGTACCAAACATGCATAGCATATAACATACACTTGGATCATTCACCTTCATCATACAACAACCACCTTTATTAGACATTTACATCATATACCATACATCTGTATCACTAACCTATGTCATATACCACACATCTGTATCAGGCATCTACATAATAAACAATATACCTTCATCATGCACTTACACCATACACCAGTATCATTCACTTGCATCATGCAAAGTACTTCTGTATCTTTCACTTCCATCAAATGCCATACACCTGTGTCAGTCACTTGCACCAAATGCCATAGATTTCTATCCTTTACCTACATAACATTTCATATACCTCCGCCATGCACTTATACCATACACTTTCTTATACACCTACATCATACTCCATGCACCTGTTTCATTCACCTACGTAATGCAATTGCACCTGCATCATTCACCCAAATCATCCATCTGGCTATATCATCCACCTGCATTATATTCCTATAGCATGCCTCGACATTGTATGCTATGCAACTGTATCATACAGCTACACCATAGACCCTCACAAATACATTATCATACACCTCTACAATGCTCACTCATCATACACCCGTATTCTGTATCCACAGCATACATCTAGATTATGCACCCACATCATACACTATGCATCTGTATTACGCATGTGCATTATAACCTCTACACTTATGTCATTTATTTGCATTTGATTCATTCATTTGGTAACTAGATAACTGAGCAGGTGATCATGGACCCTTTTCAACCATGATCCAAGTCCCAAAAGCAAATACAAACACAATCTATATCCAATCTTCCTAGATGTTTTGGGAGGCAGGGGAGAACTAGAGTACTCAGAGAAAACCTGTAAAGACATGAAGAGAATGCAAATGCCACAGGAAACAGTAGCTGGAAATCAGGATTGAACTCCACATACTGGAGCTGTGAGGAAGAATTCTTAGCTATTGACCCACTGTACTACCCTTATATGTTGTGTCATACACCAGACACCTTAACCATGAATCTGTATCATATATACCATGCACCTACACCATGCATCTGTATTGTATATACTTGCATTATATACCATAGATATGTAACATAAACATATATCATACTCCATACTCCTGCACCATGCATTTGCATCATATACCACACAACTGAATTGTACCTGTATGTCAGACACCATTCAACTATAGTGTGCATCTGTCATACATCATACAACTGCACAGTGTACTTACATCATACACCATATAATTACATCATGCAGCATCATACATCACACATCTGTATCATGTACTTACATCATATTCCACATACTCTGTAATTTGTACCAAAATCATGTATCATACACAAGTTTCATGTATCTATGCATGTGTAGTTTGCATATGTGGTTTATAAGTTTAAATACTCACAAATTAAGGAGAGAGAAAAATGTTTGAATGATGGAGTCATACCACTCTTTTCTGGAACATACTGAGGAAGGGAACTGGATCTTCTATTCATTAATACTGATCTGACTTTCAAGAGGTAACTAATTAGCAACTCTGTTGCTAATGAAGACTTATGATATTTTCTCAATTTTACCATGGAAATCTGTTCCCACAAGGTAACATATTTTCAGAAAACATCTTAGTTAGAAATCAGGACTGGATGAGACTACTACCAAAACACAACAAAGATGCAAAAATGCAAAAGCAAGACTAGTCCCCCAAAATGTAAAATTTAAAGCAAGTGTGTCCTTTTCTAAACAAGAGGATAGACCAACTACACTAGCTAAAAAGGTACATATATTCAACAGAAGAGTATGAATCAAATAAACTTTTTTTCTGAAGGACAACTTTCAAGATTTAACTAATTACCAACTCTGTTGCAACTTCTCTTTCCACTGTTTATACTCTGGCACGAGTTACCTTACTGGCTAAGTCTTTGTGTGTTTGATTTGATTCCCAGTGCGATATCACTCATTAAACACAGACAGCAGCTTCTGTCTCTTAGCCTGATCTAAACATTTATAATACTTATAAGGTATGGTAGCTACATCACAAGAATGGCTTCTATGTTTTTCTGCAAAGCCATGTCTAACTCAGGAAGCATGAAGTCCTTTTCCGAAGGCAAAAATGCACTGAGGTGAACACAGTAGACTCCTCACCTACTGAGCCACCAAAATACATTGAAACTCTTCTTCTTTCGGCTGCTCCTGTTAGGGGTCACCACAGCAGATCATCAGTTTTCATTTCTTCCTGTCCTCTGCATCTTGCTTTGTCACACCAACCGCCTACATGTCCTCTCTCACCACATCCATAAACCTTATCTTCCTCTTTTCCTGTTACCTGGCAGCTTCATCCTTAGCATCTTTTTCCCAATATACTCTGCATCTCTCCTCAGCACATGTCCAAACCAACATAATATTGCCTCTCTGACTTTGTTTCCAAACCTCCCAACCTGGGCTGACCCTCTAATATACATATTCCTAATCCTGTCCACCCTCGTCACACCCAATGCAAATCTTAACATCTTTAACTCTGCCATGTCCAGCTCTGACTCTTGCTTTTTGTCAAGGCCACCGTCTCCAACTCATATAACATAGCTGGTCTCATTACCCTCTTGTAGTCCTTCCCTTTCACTCTTACTGGTACTCCTCTGTCACAAATAACTCCTGCCACTCTTCTCCACCCACTCCATCCTGCCTGTACTCTCTTCTTCACCTCTCTTCCACACTCACCATTACTCTGAACTGTTGATCCCAAGTATTTAAACTCATCCACCTTTGCCACCTCTACTCTCTGCATCCTCACCATTCCTCTATCCTACCTTTCATTCACACACATATATTCTGTCTTAGTCCTGATGACCTTCATTCCTCTTCTCTCTAGAGCATATCTCCATCTCTCCAGGGTCTCCAACACCTGTTCCCTACTCTCACTACAGATCACAATGTCATCTGCAAACATCATAGTCCACAGGGACTCCTGTCTGATCTCGTCTGTCAACCTGTCCATTACCATTGCAAATAAGAAAGGGCTCAGAGCTGATCCTTGATGTAATCCCACCTCCACCTTAAATGCATCCATCACTCCCACTGCAGACCTCACTGCTGTCACACTACCCTCGTACATATCCTGTACCACTCTTACATACTTCTCTGACACTCCCGACTTCCTCATACAATACCACAACTCTTCTCTAGGCACCCTGTCATATGCTTTCTCTAAGTCCACAAAGACACAATGCATCTCCTTCTGACCTTGTCTGTATTTCTCCATCAACACTCTCAGAGCAAACATCGTATCTGTAGTGCTCTTTCCTGGCATGAAACCATACTGCTGATCACTAATCATCACCTCCCTTCTTAACCTAGCTTCCATTACTCTTTCCCATAACTTCATGCTGTGACTGATCAATTTAATCCCTCTGTAGTTACTACAGCTCTGCACTTCACCCACATTGAAACTGTAAAATAGCAAATAATATGCATGATACCTTCCTGAATGGTAGCCACAGAACCATGGACATCATGTTGCCCATGCATGATCAGCCTTTCCTGCTTAAAAACTTTGCCTAAACAGGGTTTGACTATATCTAGTGTACCCTTAACCAAAAACTGCTGCCACAATTAAAAAAATCTGTTATTTTAGCACATTATCTTAGTGTGACTGGTTTAGTAATTTGTGCCACCAGAGATGCTCTGAAATGGAAGTTGTGTTAAGTTGTTAAACAATAGTCAGGACTGCAGAAGCAGAATCTTAAACTTTACATTCCAGTCAAGTGACCAATTAGTTCAATTGGTATAACAAAGATATAAATCTACAAGAGCCTCACACAATGCCACAAGCTGTCTAAGAAACCTGTCCTCGTGCACTAGATTGCCTTGAAATGAAGAATAATTTTAATAGGAAGAAGAAATTTGGTCTGAAAATTCAAGTGAACTAAAAATATCAACATCATCAGAAAAATCAACATGCAATGTGAAGAAGAAAATGAAACCAGATTAGCAGATAATAAGAAAAGAAAACCAATTTTGAATCTCATAGAAACCTGACAAAAACTGAAAGGTAAAATGTACCTAAATGAGACTGTGTCAGCTCACAGATTTCCTGCCATTCCTTTAAATCACAAGATGCAATCCATGTAGAGCATCAGAGATTCATGTTGAAATCTCCCACCCAAATAATCCTCATGTAATTCAACAAAAATGGGTATAGTCTGTCTTAACAATATTTTTATGTTAGTAGGATTATTAGAGGCATAAATGGATATTTCCTAAAGCACTTGCTATAAACAGGAAATATTTGATGTTACACATCTCTCAGTGTGAATAACAGTAATGTCAGTGAGTACCCATATAAAAAGGCAATAAAAGTCCCAGAACACCTCTCATCCCCATTAGTTCAAAAATTAGGGTATTGCCAAAGGAGAGACAAATCATTAAGTTGATTATCTTACTGACAATGCACATCCAAAAAGCATGCCACATGTATTTATCCTTTGCTGATTGGGTTAATCCCACTAGGCTATTAGCCTGTTTTCACGGGAGACCCAAAATAGTATTTGGCCATGGCATCAACAAATTTCCCCTTCTCTTTTCAATAGATGCCATGGGATCTTTTACATCCACCAGAGCTAAGACCAACTCAAGGAGATGAGGCCTCGGTTTAACCTCTCCTCTGAAGAACAGCACCCTCTTATGTTGCACTGCAGTGTCAGTAATTGATCTACCTGGTGTGTGAATAGATCCCAAAGCCTTCAGGACTAAAGGTGAGTGTTGCTCCACTTATAATTGCATTGCATGTTTCAGCTTTTTCCTGTTAGGAGTCAGCACATTGGAACAACAGTCCGCAGAATGATTAGCAGTGGAGTTTTACAGTGTTGAGTTGCCAGACCCCAGCACCCTACCTTCCACAGAAGGCACACACTCACATCTCGGGCCAATTTAGAGTGCTCAGTCCGCCTGCAGCATGTCTTTAGAATATGGTAGGAAACCAGAGTACCCAGAGGAAACCGACACAACCATAGGGAAGACATGCAGCCTCTACATAGAAGACACCCTAGCCAAGAATCAAACCAGAGAAACTCTTGCTGTGAGGCAGCAACACTAACCGCTACACCACTGTGGCCACCCTGGCAATTGCATTACATGTGAAAGATTTAAATAAGACTGTATGCTGTTAACATTTAAAGAACAAATACATATATTGGGCATTTCTTACTTTTTCTAGGTTTTTGAAGTCCCCTTCATTTTCTTGGTTAACTTCACTTACACTAGAGAATCTTATTGGGAGCAAGCTAGCAAAGCAAACTTATTCTGATCAAAGATACTCCGAGACAGTGCTTGATAATATGTTACATTAAATGCCTTCCAGTAAGATTTGGGAGGTGCCAGGAAGAAACTCTATGGACGTGGGATGGGGGAAACCCTGTAACTCTGTGCAACACACTTATCTCCTAGTTTTACTTAAGCAAGAAGTTCTGACATTGCTGCAAGAGAAATAATGGGCAGTCAGACCAAAGCATGATGTACTTTTACAGTGTTGACATGAGGCACATAGTCACATAGTTATCTTTCATATCCCTACACTCCCTACATTGTTCAAAACTCATTTAGGACAATCCTCTATGAAAAGACTGATTTCCTCAGGGGAAAAAAACAGGATTTTGGCTGTGCAATGTGTGTCTGATGCTATTAGCATACTTTTACTCATGTTGCAATTATTGTGTATTAGTGGTGGTGCTGCGGTAGCGTTGTCGCCTCACAGTAAGACATTGTCCTGTTCGATTCTCAGCTAGAACGTCTTCTGTGTGGAGACATGCGTGAATGGGCATACCTTCATTCAAGGTTGTGCATCAGGGCTGGCAACTCAGGACGTAAAAATCTACTGCCAATCATTAGCAGACCGGAGTTCCACTGTGGCAACCCCTAACCAGGAAAAGCCGAAAGACACAACAAGAAGTAACATGTCCATGATATAATTTTCTTTATTCTCAAAACCCCTTCATTATATACTTTTTACTAAAATGTGCTCATCCTTTCTTGAATAATGTTAAAGAACAACTTATAATCAGTATTACTATGAGCCACAGAATTCCAATTAGTAATATCTAGTCTAGCACCTTTCTTAAAATTAATTTTATCTCTACACAAATTACCTCATCCTTAATTCCTTTACATAACAGTTCAGTCATAACTTTTAAAAATATCAGTTTCTGATCAACTTCCAAGTTTTTAGAAAAGCTGTATAATAATCTATTGGGGCATAGTTAGATCTCTGTAAATACCTTCTGTAGCACCATATCAAATTCTTCTAATGTGTGTCTTTTGCTCAGCAGTTATTATCTTCTGATATCTGTCTTACTTTCTAATACCTACATTTCACCTCCTGCCTCACAAACATTTTTGACACACAATTTTCTACAATATGCAGAATATTATTGTATTTACTTACTGTATTTCCATCATTGTTTTTACACCAGCCGTCCTGCTTCTTTTCTGTTTTACTGTTTTACAGAATAATAAAGATGCTTTTTCTGTCTTTCCTGTACAATATATTTTTTGTCTAAAGAATACGTCTCTTAACTTTTCTTGATTCAGATGATGATAAATGATTTTACTAATGCCAATCTCTTTTTATCATCCAAACATAATGCATAATCATAACTTTACAACACCTTAGTATATATACTTCTTTCTTTTTACTATCCCACATATCTTTTTCTGTGTAATAATATACATTTTATACTTCCTTTATATATTATCCAGCAATGTGTCTATTCCCTACAAAAATCTGCTATAGTCGGATACTGTTTCACAATAACTTACTTTTTTCCCCATTTTTAACATCTAAGGCACCATCATTGCATTTCTTTATTCCTTTTCCTTCTCTAATTGTATCTGCATTCCATCCTTCCTACTTCCTATCTAAACTGCAGGATGGTCAATAATATCTGACACCCTTTACCCATAATTTAAGAGAGCCAGGTTTTCTGAATATATCTAGTAATTAATTCCTGTATAGTACCTCTTGTATAAGTATATCCCACTCTTGGATCTAAAATTAGTTTGCCATACTTAATTACTTACCACACTAGGATCGAAAATTAGTTTACCATACCTAATTACTTCCTGAACAATTTTATTAACTTTTGTTATCTTCCATTTATTCTTTCTTAACTAACAATTTATTTGAGTTTCAGAATTGACAGCCTTCGGAAAAAGCATGCTAATGCAATGCCTGTTATTTTAGCAACTTTCTAAATATATCTATGCAATAGCTGTCAAACAGTTGAGGTTTCCAGCCAATAAGTGGCTGCAACTGGTGGTTATGTGTATGTGGGTCTGTGTCTATGTGGCAAGGACATAGATGCTGCCAACTGTCCTTGATTTCACAGAATATTCCTGTTTTTTTTTTTGTTGAATATTTTGGACTGTTCCCTGTAAATTTATGTTTTTTCTAGTAATCATTGATGAATGGAACCTGTAAATAATTACATACATTTGAGTTTCAGACTTAACAGCCTTGAAAAAAAGCATGCTAATGCAAAATCTGTATTTCTAGCACCTTATTAAGTATATAAACTGTCAGACAGTGTAAGCATCCAGTCAGAGTCCTACAAGTGGATGTAATTGGTTGCTGTGTGTGTGCACGCGCGCATGTGTGTGTGTGTGTGTGTGTGTGTGTGTGTGTGTGTGTGTGTGTGTGTGTGTGTGTGTGTGTGTGTGTCTGGGAATAGATGTTGTCAACTGTCATTTATTTTGCAGAATATTTCTGATTTTTAACTGTATACATTCGATCTGTTCTCTGTAAAGTACGTGTTTTTTTTCTGGTAAATCAAGGAGGACTGCAGTCTGCAATTAATGGCAAGTGTTTAAGTTTTTGAATTCAACAGGATTTAGAAAAAGCATTCTAAGCATAGCCTGGTATTCTAGCAACTTTATAAGAATATAAGGGCAATAGCTCTTCTTGATTTTGGTCTTTTGCCCCCCTTTATTTTTTACCTTTCTCCTTGATTCTTGAACTATTTAAGAGGTTGAGGTGTGTGTGTGTGTGTGTGTGTGTGTGTGTGTGTGTGTGTGTGTGTGTGTGTGTGTGTGTGTGTGTGTGTGTGTGTGTGTGTGTGTGTGGGTGTGTGTGTGTGTGTGTGTGTGTGTGTGTGTCTTTGTTTGTTTGTGTATGTGTGTCTCTGTGTGCATGTGGATGTGGTTATAGTGAGTTGCACACTGTATTCTGGCAACATTTACCTGAGAACATTTGTGTGTGGCAGTTATTTATGTGCTTATTCATTCATTTGATTGCAATCAAAGTTCTATAATGTACGGTCATAGTAATTCAAGTGGCTGTAACTGACGATCATTGTTTGTATGTGTGCAATATATGCATGTGTGGGGGGCATAGCTGCTCTCAGCTGTCCCTGATTAATATCTCTGATTTTGCTTTATGATTTTGTCTGTTCTCATATTGTATGCATGTGTGTGTGTGTGTGTGTGTGTGTGTGTGTGTGTGTGTGTGTGTGTGTGTGTGTGTGTGTGTGTGTGTGTGTGTGTGAAGATTACAGACAGTAAATAATAACAAACACTTGAGTTGTTGACTTCATTGCAATCAGGAAAAAGCATTCTAATACAAATCATGCAGTTCTACAATCATTCTAAGCTAAGAACAACAGCTGGATCTGATTTTAGTCTTTTTACCCTGTTAAGGGTTAGGCGTACAGAGAAGGGAAATGTTAATAGTGTGTATTTCATTTTAAATATGCATTCATGTCAAGATGGACTTCTGAGCATTTTTCAGTATGTTTCTGATTATTTACTTCTTGCCAAATATGAGCCATGCTAGCATGACAAAATGTAGAAAGATCTGTTCTTTGCAGGAAGTTCTTTCATGGAATTTAGTACTCACAAGATGAAGAAATTGCTTACCTGGAGGAATTAAAAGTAATCCTTCCACAGCTCTGGACTGCCCATAAAAATGAGGTAGGGCTTATAAAAGATGCAGAACCTCTGTGTGTAACATTGAAACCATGGCTTGTTGGCTGTTGGTGAAGCACCCTCCAAGAGGAAAAAACGCTGAGAGAAGAAGGGAGCCACTTTTGAGATTTTAAGTATTTTTTCTCTGTTTATTTGCTAAGTTTTTCTGCATAGCTGCCTAGCTTGAGCATTTGCTGGCTTGTTAAACTTGATTTCTGTATTAGTAGCTGTATTTAGAGCACAACCAAAAGCTGTTTGCTGAATTTCCTGTTTGCACTTAATTTTAAATCGTTTTTTTCTTAAAACTTGCATATTTTCTGTCCTTGACCTACCACTCTTCTGTGGTGTCATTTACTGCACTGTTATAACTTGATATTACTTGTGAACCTCTGCTATCTCTGAAAAAAACAAAAAAAAAAAATCTTGCTTTTTTCCCACTTTTCTGAGAGTTAAAAAAGTTCAGTTACAGGCTTGCTGTTCCTGAACTATTTGAAAGTTTCTGTGAGGCCATTTTTGCTTGGGTTAAAGGAAAGTCTCTCTGTTGATCAGTGGCAGTGAATAACATTGAGCAGCTTCCCTGCCCCCCGTAGAGGTGGTTACTGACTTGAAACTGTAGTTTTATTGGCCACTAGGGGTCATTTCCAAAACTCCTTCATCTTCCTCTCTTAAAACCTAGTTGCCTTGTGGTTTGGGCATCTTTTCAGGCTTGTTGGCTGTTGGTGAAGCACCCTCCAAGAGGAAAAAACGCTGAGAGAAGAAGGGAGCCACTTTTGAGATTTTAAGTCTTTTTTCTCTGTTTATTTGCTAAGTTTTTCTGCATAGCTGCCTAGCTTGAGCATTTGCTGGCTTGTTAAACTTGATTTCTGTATTAGTAGCTGTATTTAGAGCACAACCAAAAGCTGTTTGCTGAATTTCCTGTTTGCACTTAATTTTAAATCGTTTTTTTCTTAAAACTTGCATATTTTCTGTCCTTGACCTAGCACTCTTGTGTGGGGTCATTTACTGCACTGCTATAACTTGATATTACTTGTGAACCTCTGCTATCTCTGAAAAAACCAAAAACAAAAAAAAAATCTTGCTTTTTTCCCACTTTTCTGAGAGTTAAAAAAGTTCAATTACAGGCTTGCTGTTCCTGAACTATTTGAAAGTTTCTGTGAGGCCATTTTTACTTGGGCTAAAGGAGAGTCTCTCTGTTGATCAGTGGCAGTGAATAACATTGAGCAGCTTCCCTGCCCCCGTAGAGGTGGTTACTGACTTGAAACTGTAGTTTTATTGGCCACTAGGGGTCATTTCCAAAACTCCTTCATCTTCCTCTCTCAAAACCTAGTTGCCTAGTGGTTTGGGCATCTTTTCAGGCTTGTTGGCTGTTGGTGAAGCACCCTCCAAGAGGAAAAAACGCTGAGAGAAGAAGGGAGCCACTTTTGAGATTTTAAGTCTTTTTTCTCTGTTTATTTGCTAAGTTTTTCTGCATAGCTGCCTAGCGTGAGCATTTGCTGGCTTGTTAAACTTGATTTCTGTATTAGTAGCTGTATTTAGAGCACAACCAAATGCTGTTTGCTGAATTTCCTGTTTGCACTTAATTTTAAATCGTTTTTTTCTTAAAACTTGCATATTTTCTGTCCTTGACCTAGCACTCTTGTGTGGGGTCATTTACTGCACTGTTATAACTTGATATTACTTGTGAACCTCTGCTATCTCTGAAAAAAAAATCTTGCTTTTTTCCCACTTTTCTGAGATTTAAAAAAGTTCAGTTACAGGCTTGCTGTTCCTGAACTATTTGAAAGTTTCTGTGAGGCCATTTTTGCTTGGGCTAAAGGAGAGTCTCTCTGTTGATCAGTGGCAGTGAATAACAGTGAGCAGCTTCCCTGCCCCCCGTAGAGGTGGTTACTGACTTAAAACTGTAGTTTTATTGGCCACTAGGGGTCATTTCCAAAACTCCTTCATCTTCCTCTCTTAAAACCTAGTTGCCTCGTGGTTTGGGCATCTTTTCAGGCTTGTTGGCTGTTGGTGAAGCACCCTCCAAGAGGAAAAAACGCTGAGAGAAGAAGGGAGCCACTTTTGAGATTTTAAGTATTTTTTCTCTGTTTATTTGCTAAGTTTTTCTGCATAGCTGCCTAGCTTGAGCATTTGCTGGCTTGTTAAACTTGATTTCTGTATTAGTAGCTGTATTTAGAGCACAACCAAAAGCTGTTAGCTGAATTTCCTGTTTGCACTTAATTTTAAATCATTTTTTTCTTAAAACTTGCATATTTTCTGCCCTTGACCTAGCACTCTTGTGTGGGGTCATTTACTGCACTGCTATAACTTGATATTACTTGTGAACCTCTGCTATCTCTGAAAAAAAAAAAAAATCTTGCTTTTTTCCCACTTTTCTGAGAGTTAAAAAAGTTCAGTTACAGGCTTGCTGTTCCTGAACTATTTGAAAGTTTCTGTGAGGCCATTTTTGCTTGGGCTAAAGGAAAGTCTCTCTGTTGATCAGTGGCAGTGAATAACATTGAGCAGCTTCCCTGCCCCCCATAGAGGTGGTTACTGACTTGAAACTGTAGTTTTATTGTCCGTTTTGGGTCTATTCCTGCTTCTTTCCAGCCCCTGCTATCAAGCACGCTTTAACGTGCTTTAGCGCGATTTAGCGCGGATTTGCCACTAGAGCAGCATTGGGCAGCGCCGGTTAAACAAGGTTGAACTCTTTCTGGCTCCAGAAAGTCTGTTCTTCAATTTTTCCCTTAGAACTGCTCTGTTAGGAACCTAAACAGTTTACACCTTCACTAAAAAGTGCAGAACTTGTTCCAAATAGCTTTTTCTTCTCAAAAAGCTCAGCACTTGTCTTATAAGCATATCCCTTGTCTTATAAGCATTCTATTTGCAGGTCAAGCACTCCTATATTATACAAATCTCTCACTAGCAAAACCCCCAGGAGTGCCCACTTCCCTGCTAAGCCCACTACTTTTCTGTCTCATACCAACTCATAAATCTTTCTAGCATGTCGAAGGGTCAGATGCTGGCGTCCTCTCCTGCCCAGTTGGTGAATCTGGGAATTCTGAGACAATGTTACAATTGCCTCATGTACACGGGCAACCCACTCCTCCTCCCACGTAACACTAACACTTGCGAGAGATGCAGCTATTTAGCCAAACTGGAGGCTGAGCTCTCTCAACGCAGGACTGGCAAGACCAGGCAGGAGGAGAAGGCAACTACACACACCACAATACCAGTCTCACATAACTCAACCACACCACTGAATCAAACACATAAACACACTAAGACATACTCAGAGGCTCTGAGTAAAAATTTACCTAAACAGCAGAGGCCTCCAAAGCAGACACCCAAGCAACTGCAAACTCAATACACCACACAAACAACACATAAACAACAAAATCAGTGTGCAAAGCAGTCACTGCCCTTAAGGCCAAATACAACACCAAACATACTTGTCATAGGTGACTCCATAGTCAGACACACTGACGTCCCACTCACCAGGCTGAGCAAGGAGATGGTCACGGTAAGCTGCCTATCGGGTGCTAGAATCCGCCACATAACACAAGCACTCAGGTCACTCCACGGCAAGTACAAGTATGACACAGTCATTGTCCATGCTGGTGTGAACGACCTGAGACGTACCTCCCTGGACTACATGAAAAGAGACATAGAGGAGCTCTCTGATTATGTAGCCCAGTCAGGTATGACCCTGACCCTGAGCAGTATCCTTCCTTCACCAAGAATGATGCCACAATATAGTGACAAGATGATCAGCTTTAAAAATTGGCTTAATTTCTGGAGTCATTCAAAGGGGATCCAGTGCCTGTCTGCCTGGGATGACATCCTCGACAAGCCACGCTGCTTGGCAAGGGACGGCTTGCACCTGTCACCCCTGGGATTCCGGATATTGGCTAAGGCTCTTGCCACCCCCATAGTGCCTTTTTTAGGCAAGGCTCAAATTCTAAACCTACCACCCTAGAAAACAAAAACATGAAGAAACTAAGGGTAATGCTGCTCAATGCCAGAAGTCTAAATCTCAAAATGCACGCACTCGAGGCCCTTCTCAGTATGGAGAACATTGATGTCTGTGCTGTGACTGAAACCTGGTTCAAGGCTCCTGAGAGCACCCCGGCACTATCAGGTTTCATCTCATATCATGCGTTCCGGCCCCAAAATCCGGACCACACCACAAAAGGAGGGGGTGTATCCATATTCATCAAGGATACCCACACCTCCAGGTTGGTGGCTACGCACGAAGCATCGGAAACCATCCAGGTGCAATTAACCATAGGCAAAACTGCTCTACAATTTGTAGCATGCTACAGGCCACCCTCTCAAACTTAGGAAACCCACACAGCCTTCCTGAAGACACTGGAGGGTATAAATGTATCACCAAACACCATCATATTGGGTGACTTCAACTACCCGAATATAGACTGGGAACATTACTCAAGCCCAAACTTTCTAGCCCAAAGGTTCCTGGAGTTCATAAATTCACATGCCATGGAACAACTAGTCACCGTCCCCACAAGAGGAGAAAATATACTAGATCTCATCGTCACGAACATGGGGACAAAATGCTCCACACCGGAAGTATATCCCTCATTGGTGAGATCAGATCATAAACTAATCTCACTAGAAATCCACATCCCGCCCCACCCCAAACAAAAAAGACCACAGTGAAGAACTTCTCTAAAGCAAACTTCACACTACTCAAGACAGGTGTGGTATCCTTCAAGGTCCCCGAGCCAATGGAGACCACAACCCAAGCTGTGGAAGTCCTTACAAATGCCTTCTATGAACACCTTCAGGACTGCATGGATCAGGCAATCCCAAATAAAACCAAGACTCTTTCCACCAAGGGCAAACGTCCAGTCTGGTGGACCCCAGCCATAAACAAACTTTACAATAAGAGGAGAAAGCTATTACATGATAGAGCAAAATCCCAAAAAGTGAAGGCATCTTTGATCAGCACTAGCAAGAAACTACGATCCCTCATAAAATCATCCAAGGCCAAATTTGAGAGAAAAATTGCCATAGATTCAAAAGACAATCATAAGGCCTTCTTCAGCTATGTCAGAAACCTGGGTGGAAACTCCCAGATATGCTCAGAATTAGTCCAAAATGATACAAAAATCACTGAACCCACAGACATTGCCAACATACTGGCAGACAGGTTCAGCGCAAACTTCACCCCCCCCCCAAAAGGAGAGATAACTATCCCAACTGAGAGTAGCCTCCCAGACATCTGAAATGTGCAGGTGAAAGCTGCTCTCTCTAAAGCTAAAAACACAGCATCAATGGGACCGGATGGGGTCCCCGGCTGTGTGCTACATGAACTCAATGAAGAACTAAACCCGCACATAAGGCAGCTGTTTAGTCTTAGCCTCACCACAGGATATGTGCCCAAGGAGTGGTGTACGGCAACTGTGGTCCCACTCCACAAAGGCGGTGCCTCTACGGACCCTGGTAATTACCGCCCCATAAGCTTAACAAGCCTGGTCTGCAAAGCTATGGAGAGGATCCTAATTGAACTCATAAACAAGGACATAGGGGACTTGCAGACCTTGGACACAACCCAGTTTGGCTTTGTCAAGGGCAGATCTTGCCTTTTGAACTTGGTCGACTTCTTCGAAACAGTCACCAAGGCCATTGATGAGGGAAAGGCAGTCCATACAGCCTACCTTGACCTTGCAAAAGCTTTCAACACAATACCCCACTCGGGTATTATAGAGAAACTTACCAGCTTAAATGTAAACCCATATGTCACAAGATGGGTTGCAAACTGGCTAAAGGACAGAACCCACAGGGTTAGAGTTGCTGGAGCCATGTCAGACTCCAAGCCGGTTACAAGTGGAGTCCCACAGGGCTCAGTCCTTGGCCCCCTATTGTTCGGCATCTACTTCTCAGAAGTACAGGCAAATATAGGAGGACTATGGCTGACAAAGTTTGCGGATGACTGCAAACTAGGTGCCATAGTGGATAGTACATTGGACACAGACATCCTTCAGAGGGGTCTCACGGAAACTGATAGCTGGTGCCAGAGCCATGGCCTGAAGTTAAACGCAAAAAAGTGTATAGTCATACCCTTCGAGATAAACAAGGTAACCCCAAGCTACCATATAGGGGGCAACCCACTAAGCACAGAAGAGGTTATCAGGGACCTGGTTGACAGTGGCCTCCCGTTTGACGCTCACGTTGCTAAAGTGGTTCGAAAGACCTTCTACATTGCCCACCTGATCATGAAGGGATTCACATCCAGATCAAGTGAGGTCATTGTTCCCCTGTACTCTTCACTTATCAGACCAATGATCGAGTACAATGCCCCATTCGGGATGTATCTCACCCGACACCTGCAGCAATTGGAGAGACCCCAAAAGTTCCTCACCAAAAGGATAAAGGGACTCCAAAACCTGTCATATGCTGCCAGACTGAAGAAACTCCGACTCTATTCAGTTGCATACCGTCTGCTCAGAGGTGACCTGTGCCTGACATACAAGGCCATGACCAACCCGGAATTAATGGACATGCTCCACCTCAAAAATCCAAATCCACCAAAACCACTAGAGCAAGAGACTTAAACCTTAGCATGGATATAAATAGGACATGCTGGAGGGATAGATTTATCACCCAGAGACTCCCCATGCTGTGGAATAAAATCCCGGTCCATGTGAGGCAGAGCACCTCGCTGGCTCTGTTCAAGAGAAATCTTGACCGGTGGATGGGAGATCGTAGGTTTACCCCGGGAATCATCTCTGTGTCACTACTGGACAGAGGCACAACAAACTAATGGGCACAGTATTTCTAACATAAGGGGCGGCGTAAGCCACATAACTTTGGGCTAGGCTTATAAATGCCCTAGGGCAGTTAGCCTAGTATAAACCTATGAACCTATGAACCTATGTGAGTACCTGCCTATGGTAGTTTAGCATCTTTTGTCAGTAGAAGCAGAAAAAAGGAATCAAACCTGTTATTTCTGCCTTGTTAAAAAAAGGTATCATTATCGCAACTTAAAATCCCTTTAACACTCTTAGTTTACCATTTAAGAAACCAGAGAAAAATACTTATAGATTTGTACAAGATTTATGGGCAGTGAATGCAGTTGTAGTAACAACATTTCTGATAGTCCCTAATCTTGCAATAATACTGAGTTCTATTCCAGCAGGTGCCACAACCTTCTCAGTGATAGATGTTTTGTCCACTTTCTTTTCTATCCCTATATATCATGACAGACATGTTTGCACTTACATATGGAAGGCAAACGTACACCTGGACTAGATTACTGCAGGGATTTCTGGGATCACCCACCCTTTTCTCAAGAGAAATAAAAAAAAAAAAAAAACAGCTGGACAAGATTACATTTCCTTGTGGTTTTACTCTAATTCAATATGTAGGTGATTTTCTGCTGGTTTCCAAAAACCACAAAAGACTGCAAATAACATACTATTTTCCTTCTGACAAAGTAAGCAGAGTTAGGATTTAAGGTTAACAAAGACAAATTACAGTTATGGAATTTGCAGGTTTAATACTTAGGGCATCTTATTTCAGAAGATGCTAGACAGATCCGCATTTGTTGCAATGCAAACCACACCACGCTCTACTACATTAAACCCTCCTGCACTTGGGTCACCAGGCTATTCTAAAAGATTTTTCTTGTTCTGTAATAAAAGGAATAAAGTTGTATTAGGATTATTAGCACAATAGTTATAGAAATGTTGCTTATTTCAGTCTTGATCCTGTAGCAGAAACCCTCCCCCACTGTCTTAGGGCAGCGACAGCTCACTGTGTGAAAATGGTGGCTGCACTAACTGTCAGGCAGGAGACCTGTCCAGCAGTTCCACATTCTGTAGAGGCATTACTATTAAAGACTAAAACACAATACTTATCTGCAGCTCGATTGTCTAAATATGAGTTGTCTTTATTTAATAACCCTTCTTTACAGATTGTTAGCTGTCCACCACTTAATTCTCCTTCTTTAAACCCTACAGGGCACAAAAGACATATTAACAACTGTGTGGTTATTGTTAACTCTATGTTTCCTCATAGGTTAGATTTACAAGATGCTCCATTGCAGCATCCAGATCTAATTCTTGTTGTGGATGGCTCCTATGTTCGAAGAGATGATGGCGAACTCATAGGAGCCTTTTCCATTTGTACAAAAGACAGAATTTTGTTAAATGGACAATTAAATGCGAATGTGACTGCTCAAATAGGTGAAATTGTAGCTGTTACTGAAATCTGTAAGACTGGCAAAGATCAATCAGTGATAATTTTTACTGAGTCATGCTATGCTTATGGAGTCATTCATGATTTTGGGACAGTTCGGAAAACATGAGGTTATTTAACTTCAGCAAGAACCATTATTAAAAATGCTGCTTTTCTTAATGATTTATTAGATGGCTTAGTATTACCAAAGGGAATAGCTTTTTTTTTTTTTTTTTTTAAATCTGCTGTACATAAAAATGACAATACCCTTATAACTTAGGGAAATGGTTTTGCAGATATGGCAGCAAGACAAGCAGCATTATCTTATTTTTTATTTATTTATTTTGCATTTGTTCACTGGGAAAGTCCGACTGGACACATGTCCATTTTCAGTGGAGGCCCGGGGAGAAAAGCTCCATTTTAATACATAAACAAGGTCTTGAGAATAGTGGAAATTACAGTTTTAGTAAAGGATCGTAGTAAGATATACAGTTCAGAGGTAGCACATTTCTTAAATACATGTAGAGTATTACAGACATACATGCATACAGTACATTCAGTTTTTGCAGACTTATAGATACAATTTGTTACAGTGCATGCTTTTTTTTGCAGAGTTATGCATTCATTAGTTAAGGCCACACCTGGACCAGAAACTGGGTGAGAAAAAATAGACTTGCTTGTATGCCCTTCTTTACCCTGGGGTTAGACAGTAGCATAGCAAGTTGTTCATGAGGTGGGCTTTTAGAACTTTTTTAAATTGTGTAGTAGAATTGTTGGATGTTAGGTGGGCAGGTAGGGAGTTCCAGAGTTTAGAAATATAGTAGCTAAAGAGAGATTTGCCTGCCTCATTTTTATGTTTGGTGACTTCTAGGAGGTTTAGGGTGCTAGATCTCAAGGTTCTTGTTGTGGTGTGTGGACGTATAAGATGTTGGAGGGCTGGGATTTTATCTGAGTGGTAGTATACCTTGTGTGCTAGTGACAATTGATTGAGTTGAAGTACTAGAGGGAGCTCCAACCAGTTTAGCTTTCTGAGAGAGTCACTATGATATGTTCTATAAGAAAATTATGTAGCAAATCTAGCTATCTTATTCTAGCAGGATTCTAGTTTGTGTAAATCAGTTTTACGAAAGTTAGTTAGCACTGGGGATGCATAGAGAAGGGTGGATAGCAGATGTGTCCTGGCTATTGTGGTTTTTGGTTGCTTTGAGAGAAATTGGTTGTTACAATAGAGCAGTCCTAATTTTCTGTGAACTTTCTTGATAGTTTGGGCAATGTGCAAGTCAAATCTTAGGTGGTTGTCTGTTTCAACACCTAAAGGTTTGGTGTGGGTGGTTGGGGTAATTGCAGTTTTATTATTGGAGGTGATAGCAAACTTATTTATTTGGGGTAAAGATCTATGAGAGCTGAAGAGGAGTAATTTTGTTTTATTTGGGTTAAGAATTAGTTGGTGATTGGTGAACCAGGTTTCAGCTAGTGAGAAGCATTCTTGTGTTTGGGAGTGGAGTAGCTCAAATGTGGGGGCAGCACATATGATAGTTGTGTCATCTGTGTATTAAATTGTTGAGCCTTTGGGTGTGGAGGATGAGAGATGATTGGTGAAAAGAGTGAAAAGTAGTGGGCCTAGGATCGTGCCTTGGGGGACTCCTAATGTTACAGGCAGTAGAGAGGATATTTGGTTCTGCCAATGTACTGCTTGCTGTTGACCTGATAGATAGCTCTTAAACCATGTGATAGAGGAGATACTGAGGTTTAAGGTAGAGAGTGAATGGAGAAGTTTATTGTGGTTTACCAAATAGAAAGCTTTAGATAAATCTAAGAATATGGTGGAGACTAGTTGTGCTTTATTTCTATGGTGATTAATGGTATTAGTGAATGATATAAGTGAGGTGGTGGTACTGTGGAAGGGTCCAAAGCCATTCTGGTTATTAGATAGTAATCTTTTTTCTTGAAGGAAATTCATGAGTTGTGTGTGTATGATCCTTTCTAAGATTTTTGACAAAGGAGATAGAATAACAATAGGCCAATAGCTATTGAGATCACAGGATTTACCCCCTTTGTGTAGTGCTATGATATGAGAGGTTTTCCATAAATGGGGTAATTTACACTCTGAGATAGATCTGTTAATGGGGATAGCAACAGAATTGGCTATGGCTACTGCAGTGATTTAGAGGTATTCTGCGGGAAGGTTGTCGGTGGCCAGGGTGGTGGGTTTAAGTTTTTGGAGGAGTTTTAGAATGGTTTTGATTGACACTGGTTGAAAGCTAAAGTGGAAGCTGTTATCTTGTGTTTCATTTGTGGTTGGTATATCTGTTGGGGTAGGGTGATTATCATTAATTTGGTTATTAGCTAGGGCCAGAATTGTCTCAGTAAATTATTTATTGAACTGGGTGGGGATGTTATCTTGGTTGTTTCCTGTTGTAGGAGTGGGGGGTGTTAGATTTCCCAGGGTGCAATACAGAGTTGATTGCTGTCCAGAATTTTTTTTGGGGGGGGGTTTGCATGTCTTTGTCTATGTCTATGTTGTTGAAGTCTGGGATGATAATATCAAGTTGTTCAAGGATGAGATGGCTTTTATTATATAGTATGGCTACCCCTGCCCCTTTTGCCTTCTCTGTCTCTGCAAATGATATTGTACCCTGGAGCTGTTATTTCATTATTGTTGATGTCTGGTTTTAACTGAGTCTCAGTTAGACAATGTCTGGCTTGAATAGAGCTAGTAGGGCATGGAGGTCATTGACGTTATTAAGGATACCTCTCATGTTTAGATTATGAAAGAGAAGAGAGGTTGTTTGTCTATGGAGTAGGGGATTTATTTTATTGGGGTTTTGATTGCTTGGTATGCCTGGACCTGGGTTGGTGTGTATGTCACCACAACATGTGAGTTTTTTTAGTAGGTATAAGTAGAGTTTGTTAAGCTGGATTATTATTTTAATGTGCTTTAGAGAGGAGTGGGGCTTTCTACCGGGTGGAAGTAATCTGCATAGGTGATAGTCTGTGTCGGAGGGGTGGATTACATATGGAGCTAGTTGAATGTATGGTGAGGCTGAGTTATAGCTTAGGGTAGTAGATTGCTTGGGGATGGTTAGGTTGTGGTGAAGCTGTACATGATAGATTGTTAAGGATGATAGTAAAGGTAGGATAGAGATGAGGACTGTCCAGAGTAAGGGTTGTAGATTGGAGTTATGTGGTAAGGGATACATTGTTATTATATTAGGGAGAGCTGGAGGAATGAGTGGTGTAATACTAGCTCTGTGATGAGGACTTTAGTAGACTAAATAGAGTGCTGATTGAGTAGACGAGTGTGCTAGGGTGGTTAGGGTGGTGGGAGGTGCTGTGAGGTAATGGAGCGGAGTGGTTTATGGCTATATATCAAATTGAAGTGGGGTGGGTGGGAATGGGGTAGGCTAGGGGAGCGGAGTGAGCTTGAGCACAGTGAGGCCGAATGGAGCGTGTCCCACCCAGCTGAAAGAGGCAAGAGTCCTAATGGAAAACAATCAGGAACAGCACTTGGCTAATGTT
The DNA here is from genome assembly GCF_019279795.1 of Protopterus annectens. NCBI lineage: Eukaryota > Metazoa > Chordata > Ceratodontiformes > Protopteridae > Protopterus > Protopterus annectens. Next base: position 920,524,511 of record NC_056746.1, on the reverse strand, counting down.
CCCAATGTCAGTTTAATTTTGTTTGAACAGGGAATAGAAAAATAACAATTGTAGTTGTGGACACAAAAGTAGTTATAGGGACAATGCTTCTATGTAGACAGGGCTGTTAACAATGCGCCTAACTGGGAATAAATGCAGGTCTATGAATATTTATTCCTTAGCCTGTTAGTTTCTAAGCCTTGTCTTTCCTGTATTATTTTCTTTTGGGTTAGGTCTAGGGGAGTTAATTTGCTTTGTGTAGCAATGCCATCTAGTGGTCGAGGAGGGGAACCACATATACTAACCATGGTTGCCTAAAACCTGAATGGGAGAAATAAACAGCCAGGAGTAGATATGGTCCATGAGGGTGTGCAAGCCAGAACAATTACAGTAAAACCAGGAATGTTAAAAACAAGAAATTGCAGGCTAGCAAGATTTAATTATTTTAAACCTTCACATTACTGAGCTTGGGATAGGTGGTCCTTGTAGACTGCAGGGTGGGTAACACTTATATCCAAGCAACTGTAGTCCAAGGACATTGGGTACAGCAGAGAAAGAATGGCAGCCTGTTTCCTTATGGGTGAGTATCCAGGTGGCAAGCACACAATGCAGGGGAACCGGTGAGATGTCCGGGATGGGGTAAAATTATCCTTTATCCTGTAAAGGGTTTTATTTTTGCAGCACTTAAATGAAACTAACAATATATTCTTTGCTGAAATTGTTATCTTTTTAAAATCAAACAGAGCACTGTGAAAGAATAAGGTAGGTAAAGGATGGCTAGAGTTGGTCTCTGGTCCTTTTGTGGTGCCACCTAAATGGACAGCTAGTAACTGCACAACATTTTGGACCTCATTTGGCCAAAGCCTTACATTTACCTTTTCATTTGGGCAAAAATGCTTTAGTAAAACAGGTTTACAATTACTGATATGTCCCTCATCTTTCAGAAGTTCCTCAAAATTTTGTAAATATTTGTGCAATCAGCTTAGAACACAGTCTGTCTAAATCTGTATTGGCACCCATCCAAACTCTTAAAACACCTTGGAGGCCATTTTACTTTTCACAGTGGGAATTTACTGAACTTCCTCAAGTACAGAAATTTAAATATGCACTAGTAGCTGTTGCCCTTTTTTTCTGAATGGTTAGAGGTATATCCTTGTGTGAAAAATTACATAAGGCCGGAAGAGTTAAAAAATTATCAACATAATTGATCCAGTGACTAGGAGTCCTTTGTTGCATTTAATCAGATCAGTGCACTCACTTTACTAGTTAAGTAATACAGCAGGTTTGCAAAATGCTAAATGTTAATTTCCAGTTTCATTGTCCATATAGACTACAAGCTTCGCGAAATGTGGAAAGGGTTAGTCAGACAATCTAACTTGTTTGGCTAAAATCTGTCAGCAAGCTAGTCTTAAATGGAGGATGATGATCAGACCCATGACAATGTCTGATACACTCCTTTTCAACAATCTGGAATTACAAGACATTGATAAATTCACTTTCTTCTATCACAAATCTCTCTGTTCTGTGTTACAGAATTATCATAAATCTGTTTTGCATGCAGTACAATGATCTACAGAATGGGAAGAAAAATGAATTATGTGGCAAAGTGTAGAAAGACCTGTTCTTTGAAGAAAGTTCTTTTACAGAATTCAGAACTCATGCCTAATGTGGAAAGTCATAAACAGAAAGGTGATCTTAGCTGGCAGAAGTAATTCTGTAGTGTTCATTTCTAATTGGTCAGTGGTTACTTTATGAATGTTACAATAATGTAAAGATGGGTTCCTGTGTGTTTTTCAGTATGTTTCCAATGATTTGCATCCTGCCAGATATGAAAAATTGTATCATGGTGAAGTGTAGAAAGTTTTGTTCTTTGCAGAAAGTTATTTTATGGAATTTGAAATTCATGCCTAATATGAAAAGTCATAAATGCAGATTCAGGAGACCTTAGCAAAATTAATGCTGTAGTGTTAATTTTTAATTGGTCAGTGGTTGTTCTACGATTGTGACAATAATGTTGCTTTTAATCAGAAAAGGTATAAAAATGTATGATTCCACTGTTTAAGGAATTATGACCTTGACTTCCCAGTTTCCCACATACATGCCTTTCTTTGCAATAAAGGAGATTATTATTCTCTGCTGAACTGTGTTGTGTACATGTTATTTGGTAACCTTAACTAGCACCCTTGTTTTTTCAACTTTTCCCTGAATTATTGAGCTAAGCAGTTGAGAGGTAAGTTGTGAGCATGCAGCATTCTGCACAGTATATTCTTACATCAGTGCTGAGACTGAGAAGATGCATTCCTCTGTGGCCGTTATTTAAGCATGTATCCATTAAACTGTCCACAGTCAAACACCTAAGGTGTGTAATCACAGTCATACAAATGGCTGTAATTGATGGTCACATATGTGTGTGTGTGTGTGTGTGTGTGTGTGTATGTGTGTGTGTGTGTGTGTGTGTGTGTGTTGTTGGGCGCAAGAGTTATTTCTATTTTATTACAGCCTGATATGTCAGAGGTGTACACAGTCAATAAATGTGGCTTTAATTGCTGGGTATGGGGATTGTTGGTTGAGCAGTAATATCCTGGGCAGGATGTATGTGATAGCATCTGATCATCGGCACAGTGGTGCAGAAAGTAGCATTGCCATCTCACTGCACTTGGTTCTATGATTGAGACTTTCAATGTGATTCCTTCTATATGAAGTCTGCATGTGTTTCTTGTCTGTGTGTAGGTTTTATCATGGTTTTCTGGTTTCCTCCACAAGATCATTGGGGTGTATAATGAGCTTCTCTAGTCACTTCTGATTTTACTTTCATCCCAATCTAACACCAGAAGCACACATAGGTTACTATCTTTTTTAGAGGGATAGGGAGGCAGGCACTAATCCTTGCAAGCATTTGCTATTTTTATTGGGAGCTACTATTTTGCCAGCTTTGAACATTATGTTTTAGAGTCAACTTATTTTCCTTGAAAGAAAAAACTGCATTTCTTTCCTTACTTACAATTTGTGTTCAGGCCATCACTGGATGAAAAAGTTATCAAAAAGCTCTTAAAAAGCATATCAGAGCATGTAGAATCCTATGCTTAGCAGCCATCAGGCCCTTGGCTTAATTCAGTTATTTCCTCCACACTTATTACAATGCAGTCTTAGCTGGAAAGGATATGTTAACATGGTGAAGGAAAAACCTAAATGGAAGACAAACTAAAAAAAAGTGATAAATAAGTAATCAAACAGGATAGTGTAGGTCCAGAATGGGGGAAAAGGAGAAGATCAAAGGGGAACAGTGTGCAATGGGGCCCACAGAGTCCTTTTTCTAAAGCTACATTTCCCCTAAGTCTATCCTTGTTGATTGCAGTCAGATATCAGAGGTATATATATTCTGCAAGATTGCTATAATGAATGGATACTGAGGCAGTCTGTGGATGATAGTGAATGATACCAGCTGTTTTTAGTCACAGGTAATGGTTATTGACATGTCATAATCAAGTCCCACTTCATTCCAATTAGCCCCAATTTTCATTTGCTTCCTTTGCCGCCCCTCCAAATGTTTTTAAATCACCAACAACCACTGCTTACTTCTTTTCACACTGTCTGTATATAAGGTGTACTTGCTGTTGAGATAGCCCTCAATGTGCTCACTCAAGAATCAAGGACAAAGCCAAAAGTAATGAGGGACACAAACCTAAAATCATAAAACTTTTTTATTTACAGGTATTATTCATTTAGAAAGAATTGATTAAATTGATTTGTATTAACATGCATTTTCTGAAGGTTACAATGTCTCTAAATGTAATCACTGCTGCATTTTCTTCACAGGTTCATAGTTAAGTAATAGGCTACTTGCCCTTGTGGGCCATTTTAAGCCTAGTCAATTTCCATTTTTGTGCTCAAAATAACCCATCCCATTTGGTCATATACTGGCATTACCCATCACGTGGTTGATAATTATATATTACCCCTAATAAGAATAACTGGAATTATACAACGACCCCCCATTAATATTCCAAAACGTACACACTGATTGGTCAGTGTGCACGTTGTAAATCAGACTTATACTAATGGAAAAAGCTCAGGTCGCCCAGACTTTTCCATTAGTATAAGTCTTTTTTTTCTTACAGCAACGGAGAAAGCAAGATCTCTGTTGCTTGTTAGAAAATGTCTCACTATGTTAAAGGAGTTTAACATAGCAAGACAGCTTTAAAAAAAACAACAGTGCTTTTCTTAAAGCTGTCTCGCTATGTTAAACTCCTTTAACATAGTGAGACACTTTCTAAAGCAAAGGAAAAAGCAAGATCTCCGTTGCTTTTTAGAAAGTGTCTTGCTATGTTAAAGGAGTTTAATATAGCGAGACAGCTTTAAAAAAAAGTAGGTTCCGTTGCTTTTTTAAAGCAGTCTCGCTATGTTAAACTCCTTTAATATAGCGAGACACTTTCTAAAAAGCAACGGAGATCTTGCTTTCTCCGTTGCTTCCACCCACAGCTCTGATGTACTGCGTAAGCATACGCATGCGCAGTACATCAGAACTGCCGCAGAATACCGGACAGCTGCAAAAGGGCAGCAAGTAGGCATTATACAATTCCATTATTTAAGAAAACTAAGTATTTTTTTCTTAAATAATGTCATTGTATAATAGCAATAACCCACTTCTGGGTGTGGGTAATGCTGGATTTACCCATGGTTTTCTTTGTTTGGCCACTCGGGCTTCGCGCTTCTGACCAAACCACGCCAAACGTGAGTAAATCCAGCATTACCCACACCCAGGTATGGGTTATTGCTTAATTATACCATAGATAATATGAGGGAACCCATGCATGGGATAAAGCATTTAGGAGCTATTTCTTCCATGAACAATACAGGGGGGCATCCTGGGGTAAATTTTCTGCTTCTAATCTATAGATCCGAGTTGCATTTGAATATGGACAGGGATGAACTTTGTTTTATGTGGATTTTCCTCTGTGGAATTTACCTGTTCCTCCAAATCATTCTGTTGATGTTGCAGCAAAGGTTTAGATCCCTAGACTGAGTATTTCTGATGCCATTTGACTAGCTGATGTGCAGTAAATCCATCAGTCAGAGGATGCCTTTTATGCCAGACACAAGTCACTTCTTAGATTCTGTAGGATACTGAATACAGTGCCAGGACTTTCAGTCGGTCCATGCAGAACATGTTGTTAAGGCCTTGTACACTTTTATTAAGGTATGTTTGTGGGCATTCCAGTTGTTGCATGTGTCTGGACAGATGCATGCCAAAGGGGGCATCAATGATTGGTCTAATGAGGGCTGAGTAAAGGGGGACAATTACATCCCTAAATCTAGACACAATCCCTTTGTTTATAAGCTGTGCAATATAGGACTTTCTTACAACAACAAACACCATATTGGTCAAAAGTTAGGTCACTGACCACATAAGTTACCAAATACCAAAAAACTGGGTCTTGACTTAATTATCATCTTAATTAGCTTGTTGAATTAATTAAATGTATCAGTACTCTGCCACAGGATCATAATTTAATGAGGGCAGACAAAAAATTTAGGGTAAAATCTGTGACAACCCTGAGAAGCAGGAGCAGTTGAGCAAAACGGTGGACATGTGAAGTAGAAGTGATTACTGCTTTAAATGCAGCAAGCATTTGGACTGGAACTATTTAATATTATTGGCATGGCCTACATATTAAATGTTTGCATTTTATTATTTTTTTTATTTGTTAACCAAATAAGGCCGCTGTACACATCCCTTTTCAAGCCTGACTGGTTAAGTGCTTTGATTGGAATTACACAGTAAGCAAATAAAGGCTGTAGGAATCAAACCTCAGACTGAAGGAAACAGTCTGTTAACAGCCCATAACCTTAATTCTTTGCAGTAATTGCCAGACTTACTGTTGTGAGCACTGCCTGTTTACATATGAACTGTGAGTACTTACAGCTGTGGACATTACTTGTACAGAAATTGGAAATACCAAGTGCTTTCAGTACATACTGAAGCAAAAGCTTTGTTTCTCAAATGTATTTACAAAGAACATGATGTGCCATAAACACAGACAAGGTAGAATAAGGAAGTCAATGAAAGTAAGTAAAAAAAATATATATATATCTATATATATATATATATATATATATATATATATATATATATATATATATATATATGGATCTACTTCACTTGACATAAAACTCATTTGACTAACACCCATTTGACCGACACCTAATTGGCCTAAATTTCATTTTACTGACAACTCATTTGACTGACTCTCATTTCAATTACAGCTTACAAAGCTGAATTTCAACATACTAAATCTTAAACCATAGACAAGCACACTTAGAACACCAATAACTAACCCATTCCAGTACTTAAAAACTACTTACTTACCCACTTAACAGAAACAGGACTATGTACAACCAAACTAGGTGGGGGGCTATGCCCGCCACACATCCCCAGTGTGGGAGGCTGTGCCCTCCCATACAACCCCATTTATATATACTAACTGCAGGATCGCACGACAGCAGGGAAAAGGGCATATACCTTTAACTTAACTTACAGAATTCTACACACTGCCACTACTGCTGGGAATGCACAAAATATTCACCAAATTACTTTAGATACTTCCCATAAAAATGTAAAGAGACAAACCCACATTTAGAAACACTACAACACTACTTTCTACATGACTATTGGAATTCTAACAGTCAGCACTTTAAGTTACAGTAATTCTTTTTATCACAAGCAAGTCACAGGTGAAGGAAAACCCACAACAAGTCTATGTCTTAAATTTCGGTGAAATTTGAGTCATTCAAATGAGTAGTCTGTCAAATGAAATTTAGGTCAATTGGGTGTCGGTCAAATGAGTTTTAGGTCAAGTGAAGTAGACCCATTTTATATATATATATCTATATATCTATATATATATATATATATATATATATATATATATATATATATATATACATATAGGTTCACTGCATAATCTCGAAATTTAGAAATATCGAATTTCAAAATCTCGAGACCATATAGCTGAAACCCCTAAATACAGAAAGACCAGAAGAGCAAATTTCAAAATCTCAAACGCTACACTAAACATACACCACACACATACACATGCACACATCATCACCCAAAACACAAACACACAAACCTACACTACATATAAGGAGGAGGGCAAGCCCCCCTGCACCCCCATGTGGGGGGCTGTGCACCCCACACCCCCCGACTTAAATATTCTAACTCCAAGGTCACACTACACAGACAAACACACAGAAACACCACCACACACCTACATTCCCCTTGCGCGCGCGCGCACCCACACACACACACACACACACACACACACACACACACACACACACACACACACACACACACATACACACACATCACAGTCACAACACACACACACACACACACACACACACACACACTAAAGCCCCTAACCAACACACTTAAACATAGATACTTACCTGACCTTCAAGATTATGCAGTGAACCCATATATATATATATATATATATATATATATATATATATATATATATGTAAATTCTGATGTGAATTATTTCTCTAGAAAAATAAAAAAGAACACTCTGCTCTAATGTATGACACCTTTAGTCAAAACTGCAACATAAAATCTTGGAACATCACATGGATGATCCGATGTTTATATGTATTCTTGCTGTTGTATGAACCCTTTTAAAAGATGGGACACTACTGCAATGTACTTTGTTCAGGGAGAACCATGTCTGATAAGAAATAAACCCTTTCCTTTTCAGAATCAGTTAAAGTCTTTTGTGTGCATAAATTGAATTTGCAAAACATTTTATACTGTTTCTAAGATATGTCACATAGAAACAAATATAAGCCAAGCTTTAGGCCAGTAATCTCTTCTGTCACCCCCACCCCACCCAGTTTTCACCACTACGTTTACAGTATTAAAACCAAGCATACTCTAATTCTGCATGAGAGGTTTGAACTATGTTATCCCTTCAATCAATTTTGTAACCTACAAGGTGGTCATTTCCTTTTACTTGTGCCCTCAGCATAGCTTATCTTCTTCCTATGACATGTAGAATAGTGACAACAGTTTTTTATTTGACCACACCTTGATCATACAATCTGCAAGCATATACTCTGCAACAAGAATATATCATTTTCCTTCTGCTGTTTTTATATCACCCATCCTCACTAAACGATACTACAAAAACCAAAAGGGTGCTCAGATATGTGGCACTGATAAGTAATATGCATCCTGAATAATGTGCATATACAACTCCTGCAAGTATACTGCAGTGTAACCACCACTGGAAAGAATTTATTGATGTTGAATGTTAAATTATTTCCAGTGGTGGTTACAACATGTCTTTGGTTTCATTTATCATGGTTTGGCACATTACTGAGGATTTGCCCTCATATTGATTTATACTGTAATGTTTCCCTGCACCTAATTTTGTAATTCTTTTTTTTTATTTGTTATCCAGGTAATCCTGCTAGGCAAAAGCATTGCTTTTTAGCTAAGCACTTCCAAACAGACTTGCTTAGACTCAAAATGTAACCCTAAAAGGTATCTGGTACCTCATTTTTAATAACTTGATCATGCAAATGTTTGTAATTGTAAACATGACTTCAAGACAGCATTGGTACCAGCAGTTCTAGGACACAGCTAGAATTACTGACAGCCTTCTATGTCTGTAAAATATATGCAGGTGTACTTTTGCATTTTCCATTTACTTTACTGAGTAATCTCTGCCTTCAGATGTTTCATATGACTTTCTCCAGTTCCACACATGAACCAAGAATATAGAAAATATTGACAACTCAGGAGACACATAATCATTTTGTCTAAGCAATCATGCTTTCACAAAGTGTCAGTGCCAGACTGATGAACTCTCTACCCCTATAATTGTCACTACAACTACACAACCTTTATTATACATATTTACTTTTCCTTTCTCTATTATGTATGACTGATATTTCTGAACACATACTTTATTTACAAAGGTTATGAATTATATCATAGGGAAAACAAAGAATGTATGCTATGTAAACACATTGTCAAGGTACAAAGCATGATTTAATGCAGTGAGGACAGTACGTAATATACTCACTAATAATAAAAGCATCTTTAATGCAGTGAGGACAGTACATAATATGCTCACTAATAAGAATAAAAGCATCATTTAATGCAGTGAGGACAGTAAGTAATATGCTCACTAAAAAGAATAAAACCATCATTTAATGCAGTGAAGACAGTGGGTAATATCATAGGATCATAGGAGATTAATAGGCTAATGGGTCTGGGGCCCTTACAAGCCTAGCCAAGATTTCATTTCCAGAAAAGAAACCACAATCAGCACCTGTCACCCCTGTCAATGAAGGACACAGGTGCAACTCCTGGGACAGATTTGTGGTTGCCCATCTACTCATCAAGGTTGTGTTTGAAAAGGGTCAGCGACGTACTTTGCTTGACGTGTATGGGGAGTCTATACCAGAGATGGGGCAGCCTCTGGGAGACAAACCTGTCTCTTCAGCAGGTTTTGTTAATGTCACATATTAGATTTAAGCCTTTTGATCAGGTACTACGCAAGGAATTAGACTTATGGATATGGAGCATCTCTAGTAGAGCAGGGTCTGAGATTGCCGTGTAGGTGAGACACAGGTCACCTCTGAGCAATCTGTATGATACAGAATAGAGTGATAGTGGTTTGAGCCTGTCCACATAGGACAGGTGTTGGAGGCCATGTATTTTCTTTGTGACGTATTTCTGTGGCCTTTCCAGTTAGTGCAGGTATTTGGAGAGGTACATACCAAATGGGGTTTATTGGCCAAATGAGGGAGGAGTACGGAGAGGTAATAACCTCATTTTTTCTGGATGCAATCCCCTTACCTATGAGATGAACCAAGTAAAAGGCTTTTCTAACTTCTGCTGCTACATGATGGTCAAATGTGAGATTGTTGTCAACTTGTGTACCCAGGTCTCTCACCACAGTTTGTATGCTTAGGGGGTTGCAGCTAATGTGGTAATCAGTAGGGGGTCATGTTTTTTGCTGAATGGTATGATAATAATTTTTTTGCATTTAACTTAAGGCCATGACTTTGGCACCAGTCATTTCTTGCTGTGAGACCCTCTTAAGTATGTTAACATCATTTGGGGAGTCAGTGACAGCACCCAACTTACAATTGTCCAGAAACTTGGTCAGCCACAGGCCTTTTGTCTTTGCCTAGAACTCAGAGAAGTAGATGCCAAACAATAGGGATCCCAGGACAGATCCCTGGGGGACACCACTAGTGACAGGTCTGCTATCAGAGGTAGTGGCACCTATTTTGACCTTGTGGATCCTATCAGTGAGTCATTTGGCCACCCACCTGATGAGATAGGGATTTACAACAAGTTCTGTTAGCTTTTCGATGATGCCCGAGTGAGAGATTGTGTCAAAGGCTTTGGCCAAGTCAAGGTAAGCTGTGTGCACTGACTTTCCCTCATCCAGTATATCGATGACAGTCTCAAAGAAGTCAACCAGTTTCAACAGGCAAGATCTGCCCTTGACGAATCTGAACTGGGTGGGGTCAAGTGCTTGGAGATTGCCTATGTCCTTGTTTATGAGGTCCATAATAATAATATGGTCCATGGCCTTACAGATCAGACTTGTCAAGCTAATGGGGTGAAAGTTACCAGGGTCAGTAGTGGCACCACCTTTGTGCAAAGGGATGAGAATGGCAGTTCTTCACTCTGATGGAATGAAGCCTGTACTTAGGCTATGGTTGAATAGGGTGCTCAGTGGTGAGGCTAGTTCTTGCTGGAGATGTTGCAGAATATAGCCTGGGATACTATCAGGTCCCATGAAAGCTGTGTACTTTGCCTTGGATAGGGCCTTTAACACTTGATCATGGAGATGTGATGTGCAGGACAAGTACCTGGATTGTTGAATGGCCTTCGGTGGGGGGGACAGGGGCTGAAGTTTGCACTCTACCTATCTGCTAGCAGGTTAGCTAAGTCAACAGGATCAATGGAAGTGGCACTGTTAAGACGTAATTTGGAACAAACCGGGGCTTTGCCATGGAGGTTTCTGACATAACTGAAAAAGGCTTTGTGGTTAGCCTTTGTTTTGGAGGCTAGTTTCGATTCATAATTGGCTTTGGATGTTTTCACTAGTGACCTAATTTGCTTGTTGAGGCTAAGGAGGGAGTTTTTCCAATTGGGAATTTGTGCCTTTTTACCCTTGGACAACAGTTTCTTCCTTTTGTTGTAAAGCCTGTTAATAGAGGATGTCCACCACATAGGTTTTTGTTTCCTTGAGGAGCAGGTTTTAGTTCTGTTGGGTATGGCAGAGTCCAAGCAATTATACAGGTGCTTGTATACTGCACTGGCATACTGTTCAACATATTTGTCTGCATCCTCTGAGGGGGCGGTGGTGTGAAGCTACTGATACCCTCCCTTAGAAGGTTGTAGTCAGTTTTTGAGAAGTTTTTTAGACTGGTTACAGCTGGGGGGGGGGTGGGGGTTGGACAGGGATAGACACTTCGAATGAGACAGACCGATGGTCTGAACTCACCACTGAAGAACGTCCTATCGGAGTGGTGCAGCAGTCACTCATGTTGGTGAGAACCAAGTCTAGAATGCTATCTCCCCTTGTGTGGGATGACACAAGCTGGTCTAGCACATTAGAATTGATGAAATCAAGGAATCATTGGGTGAGTGCATTAGAGCAGGAATAGTTCACCCAGTTTATGGTGGAGTAGTTGAAGTCACCAAAGATCAGGGTGTTAGGAGGTACCTTGATGGACTCAAGTAGGTCCAGGTAGGAGGAGTGGGTGTCACGAGTCATGGAGGGGGTCTATAGCTGGCTATAACTTGGATGGGTGTCTTTCCAATTGTCAATTGCACCTGGAGAAGTTCTAGTGCATCATGCTGGCAAACCACTCTGGAGGTGTGCTTGTCTTTAACGAAAATAGAAATTCTACCACCCTTAGTCTTCCCGACCTCATTTTGGGGTTGGAATGTGTGGATTGAGGTATAGCCTAGTAAAGCAGGGGGGCTCTCAGCAGCCTTGAACCAAGTTTCCATGACTGCACAGATGTCAGCATCTTCCAGTGCAAGGAGAGCCTCCAATGAGTGCATTTTCAGGTTAAGGCTCCTAGCATTAAGGAGCATGACCTTCAATTTCCTTTTTGACAGATCTATTATGTTGGAAGATTTGTCTGTGGGACATTGCCTAAAACAGGCACAATGGGGGAGGCAAGAGCCTTGGCCAGAATACTGAATCCCTGGGTTGACAAGTGGAGGCCTTCTCTGGCAAAGCATTGAGGTCTGTCAACCATGTCATCCCAGGCAGACAGATACTGGATCCCCTTGGAATGACACCAAAACTAAGCCAATTGTTGAAGTAAATTATTTTTTGTTGGTATTGTGGGATCATTCTTGGTGAAGGTAGGATGCTGCTTAGGACTAGGGTCATACCTGCCTGGGACACATACTCTGAGAGTTCAATCATGTTTCTCTTCATATAGTCCAGAGAGGTACGTCTCAAGTCATTCACACCAACATGAACAATGACAGAGTCATACTTGTACCTGTTGTGGAGAAACTAAGTGCATGCGTGATTTGGCAGATTCTGGCACCTGACAGACAACTGACCATGATCTTCTCCTTGTCGAGCCTTGTGAGGGGGACATTGGCGTGTCTCACAATTGAGTCACCAATGATTGGTATGTTTGTTTTGATTTTGTGCTTTATGGGCTGTATGAGTTTACTGTTATGCCTTATGGGCTGCGTTTGTGAGACACTGGTGTGTTGTCTGCTGTCTGTGATGTGTTTGATGTTGTGTGTGGAATGTCTGTGAGTGTGTGTTGGAGGTCTCTGCTGTTTAGGTAAGTTTTTATTGAGGACTCCTGTATATGTGGGTGTGTGCTGTGCTTGGCTATGTGATATGGGTGGTATGGTGTTTGTGTTGGCAATCTCCTCTTTGATAGGGGTATTGACTGAGGCTCAAGAGAGCATGGATTCCAGTTTACTGATATAGATGCATCTCTCACAAGTAGAAGAATTACATGCTAGGAGAAGAAGGTTGCCACTGAACACGAGACCATTGCTACACTGTTTCAGTATGCCCATGTCGACCAGGCTGGCAGGGGAAACTGATGGGAATTGTCCAGACATAGTGTTCTGAAACTTGGATGGACTTGGGGAGAGATGGTTTTGGATAAGGGTTTGTCCGCAACAGTGTAGACCACAAAAACCTTGTTAAATATAAAATAACTAGCCTGAAGCCCAAGTGTGAAAACCAAAACTAAGAGGGTTAGAATAACAAAGTTAATCCAGCTACTAACAAGCAGTAATAAATACAGCAGAATAAAACCACTTCAACACTTAACAGTGAGGAGGAAGAACACAATAAATAAATGAATAAAGTGTAATTTTTTTTATTTCTGGATAGGGAAGGAAAAGAAAATAATTCAAGATTAAGAAACTAAGGTGAATGGCCTTCCCAAGTGCTCTCTCTGTACAAAGTAGAATGAGCTGATGAGATGGGACTGGGAGGAGTGTCCAAAATCAAAGAAGCAAGGGGGTAGTCTTACTCAAATGATCAGCCTGTAGTACAGTAAGCAAATAAGATGGACTGCGGGGATTGTCCAAAATCAAATTTACGGCAGGGACAGAAGATTCCAAAGCCAACAAACTTAAGAACACAGCTACACTTGAGTGGGTGGGTAGATAAAAGCATCATTTAATGCAATGAGGATATTATGTAATATACTCGCTAATAAGAATAAAAGCATCATTTAATGCAGTGAGTACAGTACATGATATACTCACTAATAAGAATAAAAGCATCATTTAATGTAATGAGGACAGTACGTAATATATTCACTAATAAGAATAAGTACGTCTAACTTTACCACACACAGATCAGTGCCACACAAGATGATCTGTGGCTATAACAGCACTGTGAGACTGAAATGGCAGTTTAATTCAGTGCACGATATACAATAAATAAGATTATGAAAGAGTGGCTCAACAAACTGCACATTTACATTTGATGCATGAAACATCGGAAGACTGTGGGTCCTACCCTTACAGGAAATGGTGGATTATTGCTGCACCCAACTAACGACAATCTAGTACAGCAGTGAAGGTACCTAGGTGCTCTGCTCCTAATTTGCTACTTTTTGGATGAGATGTTAAACTGAGGCTCCACTTTCTGATGCTGCTGGCAGCTCAGTTGCAGGTTCGGGATCTCTTGACACTCATCAAAAAAAATTAACAATTCGACATACATATAATTGCATATTTACAAGAATGCACAATTCTAACTGAAGCATTTTAAAATATAAAGGAACAAAAAACAACTAATATAAGCAAAATTAGTCAAGAAAAAAGTAAATCCAATTTGTAAATACTTTCTGATGGTAACCATGGGAAATGTCAGGACCCACTAGAATGTGTCAAAAAACATGAAGATTGAATGGCTGAAAAACAAACTTACATATACTAAGATCGAGATAGCCATTTCCCAGTTCATTCCCTTTTCTCCAAGGTACCGCAATCTTGGAGTTAACTTATACAAGTTTGAGGATGTGAGGGAGCTTGCCCCCCTTAAAAAAAAGAAGTTTAAAGGAGATGAACAATGTTCAAGATTGTTCTTCTCCTGCATTTTCAATCTATTTTTCAGCATGCCGGCACTCCGCATTTTCTGATACATATATATATATATATATATATATATATATATATATATATAGTCAAACCTTTTGTAAATACTTTCTGATATATGTATATACATATATATATATATATATATATATATATATATATATATATATATATATATATATATGTGTGTGTGCTTGTGTGTGTGTGTTTGTGCATATGTGTATAAACAAACCTTTTCTTGTGTCCATTTAGACTTACATATATGTTTTAAGCATGTGTATATGTAATTTAACATGTCTAATAAGACATATTTTATGTTTAATAAAGAAAATAAGCAGTTTCATGTCAAGGTCCCAACTCATCTATTCACTAGTCCATGTACCAACAATCATGCCGGAAATGTAATAGTCGACCCGTAAATGTCGAAGTGCTAGAACTTCGAACACTTAATAAAAAGAAAAAAAAAACCCAAGAAAACCATTTAAACAATGTAAGCAGGGGGGGCAAGCCCCCCTTCACCCCCCAACCCCCCGCTACTTCAATATACCAACTCCAAGATCGCACTACAGTGCAGACAATGGAAAACTTCCTTTCTGCACTGTATGGAGATCTCCATTGAAACGTTTAAGGTTCTAGCACTTCGACATTTATGGGTCGACTATTACATTTCCGATTATGTTAGTATTCGATAATGTAATATAGACCCTTCAAATGACACTGCTGAGAATAATAGCCACCTCAAGCATGCACACACACACACACACACACACACACACACACACACACACACACACACACACACACACACACACACACTCGCTCACTCTACATGCAAATGTGATTACATACATGCACAAAAGGATGCACAAATCATACACAAGCACATGTTTGTAAAGACACACACACACACACACACACACACACACACACACACACACACACACACACACACACACACACACACACACATGCACACACACAAGCACACATTCCTAAACATTGTGCATTTCTGTTTCACTATGACATTTTTTCTATCATTAACAGCTGAGATAATTTGGGCAGTAGATCTGAAACGGTATTCCATAATGGATCTGGAAGCCAAATAGAATACTTCAATGCCACAATTCTGCTGTCCTCTAGGCCAGCCCATTCTGTTTTTCTTATTTTCCATCATATTTACATTAATCATACTAGATTTACTCAATATAACTCCCTTCTCTAGTAAGCATCTATTTTTATTTTCACTCAGTTCCCCCAGACCCTAACCTTTACCTCACGATATAACTATACACAATTAAGTGATTTTGCCATCCCAACCCAACGCAGGTGTATGGCTTAAAGGATTACCCCAAAACTGAACACAAAATACTCACATACATGGTACTGGAATAAGAAGAATGTAAACTATGTATGAAAGCTAGTGCTGACATTTCTGACTAATTCTGCTTCCTTCTTGTAACTCATACTTCTATTTCTCTACAGGATAGATAATTTTCTTTTACTTTACCAAAAGTCTGAAGCCAATTAAAATATTTAATTTATGCCCCAAAGTATGTGACACAAAATCCTTCTACTGAAGAGCAGCAAAGTGTAATACCTTCAGACACAGATATACTACTTCCCCTTTTGAAGTGTGACAATATATGATTAGCCCATATTTACCATTGTATCAGACGACTTTTGTTTTTTTTAATACACTAACCAGTTTCCTAATTTGGTGCAGAAAATTCATGTGCACAGTTAAATAATAAGCTTAGGCAAAACACTCAGCAAGAAAAAATGATACATTTGTATCCCTTAATCATCTGAGTTACTTACTGTGTTCTATCACACAGTCAGTCAGAAATAAGTAAAATACAGGACTGCTTTATATCCATCCATCCATCCTCAACCCCTTTTCCCATTTTTTGCACATGGGGTCGGGGTGTCACTTCAACAGTGATAATCATCTTGAGCCAAGGTATGGATTTTATCAATAATAATACAAACATTGAATCTCTGCAAATATATTTTATCTTATTAAATATTCATACTAAGCTAACTGCCCTTGTGAGTCATTTTAAGCCTAGCCAATAATCCCTTTGTGAGGCTCAAACCCTGCACCTTGTGTTTGCAAGGCAAACACCTTAACCATTAGGCCACCCTCCCAACCCTTATAAATTCAGGACATTCCATCTTCTACAGTTGCTGAAACATGATCTCATGATTAACACAAGCTGACACTCTCCTGATCTGCTGTTAAGCAAACAATAATGTATTGAATGGCTGAACTTCTCATGTGTGTAGTATATTGTTTAGTAGAATTTTTTACTAAAATTTTTATAGTTTATAATTTTTAATTTTTCTTTGAACAATGCTGCATCTGTATTTGCTTTATCATGTCTTTTTATATTGTTAACTTTGTCACTGTTCATGCTTGGAGCTTTTCTACCCGGGCCTCTACTGAAAATGGACATATATCCAGCTAGACTAGCCCGGTCAACAAATGTAAAATAAATAAATAAATAAATAATATTAGAAAGCATGGGCAATACAAGGAAATAATGAGTAAATCAGGGTTGTTGTGAAGCTTGATGTTACAAGCAGAGGACCTCTCCACCTCTGGAATGTTCATTATGTCCCACTAATATCTACCCTGGAGAGCATTATTAAATATAGAAAATGGGCTATCTGTTAAGTTATTTTTTATATGTTTTATTATTAGCACATATTACACACACACACACACACACACACACACACACACACACACACACACACACACACATACACACACATATGCAGTTTTGCATCTTTATGGCTTGATTCTGGCCCGGCTGCCACAATATAGATGGTACATGGACTTAACAGTTGTAAACTCTGTGGGCTAATCTATCTCTGGACAGTTGGTACAGCACTTTGTAACTTATGCTGTTGCTGCTGCTACAGTAATTACATGTCTTAGGTCAGCTGTTTTTTTTTTTTTTTTTTTTTTTCTCTTCACTAACTATGACTTTAAAAAACAGAACACAAGAAAAAATGGGAAGCATTTTTCTGCTGTGGATCTGTTTTTCTGAAGCCGGATTCCTTAAAAAAAAGGTTGGGGAATATAAGCATATTGTATCTTACCTCTTAGTTATCCTGTTTGCAGTTCCACTCTGATTCTAGTTTTAAACAGCCATGGTTAATGAGCAGAAGTGGAGCAGTGGCTATTATGCAATAAAAGGTCATTAGTATTCCAAAATATTGACAGCCCAGCCAACATGCCCATTGTAAATCGAGCATATAACAATTGAATAAAGTCTGGCTACAGAAGAACCACTGAGCGGCTAGACTTTCTACTGCTATATGCTGGACGACAGACCAACATATGAGAAAAATCAGGTACATTCTACAAAACTAAAGAAACAAGAATGCATCTGATTTTCCTTGTATTTCTGCAGTGTCCCTATTAAAAAAAAGCAGCAACAGAGATTTCTGTTCTTCTGATGTACAGAGCATGCATGGCAAATCAAGCCCCATACACATGCGTAATACATCAGCCTGGAGAAACCAATACAGAAGATGGGAGAGCTATTATACAAAGGCATAATTTAAGAAAGGTGGGCAATAACTTTCTTAAATAAAGTCATTATATAATATTTATTTATTTATTTTACATTTGTTGACCGGGATAGTCCAACTGGATACATGTCCATTTTTAGCAGAGGCCTGGGGAGAAAAACTCCAAACTTGCAAACAGATAAAGGCAAGCAAGTTACAGTATATGCACAAACATATTGTATTAACATACAAGTTACAGTCTCACATTTCAAGCCTATGAAGAATACAGTTTATATTCAGAAATATATACAAATATATTACAGTTTCTCTTATCAAACCTATAGGTGCAGCTGTATATTAATAGCAATAAGACACTTCTCTATGTGGGTATGTTAGGATTTAACCATGGCTGGCTTTGTTTAATCACCCAGGCTTTGCTCTCATGATCTAACCACACCAACCATGCATAAATCTGAATATACCTACACCCTGTCATGGCTTATTGCTTAAGAGGAAAAGGTTTCACTTACAGCACATGAATTTTATGCCATGAATAAGTGTACTCAGTTTTCATTTATCTGTTCCTGTGCATTCATCCATTTGAAATGTTGAGTAACCAGTAGGGGCCTGCTGATTTTCCAAGCCAATTTTTGAAGAAGAACTAGTCCTATTTTAAGGTACCAAACTACAAATTGTTGTTTTGGATCTTCTTGTCTCCTGCGATATATGACTATTTTTTTATGCTTACTTGTCTACCATTTGTAAGCTTTAATTGACTCCATTAAGCATACGAACTTAGAAATGGTTCAGTTAGTTAGCAGACTAGCACAATGGGACTGGAAATGTAAGGATATACCACCAGTAACACTATTTGAAAGAACTTCCGATTATTTATTAACAGTTAAAATTTCTTAAAACAAAAAGTACATGAGCGCTATCGTTTGGCCTCTGCCAAACTTTTTCAAAACATTTAACAATCCATTTCCTGTTACCTATATAGGAGTAACCTATTCATTATACAAATTGAATGACATCATTAATTAAATAATTGAGTAATGATTGTTAACTACAAGAAACGTGCCTTCTCCCATTCGCTTGTAACCTTTATACCTCCAGCCTTTTCTGTCCTTCAAAGAAACCATAGTAGATTCGTATAAGCTATATAATACAACATTTAAGGATTGTTAAATGTTTTGAAAAAGTTTGGCAGAGGCCAAACGAAAGCGCTCATGTACTTTTTGTTTTAAGAAATTTTAACCGTTAATAAATAATCGGAAGTTCTTTCAAATAGTGTTACTGGTGGTGTATCCTTACATTTCCAGCCCCATTGTGCTTTTCGGAAATTTATGGAGTTTACTTGGAAGATTTTGTTTAGTTAACAGACTAGGCAGTTTCTCATGAAAAGTGGAAAACTTTCATTTTGGGGACAGGGCATCCATATTTGGTCATCATCATCATCATCACCTACTCCATTTTCACCGTTTGTGTCTGTTAACTAAAAGATTGCTGGTTTGAACAATCTAAGTATATTATTACCTTATACTTGCTGAGCCTGAAATGGATCAATATACTGATCATTGCACTAACCTGGTAAACAAATACAAATAAAATAAAATGAAATAAATACAATTTTCTACATATGGTCAGGGTGTGGCGTTGACTGTCACTCTCTCTTTTTGATTTAATGTCACTGTCCTTCTTGTCTGTCACCAGTCTTTTCTAACACAATCCTTTCATCCCTTTGCTGGATGCCTTTATTTCCTCTAGCCTTCCTCCTATCTCTCTCAAAATTTATTCATCAGTCTGTTTTCTGCTTTCCTGCCCATGTGCCAAAACACCATAACCTGTTCTCCTTGACCTTCTCTGCAATTGGAGCTACTTGGGCTTCTGCACTGATGTCCTGATTTCTTCAGCTGTCCCACAGTAAGCATCCTACCACCCATCTCAGGGACTTCATCTCCATCAGCTCTAGCTTCCTCAACTTCTCTACCTTTGCTGCCTAGGTTTCTGTACCATACAGTAGTACTGGTCTCAGCTGCCGTGGTGGTGCAGTGATTAGCATTGCCATCTCACAGCATGAGGTTTTCCTGTTCGATTCCTGGCTGGAGCACCTTCTGTGTGGAGTCTGCATGTCCTCCCCATGGTTGTGTGACACTAAAGACATGCAGGTAGGTGCAAGTGTGAGTGGGTGTGCCTTCTTTGAAGGTTGGGCGTCCTTGGCACTGTACAAATCCACTGCCAATCATGAGCGGACCGGAGTTCCGCTGTGGCGACCCCTAACTGGGAAAAGCCAAAAGACTTTTTTACAGTAGTACTGCTCTCACCACTGTTTCATACACCTTACTATTCAACTTCTTTGGCATTTGTCATTCACACACTCCTTCCAGAAACCTGAAGCTATTAACCTGTTCCACTATTCTCCATTCTATCTCTGCACACTGTCTTCTCTTCTTATTTTTATTTTAGACACTCAGGGAGTAATTACTTATGATTACACTGTTTTATGTAGGTAATGTAGCAGAGTTTAATATAGCTGTTACTAGCTGTTAGAAGTTTACTGTTAAGGTTGCAGAGAGCTCTTGACAGCAAAACAGGTGTTACTAACTTGATCAAATCAGACAGATCAGATCATCAGACTATGGAAAGTAGCAGCTTCTAAAACAGTTCATATGAACAAGGTGTTTTTAATTGTGTCACAAAACTAAAGTGAAATCCTATGAGTGTAATAGCCTGCTAATTAAATAATGCAGTATCATTCTTTATATGCAACCTGTCAGTTGAATTTTGTGCCACGTTATTATATTGGAATCATGTCAAGAAACAAACAGCTGGTGGGTAAGGCATCTTTGACATGTGAAAGCAATGGTTACACCAGAATAACATAAATAGCTTTAGCTGATATTAAAAGCAACAGAAAGATAAAGATTTGGAAACAAGAAGGTTAAGGAGTCAGTGATATATTAAGGTTAGGTGAATATAAATGAGAGAAACTGATTAAGCAGTTTTGGGTATAACAATGTAAAAGGGTAAAAAGGGTAAAGGTCATAAAATGAAAACAATAAATAAGAGAAGGCAGCTAATGGACAGCTCAGACCCCTAAAATACCATTTCCATAGATTACAGAAAATTGTAAATCAAGATATTAAAGATGGAAGTGGTCAAACAGATGAGACAAATATTGTGTAGGAGATGCAAGCTTTTTTACGGATGTATTTAAAACCATTACCTATTTCAAAAATAGTGATGCTAGAGAGGAGACTAGTATAAAGCTGAAAGCCATGATATGGGAGAAGCTCACAAAGGTAGAAGTAGGTAAAACCACAAATGAGGTATATTGGTTTTCTCTTGAGTTATGCATTATAGCCAGTGAATTTAAGAATACAGATATTTTCAGTTTTGATGGACACACTTAAAAAGTAAACATCTTGCACTGTCTTTTTGTCTTAGTAGTTTAATCCTGAATCCTGAAATATAACAACAGTGGTTAAACAAAACATTGGAAACTGGTGTATAGCAGTCTGTTAAGCATTAATATTAACTTATGAGAAAAGGTGGCAGCTTTAGCTGTCAGGCTGTTAATGAATGCTCTCATCTTAACTAGAGTGATTACTTCCTCACAAAAGTCTGTTTTCTTATATAATCAGAATTGGACACAGCCAGCATAATGATTCAGGTCTTTGCCTCCCATGCACAAGACACAAGGTTTGATTCTTTCCTCCAGCCAATGACTGTGTAGAAGTTTGCATGTTCTCCCTGTGTCTGTGTGAGGTTACTCCCACCTCACAAAAACATGCTGAGTGTTTCCACGTTAAACCCAAGAACTGAGTAGTGTGGAGCAGTACACATTGTAGCTGGGGCCTATTGGGCATAAACTGTGGTGTGCAGTATCCTCTAGATAAGAGAACATGGTTGAAAGACTAAGTGTCCTATCGGGGCTAGCCACCAGGGAAAGAAGGAATACTGGCTGGTTAACAAAGAGACTGTAAGACAAGTCTCAATAGCAAAGAACGAGGAATCTGAGGTACTCTATCAACCTCTGGAAGTGACTTAATGGATGTCACAAATAATCTCTATCAGGCTGCAAGGCAAAGAAAGAAAGATAAAGAATATAGTCGTCATACATGCTTCATAAAGGATGCCAGCAGCAACCTGCTCACCAGTCCACACTGCATCAAAAGCAGATAGAATTAGTATTCCAGCAGCTTCTGAATGAAGAAACCTCCACAGAAGTTGTACTGTCCCAGACACTAAAATGAAAGAAGAAACATTTCCCTCAGTAGAAGAAGTGAAAACAGCATTAAGGAAAATGAAGTCAGGGAAATCAACAGGCTCAGGTGAGGTCACAGCAGAGATGATCAAGATGTTGGGTGAGTTAAGTGAGAAATTGCTGTAGAGGGTACTTTTAACAGTATTCCAGTAAGAAATCAATACTCACTCTCAATTAATACCCAGAACATTTCACTTTAAGCAATATTCTACCATTAGTCATTGTAGACTAATAACCTGAATTCCATTTGCTGCCCAGCCTCTTTCTTTCGACCTCTCTCCAAATTTTTACTACACTTGTTACTCTGACACAAGACAACCCTTACTCAGCTAACCTATCATCTCTACCTAACTCTGCCTTGGGTAGCAAATAAGGCACTGTTTCCAACAACCAGCTCTTTCTACCTTTTTGACCGTGATACATATCATTCTTTACTCTGAAAAATACCTTCACCATTTCTGTCAATGTTTCCTGGTAACACAGAGAGGAATCCCTGAAATTACATCCCCATATACTATTCCTATTAGCCTCTGGAGACTGCAAGGACTCATTCTGTTTCTTTTCTCAGTCTTTGTGTGTGTGTGTGTGTGTGTGTGTGTGTGTGTGTGTGTGTGTGTGTGTGTGTGTGTGTGTGTGTGTGTGTGTGTGGACATAGAGAGTAGCTGTTTTGTGGTGTCACAAATTCATATCTATTTCTTTGTAAATGCTGTATCTTTATATAGTGTACTAGGTAAGTACCTTGTACTAGCTTGTATGCCTAGTTTAATATGATACCACTTTGTGCAAATGGCCCAAACATGCAAACTACCTGAGAAGTGCTGTTAAAAGATGGGTTGGAAGCATGCAGTGGCAAAGATATTTGTCATACATGGTATGATGTTTAAAACTTATACAATACTACTATGAAATCTTTAATTACTGTTGTGTAGTTTTTAACAAATCATTGTATTTGAATATTACTGTATATGATTTTACATTTAATTATTGCACTTTTTATGTATTTTTATGGGTTTACTATCAAATGTTCAGATGGCATTCACTCGAACCAGGATAGTGAAAAGGCTGTTTTCCAGTTCATGGAAGGCTGAACCGAAAATGGCCAACTTCACAACAATGAATGCCAGTGTGCATTCGCTGTTGTGAGGTCGATGTTCTGAATGGAGATCGCATTACAGTGGGGATCAGGAAATGTACCCATTTCCTCACTGTAGTGTGATCTTAGAGATTAATTATTAGGGGTGTGGGGGAAGCAGTCCCCCACATGGGGTGTGCAGGTGGGCTCCCCCCCCCCACAAAATGTTACTTGGACATGTCTGGATGGTAAGGTACACTGAGTAATATCGACTACATTGAATATGGACTTGTCAACATTACCGCTTTCGTCTTTGTGCCTATCTGATGTTTTTATTTTCAAGTTTATTTTTCGAGTAAGTCATTACTCGACGGAATGCCTTTCAAGAATTTGATAGTAAACCATTTTTGTGTACATGACAAATAGTGTGTCGCATTTTCTTTGTTTTGGAGCTTTTCTCTGTCAAAATGTAATGGTCAACAAAAGAAACAGACACACAAAACAATAAATAAATTGATAAATAAATGCATAAATCAACATAAATAAATAAATACATAAATAAATAACTGGAGAAAGATGTGCAGCTGCTGGTAATAGTAGAGAAGATAGTCCAAGAAAGTTCTGTGGATCCACTCGACTAACAGGAAAACTATATGTGAATAGACTTACCATAGCCTGAGTTGAATTGCAGAAGGAAAACTGTTCACTTTCTGTTAAGAAATGTTGGTGTAAAATTGTGTGTGTAAGTCCTGATCCTGAATTGTGAGTTACTTAAAACTAAATTGCACAAAAGTGTATTTATCATTTTAAATCTGCTTTTAGAAATAAACTTTAATTTTGCATTTCACAAAACCATGCTTACACTGAAGAAAGTCACTCCATTATGTTATATCTGATGCACTGGAGCTGCAGTAGGCACCGTTTGGTCTCTCTCTCTCTCTCTCTCCCCCCCCACTATATATTTATATATATATATATATATATATATATATATATATATATATATATATATATATATATAAAATATGTGTGTATGTATGTGTATATACACACTAAACTGCATTAACTGTTTAACTCACACATTACAAGCAGCAGGTGCAAGAACAGCAGAGGTAATTGCCCTACCAGAAAAGACAGAATTGCTGTTGTACCTCACCAGAGGAGAGAGAAATGTTATTACTGTGTTTACTCCATCAAAAAGGAATACAGAACTATTTTTTGATGAATTATCTTTTATATAAAATATAAAAATATAATGGCATCAGACACAAGGCAGAAGTGAAAATAAAAATTTATAAAACGACAAAAGTGGCAACAGATAAGCGCTTTCATACCAGAAGGTGCTTCTTCAGACCATTTTATGACACAGCAAATGAAATACATTTAAATATATGAAAAAAAACATTACAACAAATGATAATAATTATCTAATTAGCCACCAGAAATTAGAAAACAATGCTAATCATCTAAACAGGTCCCTAGACTTCAAGGCTGGTTTTAAAAAACCTTATCATTCACTGTTGTTTTAGAGATTTTTATTTTTCATTTATTTTATTTATTGCATTTGTTTACCGGGATAAGTCCACTGGACCTAAAAGAGCCCATTTTCAGTGGAGGCCTGGGGAGAAAAGCTCCAACGAGATACAGAAAAAATATAAACATTAATTAGTACAGAAGCAGAAACAGTGTTACAGATAGTAAATATAGTAACATATACAGAATATATACATAAAAGCAGGAATCTAGTTTGTTTGACTACAGCAATATATACAGAAAATATACATTAAAGCAGAATTCAATGAATTCAGTCAGAGTGGTATAAACAGAGATCAGTATTATTGTACCAGAATCAACAAGTGAAGATAAAAATAAATATGGAGAAAATATCATCAGTCACTAGTAGCAAAAGACATAGGAGTTTAGTAATCATATAAGGAGAGTGAAGAGGTTAGGTTATAGAGCAGGAACATAGCCAGGAAGAGTTGAGATGATTTTTCAGCATTTGTTTGAAGGTGGTGGTGCTGCCTGTGTTTCTTATAGAAGGCGGAAGTGAGTTCCATAGTTTGGCGACAGTGAAGGCATAGAGGAGTTGACCAGCAGGTAAGGTGGGCTTATCTACTTTTGGAAGTAGAAGATTTTCAGATCTTAGATGCCTGCTGGAAAGGTATTTGGCAAGTAGAGTTGAGAGAGCAGGACAGTCTGTGGGTCTGTAGATTATTTTGTGCACAGTAGTTAGTTGGGTGAATGAGAGATGGTGGGGGAGTTCCAGCCACCCTAATTGTTTCAGTGACTTACAATGGTGGGATGAGAATGTGGCCTTGGTGGCACATTTTGCTATTCTGTTGTAACACATAGCAAGTTTGGATTTTGTAGAATTTCGGATAGTAGTGAGGAGAGGGGCACCATAAAGGAGAGATGGTAATAAAAAGGTAGTTGCAAGGGTTTGCCTAGTAGAGAGGCTAAGAAAGTGTTGGTGCCTATAGAGCATACCAAGCTTTTGGTGTGTTTTTTTGATGTTATTGTTTATGTGTAGGTCAAAGTTAAAGTTTTCATCTATAATAATGCCTAGTAATTTAGTGTGTGGGATGACTTCTATAGTGGTATTGTCTTGGGCTTGTATAGTGAAGAGTTTTTTTATCAAATGGAGTGGTTTTCCTAGGAGTAAAAATTAATACTTTAGTTTTTTTTTTATTTAGGGCAAGATGATTGTTAAGCATCCAAGATTCAGTAGATGTGAGGGCATTATGGGTAATTTGGTGGAGTTCAGAGCTGGAATTTGCAGTGCATATTATTGTAGAGTCATCAGCATACTGGATTACTGAGCATTGTGGGAGAGTTGTGTGAAAGTTGTTAATAAAGATGCTAAATAAGAGAGGACCAAGTATGGAGCCTTGGGGTACCCCTGTGGATATACTGAGGAAGGGAGAGTAAGACTGTTGCCATTTGGTGGATTGCTGCCTATTGGAGAGATAGCTGTTGTACCATTGTAGGGTAGGGGGAGAAATGTGGAGGGTGGGTAGTTTAGAGAGTAGGATAGTGTGGGAGGAGAGCAGAGTGAGCGTACTGAACGGAGCGGGTTCAGCCCACAGGGAGAAGACCTGAAAAAAATATCAGTTTAAAGGTGAGTACTGAGCTTAAAATATCAGCATCTAACAAAAGCTTAATTGAAGTAGCTCTGGAATGCTTTAAAACTGCCAAACAGCCCTGTTTATGTGCCTGCAGTGTAAATTAGAGAGAGTTGTGATTAGTTTAGAGACTATGCTGAAAGTAAAAGCAAAATTTATTAATGTAAACAGTAAAGGCTTGGGACTGTGTGTGTGTGTGTGTGTGTGTGTGTGTGTGTGTGTGTGTGTGTGTGTGTGTGTGTGTGTGTGTGTGTGTGTGTGCGTGTGTGTGTGTGTGTGTGTGTGTGTGTGTGTAAGGCTGAGTCAAGGTATTGGCCCAATCTAGTGTCAGTTGGCTGGAACCCTTCCCTGATGTTGTGCATACACCTTTTAAGCCTTAAAACCTAACAAAAACTAAGTTGCAATTCACCTATTACAACAGAAAAGATGTAGGGTGTCAGGTTCTTGCTTCCTGGAGTTTTATTTAGTTACAATAGTCAGCTTCAGTGGATGAAGTGGAAAATGTGTATTGTAGTTAATCCCAAGTGGGGGTGGGGGTCACGCATGAAAGAAACCCATGCAACTGAAAAATAAAATTAAATAAGGCAGAGTTAGTGCAAAGGTTACAGAATGTGAAGTGCAAAGCATGCAAGGTATACAGATAAAAAGTAAAATTGATTAAATTGCATACATTATCAGCATTAACATGCAACCTCTGATTGATAACAGCTGTGCAATCCAGCAGTGAATACAAACAGGATATATTGCACAAAGCAAGTATGGCTGTTCTAAGGCAATCATTTTACAGCTAATTATACAATATGAACAGTAACATGAACTACACTCACTTAGCCTTCTATAAAAGCAATTAAAAGTCCAGCCTTTGTGCCTTCTAAGAGCAGTAGCATGCAACAGGAATGCTTACAGATGCAGTCAGAACACAAATAAGATTTGCAAGCAGTTAAAAGGATGCCTGGCAGATATATAATTAAGCTCTACTATCAAGAAATAAGATAGACATACAAGTAGCTTGTCAGTTAACACAATAGCTAGCTCTCAAAGCATATAGGAGGTCTGAACATCAGTTACAACTCAGCACCATCAAATGATTCAGCAGTTAACAGAAATAACCAAATAATTCAGAAGTTAAACAGTAATGCATATCAACTCTAATAGAAATGTAGCACTGCTCTACTTACTAGCTGTGCTGCCTTGTGCCTGGTGCTGTTATATTTTTTATATGTTACCGCTATTGTTGATATTTGGTTCAGTTCATTCCTTAAGGGAATATCTCTCTCTCTCTCTCTCACTCCTCATTGAATGATCTGTTATATTTTGTTAAAAATCATTTTTATGTGACTTGCTGTATTTTGACAAAAACTGAGATAGTTATAAAGACATAGTTATAAACAGTATGGGGCACACCAGGACAAATCTAAGTCAATATATCTGTCTCTTCAGGACAAAAATAAAGCTGTTGGCAAACATTTAATCAGTTTTCAGGAGCAGGCAACTGTGACAGACACTGTACTGATGACCTCAATGACCATACCTTCAATAAAGAAACTGAATAAGGATGATGTTGCTTTTAGAAGATGTGCCAGAAAGTCAGTCTGACAGGCCTAAAATGTTGTCTTCACAGGTTACAGGGGAAAGCACTCAACAGCATATATAAACTTGGAAGACAGTAATTGTATGGACTATTGAAAACTGAAAAAGAACTACTAGCCAGCACTGATGTGTCATCTGAAACATAAGCAATGACATTTCAGAAATGGCTATTTAATCCAAGTAACGCAGCAAGATGAAAAATGCCTGATCTAAGCAAAATTTCAAACTTATAGTTAGAATATGAAGGGAACAATATCAGTAAAATAACAGACATATTAGCAGTTTAAAAAGTCAAAAGAGCTGCCTCAATTTATTTATGCAAATGGATTTTCAGCACTAACCGAAGAGTACTGAGAACTGATTAAGATCATTGCAGTGACACATATGCTAGTCGAGCATGTGTCCTAGACCCATATATATATATATATATATATATATATATATATATATATATATATATGTATATATATATATATGTGTGTATGTGTGTGTGTGTGTGTGTGTGTGTGTGTGTGTGTATGTGTGTGTTTGTGTGTATGCATGAAAATAGGGTAAAGTATTTTATAGCACATGTAAAAATTCAGACTCTGTATAATAAATTACCATATCCTGGTGACTTTGATACTTAACTTAAGACATTATGCAATAAATAACCAAAACTTGCCTCAACTGAAGGTTCTTTACCAATCTTGGAGACAAAAGTAGTTAGACATTCAGTGGCCTGAATGTCCCAGTAGAAAAATTGGCAGTGGGTGGTAGCAGCAGCCTCCTTGCACATAGTTAAAACTACACAGAATGGGAGAGCTGTATGCACTTCATATTGTACAGCAGGTAAACAAACTGGAGGTCAGATCTTTAGAAAAGGGAAAGTGTAAGTTTCATAGAAATAAATTAAGTTTCTGGAAACAACACGATACCTTCTGCCTTACTCCTCTGGAAACTAGACAGGAAAGACATCCCTTCCATTTTAGTTCGACAAAAGTTTACTTGTTACCTACCTATTTAAGGCCTTGGTAGTGCACAGTCTCTCGGTATTACTGATTACTTCTCAGCAGACAACCCACTCTGTGGCTCTACCCACTCCATTCGCCCTGTGGGCCAACTCCGCTCCCCTACCCTACCCCCAATTCCCAC
This sequence comes from Protopterus annectens, assembly GCF_019279795.1. Classification (NCBI taxonomy): domain Eukaryota; kingdom Metazoa; phylum Chordata; order Ceratodontiformes; family Protopteridae; genus Protopterus; species Protopterus annectens. The sequence continues at coordinate 920,495,187 of NC_056746.1, read as the reverse complement.
CCACCTCCAGTGGTCCTAGATTTATACTACCTAGACCCCTCCTACACTCCCATCCCACCAATCATACACACCAACCACTATATACATACAGCCACACTCCTCCTCTACCTACACACTTACTCAAAGCATTCTTATAGTATTTCTCACCTATCCAATACCATTACCAATTGGGATTAATTCCCATTTGAGAAACCTTACCTACTCAATATACCTTATTATATTCTTCATCCATCCCCACCCTCACTCACCTATATTATTAAGCTCTTCAGTATGCCTAAGGTAACTAAACCCTTCACACCCAAACTAACATTTCTAACAACATGTATATTTGTTCTCACCTCAACATATATCATCACCTTCTTTGAAAAACCAACCTTTTACCAATTTAATTACTCTCCAAAATAAACCACTATATTAACCCTTACCTACACACATACTCAAATAAATATAACTTCCAATCCAAGCTACCTGCTAGCCAAATACCACAGACTCTCACATATTAAATACAACAAACTCACAGTAAAGAAAGTAAAATATCTGATAAGCCATACCTACAACCCTACTCTAAGACTAAAAAAATCCCTCCTTGAAAGATGGTGACATCCACCCCAATCCAGGCCCACCCAATGTCTGCATAGTCAAAACTACCAGCCCCAATTCCACACCCCTTCTTATCCACCCCAAACCACCCAATTATTTCCTAATAGGGCATCTTAATATCCAAAGTATTAATAACAAAATAGCCCACCTCCACACCCTGCTAGATATTTACTCCTTTGACATCTTCTGCCTCACAGAAACTTGGTTAAAACCTCATACTAAAGACAACAAAATCATCCCCCTAGGATATAATATATAGAGACAAGACAGTATTAAACGTAAATGTGGGGGAGTAGCAATATTTTATAAAGATGGACTTCAGATCACCTCTTTACCTTATAACCCACCTCAGGAAAACAATGCTGAAATCCTTATCACCAAATTTCAAATCAACCCCAACAAATCACTATATATCATCTGTATCTATCTTGCTCCTGGTAACAATACCAATACTACTGAGGATATCCTTAGCTGGATATCCTCTACTTACCCACAAGAAACAATAATACTAGGTGACTTCAACACCGACTGGAAAACTGTCAATGCTGAAAATCCCACTTCCCATATTAATCTTCATGGCTTTAGTCAAACAGTTACCTCTATAACCAGAATCAACAAACCAAATAAAAAGAAACCACCTTAGATTGGATTCTTACTAATAATCATAAACAAGCTTATAAGACAGGAACTCTGCCTGATGATGTAAGTGATCACACGCTGACTTACATTATAAGGCAAAAAAAATATATTACTAACCCCCCCACTTATAGGGTATCACGGACCAACAAACACTTTAACCAAGTACTATTTCAAAATGAACTAAGTGCCTGTGACTGGAATGCTTTAAAATCCCTTTCACTTGATGAGGCTGCTAAATACTTCAACTCCAAATTCTTAACTATTCCTGATAGGCATGCTCCTAAATGTTCCATCAGAATGAAAATCAAACCAGCCCCCTGGCTTTCTAAGGAAACCAGACAAAAAATGTTGCTTAGAAACAAATCATGGGCTAAATGGAGAGCTACCAAAACTCTCTCTGACCAACAAAACTTTAGGCAGCTTAGAAATACTCCAAAAAAGGCCATACTTACTGACAAAAAGAACTGCTATTGTAATTTAAGGAAATCCACCAAAACAACCCACAGAAATTCTGGTCAGGAATCAATAGGCTCTTACTCCCAGGCCACTCTCGTACACCAACCCCGCTAGGGTCCGATCATAATACCTCCCTCCAAATTGCTAATGCTTTCAATATTTTCTTCACTGAGACCATACAGTCACTTACCAGTCAGCTAACCCCAGATAACACAAAACCTCATACCACCAGTCCTGGCTGTCTTCCAACATTTAAATTGCAACTGCACTCATTCTGCTGACCAGCTACCATCTGAATACCTGCAAAAAGCAGCCAAAGTTATTGCATACCTAATATCCATCCTTACTAATAGAACCGTTAAAGAGGGGTCCATCCCAGAAATCTGGAAATTCTCCCATATTATACCCCTACATAAAGGTGGTAACTCCAAAGATTATTCTAACTATTGGCATATAACCCTTTTATCTCCCTTGAAAAAAGTATGGATAAATGTATTCAACATCAGCTTCTAGACCACTTAACTCAACATGACATTCTGGCTAACTGACAACATGGCTTTAGGCCATTTCATAGCACCACTACCACCCTCTTATCCTTTATAGATTCCATTAATTGAAATCGCAACAATAATAACCTCTCATCTGCACTCTTTATCAATCTCTCAAAAGCTTTTGACATGGTTAATCACACCCTTCTTATTAACATTCTAGAGTCCCTTTCCCTTGATACTCTGGCCATCCAGTGGTTCAAGTCCTACCTCAGCAATAGGCAACAGGCAGTTCTCTGAGATCAGAACCTATCATCCCTCCTGCCAGTCACCATTGGAATCCCTCAGGGCTCTATTCTAGGACCTCTCCTTTTTTCACTATTCATTAATGACCTGCATGTAGCAATTCCTCAAGCCACCTGTATACAATATGCAGACGATTCAACAATCATATGTTCAGCTAACTCCCCTCAGAACTACATTCTTCAACTCAGAAGGTATTCAACATAATTGAGACTTGGTTCTTAAAGCGTTGCCTTCTTCTAAATGCCAAAAAACTAAGCTCCTACTCTTTGTACCTCCCCAGTAGACTTCTCAATCAGTTCCAACAATGGTACCCTCATATCCCCAGACTCCACCACTAAACTGCTAGGAATTACTATTGATAATAACCTTAATTTTGACAGCCATATAAACAACACTATAAAATCTGTAAACAAAAAGCTTAGCTCCTTATACAGAATTAAACCCTTCTTAACACCATCAGCCAGAACCAAAACTGCTCACTCTCACTTAATTTCAACTCTTCTTTATGCCTCACCCATTTACACTAACCTAAAAAAAATAATAACAAACTAACTAATTCCTACAACAGTATTGCCCGATTTGCTACTGGCAATCCTTTTAGAACCCACCACTGTCTGAATCTACTGCAACTAGGCTGGCTAGAACTACAAAATCTTCTGTTATTTACACAACACACCATTTCCTACAAGCTATTTTGCCAACCTAACACCACTCCTATACTCTCTAACCTCATCATCCCCTACAAAAACCTAAACTCACTACGCTCCTCTAGCAAATGTCTAGCCCCCATAACAAAGTCCAACAACAAAGCAGGGGATTTCTTGTTCTCTAACACTGTAGGTAAATACTAGAACCTTCTACCTATAGAACTTACCTTACTTCCCTCTCTGCCTCTTTTTAAACAAAACCTCAAAAAATACCTGAAGATCCATTGGTTATGCCCCTGCAGCAATCCTGATTAATCCTTTGATTTTTTATGTCTCACCTCTCTTTCTCACTTTTCTTCCTAAACTCTGCTGCATATCCCTGTAAGGACTGAGCTGTAAATAGTAATCCTAAAACTACCTATTGTACTCTTATTTTACCTTTGTATTATACTGTTTATCGATTTGTCTTATACTGTCTGACACTGTTTAGCATAATCTTTTTTATTACATTCATATCTTTTATCCTTTACACTGTGTATATTTTGTTTGTATATTCTGTGTGCTAATATTGAAGCTTTTCTCCTTGGGCCTCTATTGAAAATGGAAATACATCCAACTAGACTAGCCTGGTTAACAAATGTAAAATAAATAATAATAATAATAAATAATAATTCTCAGGAGTCAGGTTTAAGAGAAGGCAGGGAATGAGCAATTTATTTAACACCGGTGTGCATAAATTTATTAAAAAGAAAAGAAAACATATATTGTGATCTAAATATCATAATATCAACAGCCAAAAAATATAAAACAAAGGGCCACATTCCAAAAGAAAGTTGCAGACAGTACAGAACGCTGAAGGAAGATGTCAGCACATCAGCTGGGGACATGATTTTTTAATATACATTAAATAAGATTAATTATCTACTCAGCCTAGGATAATTGCAGACTCCATGCATGCCCAATAATTCCAAAACACAAAGGGTATACCCAACACAGTTTAAATAAGACACAGTACTTTGCCAACAACTTTCTGAAAGCACTCAGCAGAGGTCATATATACTTAATTTTAAAAATATTATATCCTAAAAATTCCTAGGGAATCCTGTGGATTACACAAATCTAACTTAAAAAAATGTGACTAGCATATAATGTCCTACAGAGACTAGGGTACTACAAGCCTTTATAGAGGATGATCTGCAAAGGCATTCCATAAGGCAGGCAACCGGGTACAGAGCAAGACTACAGTTAAGCCAGCTCTCTAAACAGAAAATAATAGCCAGATACAGATTATACAGAGAGCTGGTGCAGGCTATCTGCAGCACATGTCCACCCCACATATATGCTCAAAGTCTGTGGGGTAACCCAGTACTGGTAGAAACAAAAGTATGCCTGAGTCTAGGTATACTGGCTTGTCAGACATTTCAGTAGCATATGGAAGATGATGTAGGAATGTCCCAGACAGCTGTCAGTCACATTCTTGCACAGTTCTTAGCATCAATGTGCACTAAGGTTGATGAATATCTCCACTTCCCAACAGCAGCCATGGAGAGCAGAACTGTCAGGCAGCAGTTCTATGCCATAGTCAACTTCCGCCATGTTCTTAGTGCAATCAATTGCACCCATGTCTAAGTCAAACCCCCGGTTGAACCTGATACTGAATAGTAAATCAATAGAAAAGGATGGCCATTTTTCAATTGTCAGCTGTTGTGCTCTGTAGACAGCCTTATTACTAATTACCACAACCAGCCCCTGCTGAGGATGTATAAAACAGAGTGTCAACCACAATGGGAAACACCATCAAGCATTTATTTGACATACTGAAAACAAGATTCTGATGTCTGGACACATCTTGGGTTCACTCCAGTACACACTAGAAAACACATCAGCGAGGGTCAGAGCATGTGCCATGTTTCACAATATGATAACATCAAAACATGATGGCCTTCCAGATGCAGGTGTGAATGAACTACCCCAAGAACCCCCAGATGTCTGATGTTGAGCTGTCGGAACTGTCATGCATTGATCATGAGGGGTGAGAGTAGGGGTGAGAAGAAATATGAGTGGGCAACAGAGGATGCAGCCACATGTCCTAGTTCAGGCAACATGGCAGCATCTGACACACCCTTTTGAGTCATGACAAATCACACGTACACATACTAAACAGTGATGTTCAGGTGTTGCCGCACAACAGCAGCACACAGCATAACTAATGGAAAGAAACCATAAGTTGTCCACATTGAATATTATACACAACAGAAACATATGATATACCTGTAAGAATATATACACAAAACTCAGCAAGGAACACATCTGGATGTATAGAGAGGAGACATCACCAAAGGAAGTCTCTGTGCAAGTTGCATCACCAAAGAGGTCCACACAGGTGAATGTGTGACATGCAGGAGATGTGTGCAACAGAAAGTGTTGTTGTACAGATAGGATATAATCGTACAGATAGATAACTAGCATGGGAAGGTAGCCATAAAATAACTAGTACCACAAGAAATCTAGGCCCATGCAGTGTATGGGAATATGTCATCACAAATGTAATAAAAAAGCAGGAGGTGTACGCTAACACTGATGCAAAACATAACATTTTGTGATATAAAATGGTGTGGTACAACACAGTAAATGGCATACAGCAGTGTGAGTAATTACAAACAGGCCAATGACTAGTCAAAAACAAACAAAAAAAGGCACAAATAAGTCTCACATCCCATGTCTGACATGGAATGTTACACATAAGGCAATGCTTTGATGCACATAGCTGGCTTTAGGCACCAGCAAAGCCTGTGGTCACTAGGGGGACCCTGGTCAACCACAGCAAGTTATCTTATTTTGATATTTCATTACATGTTTGTCAAACCAACAAAAGCCAGAACAGCCGTCTGTATTTAGCAAACTGGGTGAATAATAATAACTCATAAGATGAAGAATCCTACAGATTGTCACCACCTCTTCTTCTGTAAAATTCACAGATATGGCTGGTTATAGTAACAGTGTTTTCTCAAGTAGCAGGCTTTGTAATTTCATTAAATGTTTTAGCACTGACACAGTGCCCTTGATTATGTGCCTTACACTGAACAAGGTTGTGCTATGACCCTGTTAGGATAAAGCCAGTAATCACTGAATGAGCAAGTTAAGCACTAGAGATTGACAGCCCAGAGTGACCAAACTCCGTGCCTATATGAGATTTTAAGAAGAGCAGATTTGCCCAGTTTTTAGGCATTGTTTTCTGTTTGAGGCCATTTTATAAATGCTGGCAGGACACCAGGTACTAAAACTCAAAACCTATTTGCATAATTCTGGGCAAAGGCAACAATAATGGCAGAGTTAAGGACCAAGCTCAGAAACACATTTTAAATATTACATTCATTCACTTAAAATAGAATAACATGTTTTGCTTTAATGTGTATTTTATTGGACAATAGGAAGTACAAAACTCTAATGGCTGGCATTATTGACTTTCTACAATCCTGAATGATTTACCAGCAAATCCCTATTTTTTTATGAGGAACAGGGCAGAAAATATGAGGCAAAATCAGGTATTTTCAGTGAAGTCAAGAACAGTGACAGGTATGCAGTGCTGCTGATGACTGCTTAACACAATGTATTGCTATTTGCTGAAATAAGTGTAAAACTAGTATTGTTTTGGCTTATGAGTGTATGTGTGGAGGTTGGGAGAGGGCTGCAGTATAAGAGCAAGAAGATGTGTATAATTTCTTTCACTTTCTATCATAAGCATTATTGGCACTGCCATTATGCTTGTGTATGGGGTGTTGCTACAGTGTGTTTAATAATAACAATTTGACCATAATTTCTTTCACTTGCCATCACAAACATAGACCTTGCACATGATAGCTGTCTGTCTTTGGTAGTTTTGCAGGAAGAGGAGGTGTGTGAAAGCAACTGCTCATTGCCACAGTGGTATTGTGTGTAGCATTGCTATCTCACAGTGCTTTGCTCTGGTTGACATGTTAGCTGCGGCTTTTTCTATGTGGATTATGCATGCCCTACCTGTCTCTGTGTGTGTCTTGCCATGCACTTTGGTTTCTGCCAGCACATCAAAGTAATGCAGTATGTGAACTGACATTCCTTCGCTTCACATACACAACTCTTCTGGGTAACAGTAAAACAAATGTAGTTAACAGGTAATTAGTTTTCAAAAATAAGGCAAAAAATACATCACAGAACCTTCAGACCTTTAGAGCATCTAAGGCTCTGATGGCCTCTACTCCCTAAACTGTATGAATGTATTTTGCCATGAACTTAGTAGTGGCCTCTGCCATCAACTGCTGCACCCATTCTGAAACCAGCCCTAGTCAGAGGTATGTACAGAAGGTTGCTGTAGCTTGTGTCTGGGGCTGAGAATGGTGTGATCATTACTTAATTTTTTTCTCACAATAAAACCACAAAAGCATGACAGGATGTCATTGTAGCTTGTGTTGAGGCTGGGGACAATGTAGTTATTGTTTGTTTTACTTTTCTCACAGACCTCAGAGGTGAGCAAAGAAAGCTACTATAGCTTGTATAGGGGCATTGTACCATCTAGAAGCAGCAAGCTGTAATGCATTACTGTGATCCTTATTTTTTCCACTTTCCTCACATTTACAGATCAGGCAAATAAACCGGCGGTGGCCTTTGGGGAAAAGGTTGAGGAGTGTTTAGGCATGTTACATATATGTATAACAGCAGTCACTTGTGGGCCTTTGAACCTCTGCTTTCATCCCAATCTTAACACTAAGGGGATGCACAGACAGTGACTGGTGGCTTTTTGGGGAGAGGGGGAGGGACACTGGTAGCATTCTCAGATAGGATTTATGTATCCTCTAAAACATTTGTCTTGTTAATTTATTGTGAGCTACTATTTTGTCAGCTTTGAACATTGAGCCTTGGGCACCACTTGTGTGTATCCATAAAGAAAAAAAAAATAAGACTGATTTTTTTTTTCTTACTCATGCTTTTTCATCAGGCCACCTCAGAGCATCTCTAACTCTATAACATCTGACGGCCTGGCTACCAGAATCCCTGCTTATTACTTATTTCCTACACAATTATTACTATGCTATCTTGGCCAGACAAATACTTTGAAAGGATGGAAGGAAAAGTAAACTTGAACAGCAACACTAAATGTTTCTCTTAATCACAATTATTGTAAAAACTGGCACTGAATGAAAAAGGCTGCATATAATATAAATATATATTAAGATATACTTCAGACCATAGAGAAGGCCACGGCTTCTTGGAAAAGGTTTAAGAGTAAAGAAAAATGTGAGAAAAGGGTATAAAAAAGTAATTTGTATGGTGTGGAGAGCCGAAAATGGATAGAGAATGGGGGATAGCACTGGAGAATGTGTGCAGGGGGGTGAAACAGAAGTAGTGGGGTGGGTGTCATGGACCCCTTTGCCAAGGCAACCATTTCTGCTTAAATTAGCCTTGTACATAGGGCTGTTGTAATGTGTCATCACCACAACTAAATGCCAGTCACTGCCAGTATTCTTCTGTAAAATGGGCCAATGTTGTATGATATATAGGCCTGTCAAATTGTAAGAGCATTGTTGCTGCAATTCTTATAAGTGCATACTACTCCCAAAATGGTGCAGTGTAAACTAAAAGATTGCTTAGAAGGGATGGCAATGAAGATTGATGCATAGACTGAAAGTACCTGAGAGCCACCAACTTGACACTTCCTGGAGGCCTCCAAAATGCTACCACCAGCCCTGTTGATGTACAGGTTATTGCTGCAACAAGACTCAGTCAGAGGTAAGAATACATTCAATCATGTAGAGCATCAATGACAGTGAGCACAGAGGTCATGGAACACGCAGCAATGTTGGGGACACATCAACATATGTGCATGTGTATGTATGTAGGTATGTATGTATGTATGGATATATATATATATATATATATATATATATATATATATATATATATATATATATATACATATATTTGTATGTGGAATCAGTGAGATGGTGAAAGGCACACATGGGAGCTGCATGTCAGTATGGGGATTCAAAACTGAAACAGCTCCACAGAAGTACAGTGAGTACAACACACACCTAACATCTGTCATACTCATTCCGTATGATTATCACACAATTTGCAATACCTCATCAAGGAGTTATCCATGGATACGTATGTATTTTTGCATTACACCATGGCTGGTATGCAACACTACTCTTTTTATCATTTTTCCTTCATCCATGTTGTATGGTCAGTATGTGTGCTCTCTGTGTACTGTACCAGTCCTTTATGTGTATTTCCAGTCTTTGCCTGTCATGTTTTGTGATATATGTCATATGTTTTTGTAGCTATTGCTAACTGTTTTTATTGCTAGCCATGTTGAGATGGCTGGGATTGTCCTTCACCTTACTTAACTCATTTCCTGTTATTAGAAATGTTGCAGATTATGTCAGATTCTACAGATTGTATTGGCTGTATTTATATGTCTGTCTACATATTACGATAATGTATATTTGTCACTTTTCAGACATAATGGCTGATGCACATTTGTTGTCATTTAACACTTTCTATGTATTTTTGAAAGTTCCATTGGGCTTGTATACCTTCCATAGATGTACATTGGTAATGCATATACATATATTACTTTATGGACAAATTTTCATGGAATGCATATTTCACACAACTAATTGTGGTAGCTCGAAGTTAGTGGCTATGTCTACCTTGTGCCAAGGTATTCTCCATAGACTGAGACATATTTTCATATTACTTGGTTAGACACAAATCTTGAGCAGAACTTGGTGCAATCCACTGTGCAACGCCAGAGTTATTATATATAATTAGTAGGGGGTTGGTGGTGCTGTGGTAGCGTTGTCGCCTCACAGTAAGACGTTGTCCTGTTCAATTCTCAGCTAGAGCGTCCTCCGTGTGGAGACATGTGTGAATGGGCGTACCTTCATTGAAGGTTGTGCGTCAGGGCCGGCAACTCGGCACGTAAAAATCTACTGCCAATCATTAGCAGACTGGAGTTCTGCTGTGGCGACCCCTAACCGGGAAAAGTCGAAAGACACAACAAAGTAGGGGGTCTGCATAGGGGCTTGACCCCCTGCAAAAACATTGGTTTTGGATCTGCTTAGTTTTTGTCAGAATTTTTTGTTTAGATATTTGTATTGATATTATGATGTTTAGATTATTTTGAGTACAGCTACACATACATACACACACACACACATATATATATATATATATACATGTTGGAACTTAAAATATGATTCTGGCTTTACTGGAAGACATAGATTTAGAAGAACCTGTGTGCAATCAGAAACCTGTTACTCAGTCTTACCAGAGGATGCCAGTTGTTAACAATGAAAAGTCAGAAAGGGAAATGAAGGTGAACAACTTCATAGTGCATAATATGGGATGTTGTCAAAAGATTCCAGACATTAAAGTAATGAAGGATGTCTGTGTGGAGACAGACAGGGAAAGATAGCATTAAACTCAACAAGAAAAGAAGGGGAACCTGAAAAGAGTTCTACACCTCCTTCTGTAATACCAAATCACAGAGAAAGGACTCCTAGCAGCACTAATGAGACAGAAATTAGTGATGCAGAAGTATAAGAATTGCCAAAACAAAAGCAAAAGAAGAATATATCCACATCATTGCATTTTAAAGAGGAAGGATTATGAGAACACCTATATGTGTAGTCATATGTGAAGAGGTTAAACCCCTTCTTCACATCAGTTGTTGTTGTGTCTTTCGACTTTTCCCGGTTAGGGGTCGCCACAGCGAAACTCCGGTCCGCTAATGATTGGCAGTAGATTTTTACATGCCGAGTTGCCAGCTCTGATGCTCAACCTTCAATGAAGGTACGCCCATTCACGCATGTCTCCACACAGAAGATGCTCTAGCTGAGAATCGAACAGGACAACGTCTTACTGTAAGGCGACAATGCTACTGCAGCACCACCGCAGTATCCCTTCTTCACATCAGTGTGCTGATGAAAGCTTTGCTGACTTGGCACGTTTGCAGATAGTAATGAAAATTGTGAGAAAGCATAGAAGAAGGATGATGCATTAAACAGAATATATAGTCAGAATAGAAGGCGAAATAGATGAGCAATACCAATTGTAAGTCTCAAACCTTTTTTTTTTTCAAAACACTTGTGATAATAATAGTATACAGACATATTTTGGGAAGATACTTAGGGTTGGACAAAACAAAAGCTAGAATTTTAAATAGATTTTATTGACCTGGCATAACAAAAGACAATGACAACTTCTGTGCATCTTGTGCAGAATATCAAAAGACGGCATCATCCTGGGTTCAGAAGTCTGCTGATACTTATGTCAGCTATTGTTATCTCACTCTACTACTGGTAAAATTTAGTAATTGCTAGAAATACATTCTATTGATCCCTGACTATGCCAGATAACTAGTGTTACTTTCCTCCAGAATAACATCAGCTTTAATGATGTTTTAAAGTAAAGCAGGAAAAGAACTTCATTGTATCACCCTCAACATGGTGGGTTAATGGAGTGCTCTAATACAAGTGTGAAGTCTATGCAAGAAGGCCATGTAGCAGGATGGGAAGAAATGGAATTTGTTACTTACATCCTACATTTTTGCTATAAGAGAAATACCCTGAATGACAATGACAACAGGATTTATCCCATTTGAGTTAATGTATGAAAGACGCCCCCAAGGCTTGTAGGACATAGCAAAAAAAAAATCTATCCATCTATCTATATATATATATATATATATATATATATATATATATATATATGCGTGTGTGTATGTAGAAATGTGTGATAGCACACGTTACACACTTGCCAAATAGGTTAAAACTGAAATGCTAGGGTTAGGGTTAGGGAACATACGCAAAGGGCACAACAGATGCAACAGAGGTTATATACTAACACCATCAGACTTAGGGGGATCTAAAACTGGGTTCAAAATTAGCATTAGTATTAGTATTAGCATTGGTACTGGCATTAGTATTAGCATTAGAATTAGTATTAGTGTTAGTATTAGTATTAGTATTAGTATTGGTAATGGTATTAGTATTGGTATTGGTATTAATCCCTTCTGCGGGGAATACATTTCTTGCAAGATGGCAAGGACCCATTGTGGTGGTAGTGAAAATGAACAAACTGAAATGCAACATAACACAGACTGGAAAGAGAAAACCAGAAGTACATCACATAATTGTGGTAAAGCCAAGGAGAGAGGCTGAAGCTTCTGTAGTCATCCTATGTGCTGAAACAAATTCCAAAAGTAGGGTTTCAGGGAATTCTGTTCTTGCTGTTCAGATATATGAAACATTGGAAAGGATTCCAAAAGGATTACGTCAAGCTTCTCTGAAAGTTCACTGTAATTAAAGGGGTAGTGTAATGTTTTTGGAATAATTAAAGGAGTGATATAACAAACACAGTTCATGTATAGTGCATATGTGAAATGTAATATTGACTATATATAATTATGGATAATACAGGTTTTGCTTACATTATGGTTATGTAGACACACACACATATGCATATCTATACACCTACATATCTATATCTATCTAAATATAAAATCTTTATCTATCTAGCTATCTATCTATCTATCTATCTATCTATCTATCTATCTATCTATCTATATGTGTATGTCTGTGTGAGTATGTGTGTGTATTGCATGCATGTATATATGCGTGTGTGTGTGTGTGTGTGTGTGTGTGTGTGTGTGTGTGTGTGTGTGTGTGTGTGTGTTGTGTGTGTATATATACGTGTGCACATATGTGAGACTGTGTCTGTGTGTAGTAGATATATATATATATATATATATATATACACATACACATATGCACGCATAATATAACTAAATATATAAATAAATAAGTATATAAATATGTGGGTGTACTGAAATTAAACAAAACACCCAAATATTGACATTTACAAAGCTGACAATAAAACATCAACTTGCAGACATTGATGTGCTACTATGCATACACCGATTGACAATCTTGGTATATGCAAAACTTCAGTTGTAAAAATATAATGAAACATCATTTTTGCCCCCACACGCCCTGCTAATTATATATACTAACTCCATATTTCCCTGCCTTGAGAATTGTGTAATCTCACACACCTAACTAAATTTTGTTAGCTAAACAGATAGCATCCTAGACATATATGTATTTATATATATATATATATATATATATATATATATATATATATATATATATATGTGTGTGTGTGTGTGTGTGTGTGTGAGAGAGTGTGTGTGTATGTGTATACAGAGAAAGAGTGACAGAGAATTACAATATGTATTTATAAAGAAAGAAAATCTGTTCAAAGTTATGCAGCCACCAAGATATGCAACTAGTTGTAGGCAGGGTGGATATGCAGTATACCATCGTGGGCAGGTGTAAACAGCATATAGCTTTCTGTGCTTAAAACACAACATACATGTGTGGAAAATATACATCAGTATCCAGAAAAGATGCCCATAGCAAGCATTACAATGAAGGTTGCCATCTACACATATTGGTTTCCAAAGAAAGCCTGATAAATGTATGCAATATCATAACAGACAGGTACTACCTCCCATGCAAGTTTCCAAGTTCAACAAACACATAGGAGTTCTACAGCTGTGTACATAATAAACACAAACTTAAAAAGTGTGTGCTCGTGTTAAATGTGCTCATAAATCCTTTCAGTAAATCTCCTATCGGTCTTACCGATGTAAAAAGCCATACATTGGGTACATTTAGCCAGGTAAACTACTTGTTTACTTTGGCAATTGAACTTAACTTTGGATTTATATGTGATGTTCCTTATTGAGAATTTATTGCCTTCCTCTATATATTTGCAATAGGTGCACATATTGCACTTGTGCATTCCAGCTTTGCTCATAAAAGCTTGTCTGTTAGCTTCTAAGATCCCTTTTAAATTAAGTGCCCGTTTAAAGGTTATTTTGGTTTACTCGGGATCAAGGATCTAAACTGGCTCTCCTTGACTAAGTTTACCTGGCTAAATGTACCCAATGTATGGCTTTTTACATCGGTAAGACCGATAGGAGATTTACTGAAAGGATTTATGAGCACATTTATTGTATAAATAAAAACAAACTTGATAACGCTTTAGCTAGGCACCATAGTGAGAACCAACGACATGAGTTTTCTTTTCGTGTTATAGATCAAATAGTGAAGGATGATAGAGGGGGACCGGAGTCACTTAAATTAGAAAGAAAAGAACTCATTTGGCAACTTAGAACCAACGCCAACCAATATCCAGGTATCAATGAGATGACTTCTATTAAATGTATCCTTAGATTAAAGAATCTTGAGAGATAAAATGTAACATATTTTAGTTACATATCATGTAGTTAAAAAAACATTTTCTACTAATATAAGGGTTCTTGTTTATACAGATTTCATTATATAAATCTATTCACATAAATAGAACGCACAAAAAATAACCTTTTTGTATATAAAACCTATTACACTAGTGTAAAAACTCTTAAATTTCTCAATTATTTTCATATTAATTTTTATATAGATTTTCTTATAAGATCTTGTTTGTATAGAAGACCCTTTAACTTGGCAACTTTTTCATTCTTCATTTATCAATTATATTTTCTTATATTTTCCCAAATTCATCAATTCTCCAATATACATATACTTATTTAGTATTTACTACATATGTTTACAGTAATTTCATTGAGTGACTTATTGTCATTTTTGCCATGGATGGCAATTTTGCTTTATTTGTTTAACTTATTTGTTTACAACTAATTTGGATTATTATTGTTCACATTTTTTCGTTTTTACTTTTTGGTTATTTAGGACATATTTATTATGCCTGTACAGTTTATTAGTTTACACAATATCTAGATCCACAACAATGTTATATTTTACTATTAGCTTTTTATTTACACAATATTCCTACCTTAAAACTATTGTTTTAAAAGTTACCATTGTAAATTAGAAGAATGTTCTGATCGATATTGGTTCTCCTCATAGTAATACGTAGCCCACACTACTTGTATTCAGTATTATAATTATGAGTTGAGTGCTTTTAGAGTGTGTTTGTGCTTTTAAATTTTGTTACTATATTTCAATTTAAATACATTTTTAATTGAATAATTGCTTGGCTGACACATGATACACTTAAAAACTTTTCTTTATTAACTGCCAAGCAGTATAGTACTTCTGTATGTCTTCTGAAGAAGTCGGAGTTATTACTTTGATGAAAAGTGTATGTATTAGAGCGTACTTAAAGGATACATTAAATTACTTTTTGTTGGTCGAGTGGTTTGGCGTTTTTGGATCCACTTCTGTGTCGCTATTACTAGATATAGCCCACCATGACCAAACTGTACTGTATTCCTCCAAAGTCTAAACATTTCTACAGCTTTGCTCATCTCTCAAATAATAGACGCTGCCTTATGCACATTTCCTGCAAACTTCTTTCTTTTTCTTTTCTTATTAAATGAACAAACCTCAGTTTGTATTTATTGTATGCTGAGCAGGTGTCCAAGTTCTTCCTGACTTTGATTCAGTGGTAGTGATATAGTTTCATAGGTGTATATTTGGCTATGCCCACTAGGGCCCTTATAAGCCTAGCTGTGCAACCCAAATGTGACCCAAAAAATTGATTTATGTAGGGAGTGATTTATTAACTGCCACTGTCCATCAGATACATAGATGCCAGACCAGGGATGATTTTCTGATTACCCATCCATTTTTCCAGTTTGTGCTTAAATAAGGTTAGTGAAGAAGTCAGCCTCACATGGATGGGGATTCTCTGAAAAACATATCTGTCTCTCCAATATGTCCTATTTATGTCACAAGTAAAATTTAGATCTTTTGATCTTGTAGTTCTGACGCTGTTTATTTTGCAGATGTGCAAAAGGTTTATCAAAACAGGGTCCAGGGATGCTTTGTACATGAGGTGAAGACCCCCCTCTCAGAAGTCTGTATGATATAGAGTAAAGACACATGATATGGCATGGGATGACTTGTGCAGAAGTTTGACTACCCTAAGCCCTCCTCTACCGGATACCATAGTTTCAAAGTATCACCCAGGTGGTGAACTCCCATCACTTCCATGTCAGAGGTATAAAGTGATCAACTTCTTCTGAATGGTGAAGATATACTGAGGGAGAAAGGTGAGCTTGGGAGCCATCACTACTGTTCATAGAGGATGAATTGATGCAGTACTGGAAGACCCTTCCCCACATTCACTGGTGTCAATTAGAAGGCCACTGCAAGCTATTAGGCATTGACCGAATCCATACCCCTTCTAGAGTGGTGACACCCCCCATGGTCTGCCCACTCACCTAGTTTGCTCATTGCTCTCCCAGCTGATCAACCTGATACCCTCCTTAAAGACAGATGATCAGGCATGTTTAGTTCCCCTGCCATGTGCATGCTTCTGCCAAGGAACACCTGCATAAAAGATGCTACCTTTAATTATGATACTGCAAGACAGGCTTCCTTTGTAAAACTGTTCTATGTAATTAGCAACATACCCACTGTTATGTTTGTGGGCACCTTTTGTGTGTACCAGTGCATACTCTTTAACATATGCATGCTGTCCATAACTGTGTCTTATTCTCAGCATGGAAGCTGTTTGCAGACCAAAAATGATCATAATTGTATGCTGTTTACTGTTACTATCTACAAGTAATTGCATATGTGTGTGGCTGTGTAAAAATGACTCACTCTGAGCTCAGATAAGATCTTGCTCTCTCTCACTCTCTCTCTCTCTCTCTATCTACACACACACACACACACACACACACACACACACACACACACACACACACACACACACACACACACTCACATATATATATTTGTTTGTTTACTGCATTTGTCTAGCTGTGCATGAAACCCATTTTTAGCAGAAGCCTGGGTGAAAAGTTCCAGAGAAACCATTAGAACATATAGATAAAAAACAATACAATTAGCATTAAGAATACAAAAAATTGCTATACATTATGTAGTCAATACAAAGTTCAAAGCAGTAGAATTATTTTCTAAAATTTAGAATAAAATACAAGAGTCATGATAACTAAATGTTGTGCTGTAATACAGACAAAGGAGTTAGCCAGAAGTACAGATCCAAGCCTGTTTCAGATGCTGCTTCATTTCTGCTTTAAGAGTTTAGTGTTCAAATTTCTCTTCAGGAAATGGCATGGAATTTCATTTTCCTGCGATGCAGTTGGAATGCAGTGAGCCACCTGCCATATGTTTGGATTTACTTATGCTAAGCAACATTTTGTCACTGGCCTTAAGGTAGTGTTTTGGTGATTATTGGTATATGAGAATTTCAAGGCTTGGACATTCCTCAGGCTTATTAAATAAATTGTGAATTACCTGTAGTTGTGCATAAGCAAGGGTATGTGAGAGTTTTAGCCAGATGAAGTTTCTAAAAAACAGACATTGTTGACTTCTGTGGGGCACACTTGTAGCAAACGTAGCTCTTCTATTGTAACACTGTTGTAGTTTAAGGGCTGTAGAGGAGTTTAAGTCTGTTAGAACTTTAGAGGCATATAGGAAAGTTGGGAGTAGGAAACTTGTGGCAATGCTAATCATGGTTGCATTTGTAGGGGTGTGTCTGGCTCTTTGGATAGTGCCTAGTTTCTTGGGTGTCGTTTTTATGACTTGTGACACATGATGGTTAAATTTCATTTGGTCTTCTAAGGTAATTCCTAGCAGTTCAGTATGCACCACTAATTCAATTTTAGTATTGTTTTCAGTAAACAAAATGTATTTGTTTTGGAGAATTTAGAAAGACTTGAGAGCTTTCAAGCCAAGTTTCTAAAGAATAAAAATATTTTGGGCAGTTGTAACAGGGTAAATAGACATAGCTGAGAAGAGTCCTCTGCATATTAGACTACAGAAGCATATATAGAAGCAGTGTTTAGACAATTCATGAAAAGATTGAACAGAAATGGACCTAATACTGACCTAGGGTTATGCCAAGAAATTTGGGGGGAGGGGAAGAGTAATCATTCTCCCACCTTACAGCTTACAGCCTGTTTGTTAAATAACTATGGTTAAGGGCAGAGTCTGTGAGGCTTAATCAGGAAAGTTTATGCTGGAGTTTTTGGGGGGCAGAAAGCAATGAATGCCTTTAACAGGTTGAGGAAGAGGGCAGACACTAGGATATCTGAGTTTCTATGTTGTTTTTGTGTTGGAGAGAGGGGTTTCTTTTCTAGGATAAAGTCAAGATGTTAAAAGTGAGTGCATTTTTCCAAAAATTTTGGAAGGGTTAGCAGAATTGCATTGCAGTCAGTGGAAGGGCTGCCCTTGTGCGGATATATGAAGAAACACTTTTTTCCAGTGTTGAAGTGCAACTTTTATATACAGGTTGATTAATATGGATACTTGCTTCAGCAGCAATTGTGAGGTCTTTTGGAGGAAGGCTGTTGGTGACTAAACTGGTATATTTCAGTTTTGGAGGAGCTTTTTGATAAAAGAGGTAGGGACTGAGGTAAATGGGGAAGGCTTGTGGTGGTTTACAGTTTGTGCTTATGTTGGTGAGTTGGTTGTACACGTCTTGGTGAAAAGGGAGGTTACTGTATCAATAAAATAAGAGGTGAATTGAGAAGCTATACTTTGCTTTGTGACTTCTCTTGGCTTGTATGAGTTCACAAAGATACCCTTTGGGATGGAAAATGCCCCAGTGACTTTCCGGAGGCTGGTAGATCATATCCTAGCAGGAGCATGAGAATTTTCCCTTGCATACCTAGATGATATTGCCATCTACAGCCATTCCTGGCAACAGCACCTTCAACATGTCAGGCAGGTGCTGGGAAAACTACAAAGGGCAGGTTTGACCATTAAGCCGAGCAAATGTCAGGTGGGTATGGCAGAGGTCTCCTACCTGGGACATGGACTGGGGAGTGGTAAGACCAGGCCAGAACCTGCCAAAGTGGAAGCCATTCAGGCATGGCCTGTGTCTGTTACCAAAAAGCAGGTGAGGGCATTCTTAGGGACAGCAGGGTACTATAGAAAGTTTGTCCCCAATTATAGTACCATAGCTGCTCCTCTCACAGACCTGACAAGGAAAAGCAGGCCAGATAAGGTAGTGTGAGCCACAGCATGTGAGCAGGCATTCCAGAAGCTTAAAGAAGCTTTGGGAGGACCCATGTGTTAGCCAGTTTGGATTACAGCAAATAATTTGTTGTGCAGGTGGATGCTTCGAACCATGGAGTGGGGGCTGTACTTAGCCAGATTTCTTCAGAGGGAGAAGAGCACCCAGTGGTTTATCTCAGTCGTAGGCACCAACCCAGGGAGGAATGCTATGCAGCTGTAGGAAATGAATGTATAGCCATAGTGTGGGCACTGCAGAAACTTCAAGATGGACTTTAAGATGGAGCCTAGGATTGCAAGCATATATGTCAGTGCAGCACTGCAGTGGGATTAGCAACGCCAACACAGATGGGCTCTCAAGACAGGGAATGAGGTAAGGTATACTCAGACAGACCTAACCCTCTCAAGCAACGTTTCTCAAGGGTCACTTGAAAAACTAGCTTGAGTTCTCCGGGAGGGGGGTGGAGTATGTGAAGTCTGCCAGGCTAGCTAGATAAAATTTTGTAGATAATTCTATGTTCTTGTAAACATGAATATGATCCAGAGGCTTGTTTGACAAATGTAAAGAAAACTGTGTATGTTATGAGCTTCAGGAATGTTACCACAGTGCACCCTGCTGGAGGAAAGTTGATAAGTGAAGCATTTTGTGACTGCTTGATCTCAATCTCAGAGACAGGATGTCTGGGCCAGGTAATTCTTTCTAGTATCTTAACTTAAGAGATAATTACTAAGGTTTTACATGTAAAGTGTCTTTTATTGCTGTGGTTTTCTGGCAGCTGCAAGATCAAGGAAATGTTAAAATGTTAAGTTCTGGGAGCCTAGGAAACTAAACCAGAGAAGTGTGAAGAATAATGTAATGTGAAATGACTCAGCAGTACTGTGTTATCAATTTAAGACTTTCTCAGAGAGAAAGAATTGAGCAGCTTGGATTTTGTCTGAACCTGAACACATCAACTCACCAGGTCTCTGCCTTTACACTGTAAGTAAGATATTTATTTAGAACAGTGATTTCCCTGAGAGATAGATAGAAATAGTCGGATTAGTCTTTTTTTTTTTCGTCAGACTATTCTACAGTATTATTTTAAAGTATTTTCCTGTGATTTCTGAACTCTGTAATGTCATTCTGTTTAATTAATAAGTATTAGCTTGTATTTTTATTATTTATTATTAAATATTTTAAACCTGTCAACCATGGCTGTTTTGTGTAAACGTAATTTAAGCTCTTAGAGTACATTGCATGTATTCGATGATACTGTACAAGCCACTCCAATAGATTTAGCCCTGGGTCACACAGTGAAATCGGTCACCCTTTGGGAAGGGCCTTATTAGTAGCTGATAAGAGTAGTTGGTAGCCTGGCAGGAGGGGGCATAGGTGGAGAACCTGTACCAGCCTTCCCCAGGAGTGTCTGTGTGTGTTTGAATATAACCCAAATCTCATAGTGTGTGTGTGTCAGCTACTTGGGCAGGGACACGAAGCACTAGTTGGAAAGAGAGGGTACTGGAGGTTTTGGCTTGACTACTCAGCTGGGATCTGAACCCTATAGCTGTGCCAGTGGGGAGTCTTATTGGAGATCTGGAGAGAAAGGGAGAAGCCAGCCTCAGATTGACTGTTATCTCTATGCGCTCTTAAGGGAAATTCTACTTTACTGTGTGCGTACTTGTTATCCTTCCCAATGTGCACACCCCTCACTGGCACTAGTGGTGAGGATTGAGGCTCCTTGATTACTGGGCCAGTGCACAGGCGTCGAAGTGTGTATGTATATGTATGAGTGTGTTTATGTTTCTGTCTGCTTGTGTGATTGAATGATGTATGAAAGCAGAGGAGACTGTGTGTGTGTGAGATTGAGAGAGAGAGAGAAAGAATGTGGTCTTGTGTACATCGCTCTCAACTGTCCACATTTTCACAGAATGTCCAGATTTTTGCTTCATATTTTTATGTCTGTTCCTCATAATATTTGTGGTTTTCAAAGTTCTGTGGCAAATCAGTGAAAAGTGAATTCACTAAATAATGACAGGCATTTGAGTTTCAGGCTTTATATTTTTCAGAAAATGCATTGTAATACAAGACCTTATATTCTAGCAACTTTCTAAGTTTATAAGAGCAATACTTAAAATGTGTCCCTATTTTGGGGGCTTTGTCCCCTCATTATTTTTGGCTTAATCCAGATTTTTTGTGCTAAGAGGTTGAGAGTTATGCTTGTGTGAGCGAATGTGAGTATGAAACCAGAGGAAACTGTGTGTGTATATGTATGTGTGTGTGAATGCTGAAAAGACTGTGTATGACAGAGAGAGAGAGAGAGAGAGAGAGAGAGAGAGAATGGGGTCTCTGTAAAATTGTTGTTTCACTTATTTATTTTATTAAGTTCTACATTATTTTTTTATATATTTTTGATGTAAAATGCTTCCTCCAACACCATTAACACATACTGCAGAAAGTTTGAAATATTAGGTGGAGGAACTATTTTACATCAAAATATATATAAAAAAATAATATAGTACTTAAAAACAAATATGTAAGTAAAACACAACAGTTTTACAGAGATCCCATTCTCTAAGTGCAATAATGCACTGCAGGGTGTGTCTTAATGTGTAATTAACACCCTTCTAGGGGTGTAGAACCTCCCCAGCTGTGGTGTCGGGCCTCATAACACCCTCGGCTGGCATTAGTTACACATTAACACAGTCTGTCGGGCATTAGTGCTTACATACTCAACCCCCTTGGCCTCGGTTATACATAAAAAACTATATAGCCACTTGAAGTACTATTCATCTAGAAGCACCTTTCTGCCATTTCTTTGTGTATTTTTTTTTCTAAGTAAAGAAAAGTGGGTCTAGTGAAATGTTATTTTACGGAGAGGGGCTGCAAGTAGAAAGACCATGAATAATGGGCAATAGCAGAAGCAGCCAACAACAAATTAAGGTAAGCTTTTTTAAATTCCTGGCAGGTAACCAGAAATATGGCCAGTTTATACTTTTAAGGCAAATAGAATACCTGCCAGTGGTTCCTCATTTTGTAGAATGCTCCCATTCCTCTAACTCTAATATGGATCTACATCCCTGATATTGCTTCCTGTTTCTGTCCTGCCCTGTGGCAATTTTGTTATATTAAATAAATAAGTTGAGAACTATGAATGTTCCTATGTTGGCCTCATATTTTTGGTTTGTGCATCATAACATTTGTGGCTTTATTGTATCTCATAAGAGATTGCAGTCACTGAATAATAGCAAGCATTTAAGATTCTGACTTTCTGTTCTTCTGAAAATGAATGTTATGCAAACTTATTTCTCTCCAAGTGTGTAAGATCAATATTTGAAATCTATCTCTGATTTCAGGCTTTTGGTTTTCCAATGCTTTTGTCCTTGTCCCTGACTCTTTCGCTAAGAAAGTAAGAGAGTGATTTTTTTTATTTCATATGAATCAGATATCAGATATGTACACAGGCAAAGAAGCCATAATTGCGGGAACTGTTTTTGAAGCCAATGACTTGCTGCATTTTGCTCATTATTTTAACTTTGCATGATTAATATGACTATGTAAAGCTGAGTGGACTTCTTTAATGTGTGGCTAAGGTTTATGTGGAATAGAAATGAAAATCATTACATGCCAATTATTTTACCACAATCAGATATCTGAATTACACACAGATATGGGACCAGATTCCAAAAGAATGTTACGGGCAGCACAGCATGCCAAAGGGAGACAGCAGTGCATTGGCGGTAGTTGAGATTCTATAACATGCGCTAAAATAAAATCAAGTAATTATCCATTCAACATAGGATAATTATGGCATCCTTGCATGCCTGCCAGATTCCAAAACACAGTGGGTGCACCCAACGTAACTTTAACGTGTCAAGGTGCTTGACTGACAACTTTATGGCTGCACTCGGTGGAGGCCATATGTGCTTTATCTTAAAGCAATTATCTTCCACAGATTAGTACAGAATCCTGTGAAATCAACAAACCATACATAACAAAAATAAATAAATAATGCAACCAGCATTTAATGCACTAAAGCAGGCTGGGGTATTGCAAGCCATACTAGAAGACAAGCTATGTATATGGAACAGGCTCCCCATCCATGTGAAGCAGAATTTCTCCCTAACCCAGTTCAAGTGCAACTTGGAAAATTGGCTGGGAAACTGGAAATTCATCCCTGTTTTGGCACCTATGTCTTTAATGCAAACATATAACCTGTAAATGGTTCTTCTCCCAGGCCCATGCTTACACTTATCACAGGTATCAGAACTTGTCAGTGATTTCGGATGTATGGTTAGGCTTAAAAATGTCCTTTTGGTTGTTAGCCTAGTAAACACCTATGAACCTAGGCGCTACAAAGTCATCCTTGAAGGCAGACAGCTAGCTAGGTGCTGAGCTGGCTACAGATAAGCCAGCTCTCTCATCAGGAAATAATAGAAAGATACAAATTAGACAGAGAGCTGTGCAGGCTGTGTGCAGGACATGTGCACCCTACATGTATGCTAGTTGTCTGTGGGGTAACCCAATACCGGTAGAAACAAAGGTCTGTCTAAGTCTAGGTATACTGGCCTCTGGAGCATTTTTGTGGTATAGGGGAAATGCTGTAAGAGTGTTCCAGACAGCTAACAGTCACACCCTCTCACATTTCATGGCAGCAAGATGCACCAAGGTGGATGATTATATCCACTTCCCAACAACACTCATGGATCAAAGAACTACCATGCAACAGTTCTATGCTAGCCAACTTCCCTCATGCCCTTAGTGCAATAGACTGCACCTATGTCTCAATTAAAACCTCATCTGTACCTGATGTTGAATGGTATATCAATAGAAAGGTGTGGCCATTGCTCACTTGTGAGGTGGTGTGCTCAGCAGATGGCCTCATTACTAATATCAAAATAACACACCCTGGTAATGTACATGATGCTACAATATGGAAGGAAAGCAGTCTGATGGGGTGCTTTCCAACAGGATAAAATACCTGAGGGACAACTACTCGGTAAATATGGGACTACAGCTATGATGTAAGCAGAATCTAGAACTGTTAACATTAAGCATGAGGACAACATATGTGTTATCTCCATCCACAAACAAGTGACTGTGGTTATCCACTGGAGCCTTGGCTAATGACATCATACAGAGCCCCTTCAAACCCTGCTGAGGACACATACAACAAAGAGCATACCCTGACATGTAACATCACGAGCTTGTGCTTAGCATGCTGAAAGCAAAAGTCAGACGTCTTCACATCCAGGGTTTCACTACAATACATATGCCAGAAAAGGCATCACATATGATTACCACATGTGTCATGCTACACAACATGATAACAACAAAAGATGGTGGCTTGCAAGCTGTATGTATGGTTGACCAATCTGAAGAACTCCAGATATCTGTTGATGACATACAACAGCAGTCACAGGATGATCATGGTATGGGTGACAGAGGATGTGGCCATATGTCCTAGCTTAGGCAACATGGCAGCATATGACATAGACCTTTGACTAATAACAATCCATGCATACAAATGTACACAGACTAAACAGTGATGTTAGTGTGTTGTCCCAAAACAGCAGCACAGATCACAACTAATGTAAATAAATCATTAGTTGTCCACATTAAACATCATACATAACAAAAGCATAATGCAAGTGTGTTCACAACAGCAGGGATCATTGCAGAGGTAGGATATCATCATACAGATAAATAGCATGTAAAGTTACCTGTAAAGCAGCCACTATCATAAGAAATCTAGGCCCATGATGAGTATGGGAATGCATCAGCAAAAACATACCCCAAAACAGGGGCCATATATTAATATTGGTGCATCACATATAACATTGTGTGATGTGCAAGAGTGTGTTACTACACAGTAGAACTCATACAGCAGATTGAGTAATTACAAACATCCTAAGGACCATCCAAAAATTAAATAATCTCAAACAAGCATCACTTCCCATGCCTAATATGGAATGTCACACAAAAGGCAACACGATGATGCACAGTTTATTGCTGAAACATGACTCAGTTCCAGGCAACAATATGTGCAAACATGCAGAGAATCAGTGACAGTAACTACACAACATACATGGAATGTACAATTTTGAGCATACAGCAACGAGTGTGTGTGTGTGTGTGTGTGTGTGTGTGTGTGTGTGTGTGTGTGTGTGTGTGTGTGTGTGTGTGTGTGTGCATGTGTGTGTACATTTGTGCATGTGTGTGTGTGCGTGTGCATGTGTGTGTGTGTGTGTTTGTGTGTGTGTGTGTGCACAGAATCAGTTCGATTTTCGAAGGCATACATGGGAAGTCCATGTCAGCATGGTGATTGAAAATGGGAAAAAGGTACACAGAAATGCAGTCAATGCTGAGGGTGAGGCATGTACAGTAACATATTAAAATGCCATAAGTGACACAGGTATGCATACAGAGCATAGTTGCGCATGCAGGATTGGCAGACAAAAAGCAAATTTGTAATGTAGCAATCAGTGTTGCATGACAAAGATGACATTCTGTTAACCATGCAAATATTTGTTATATGTTCACTGGCAACTGATGCAAACATGAAAGCTTGAAGACACATATAGCATTACTGTCACCAATATCTATACTAACATATACAAATGACAAAGAACTACTACAACTACTCCTACCAAACACCCTAATATTGGGTGATTTCAATTATCCAAACATTAACTGGAAGAACCACTCACGTACGAACTCCCTGGCCCAATATTTCCTAGAATTTATAAACTCAAATGCCCTGGATCAACTGGTTAACACCCCCACCAGAGGCGACAACATATTGGACCTGGTCATCACCAACATGGGCGACTGGTGTTCCACACCGGAGGTCAACCCCTCGCTGGTTAGATCTGACCATAAACTGCTTACTCTGGATATCCACATTTCGCCACCACCCCCAGTCAAAAAAAACACCATGAAAAACTTTTCAAAAGCAAACTTCACGTTAATTAAGACCGAGGTGGGAAGTTTCAAAGCCCCCATGCTAAAGGATAATGCTGTCCAAGCTGCAAAATCCTTTAGTAATGCACTCTACAGGCACCTACAAGAATGCATTGATTGTGTTATCCCAAACAAAACCAAGACTCACTCCTCCAAGAAAAGGAAACCAGTCTGGTGGACCCCTGCCATAAACAAGCTATACAATAGATGGAGGAAACTAGTACAGAAAAGAGTAAAATCCCAAGAAGGGAAGGCATCCCTGATCAGTATCAGCAAGAAACTACATTCCCTCATAAAATCATCAAAGGCTAGCTTCAAAAGAAAAATTGCCATGGACTCCAAAGATAACCACAAGACATTCTTTAGCTATGTCAAGAATCTAAGTGGAAATTCTCAGATCTGCTCGGAGTTAGTGCAGAATGGCACAAAAATAAACTGAATTGACCGATATAGCCAACATCCTGGCAGACAGGTTCATTGCAATCTTCACCCCCCTCTCACCCCCAAAAGGGCCCATAACTATACCAGAAGAATGTAGTGCCCCTGAAATCACAGACACCCAGGTTAAAAAAGCCCTTTCCAAAGCCAAAAACACAGCATCAATGGGACCGGATGGTGTCCGAGGCTGCGTCCCACACAAGCTCAAAGATGAATTAACCCCTCACCTAAACACACTGTTTAAACTTAGACTCTCCACAGGCTACATGCCCACAGAGTGGTGCACAGCAACAGTTATTCCGCTCCACAAAGGTGGAGCCAAAATGGACCCCGGGAACTATCGCCCTATAATCCTGACTAGCTTGGTCTGCAAAGCTATGTAGTGCATCATCATGGATCTCATTAACAGAGACATTGGAAACCTCCAAACACTGGACCCAACCCAGTTCGGCTTTGTTAAGGGCAGATCATGCCTCGTAAATCTGGTGGACTTCTTTGAGACAGTTACTAAGGCTATAGACAAGGGAAAGGTGGTCTACACAGCCTACCTAGACCTCGCAAAGGCCTTTGACACTATTCCCCACTCAGGTATTATAGACAAGCTCACCAGCCTGAACATAAACCCCTACATCACGAGGTGGGTTGCCAATTGGCTCATGGACAGAACCCACATGGTAAGAGTTGCAGGAGCTAGGTCTGACTCTAAACCTGTTACAAGTGGCGTTTTTCAGGGCTCAGTCCTAGGACCCCTCCTGTTCGGCATATACTTCTCAGAGGTACAGGCAAGCACAGGAAGACTATGGCTCACCAAGATCGCAGACGACTGCAAATTAGGGGCTATAATTGACTCTCCGGCTGACACAGACATCCTCCAAAAGGGTCTCACTGAGACAGATACCTGGTGTCAAAACCAAGGTCTCAAGCTAGGTGCCAAAAAGTGCATAGTCATCCCCTTTGGAAAAAACAAAGTACCCACAAACTACCACATAGGTGGTAGCCCCCTAAATATGGAAAACGTAATAAAGGATCTGGGGACCCAAGTAGATAGTAACCTCTCCTTTGATAATCACATAGCCAAAGTGTTTAGAAAATCCTTCTATGTAGCCCACCTAATCACAAAAGCGTTTGCATCCAGATCGAAAGAGGTCATTGGGCCCCTCTACACATCACTCCTCAGACCCATCATAGAGTACAATGCCCCATTTGGGATGTACCTTACAAGACACCTGCAACAACTGAAAAGACCACAGAAGTTCCTCACCAAGAGGATCACTGGCCTCAAGCAGATGCCCTATGCAACTCGACTGAAGAAACTCCAGCTGTACTCGGTTGCATACCGCCTACTCAGAGGTGATCTCTGCCTGACATACAAGGCCATGTCCAACCCAGGATTGATGGACATGCTCCACCTAAAGAAAACCATATCCCCTCTAGCCACATGCTTCAGGGATCTAAACCTCACCACAACAATAAATAGGACATGCTGGAGGGATAGTTTCCTGTCCCAGAGACTTCTCATGCTCTGAAACAGGATTCCAATCTACATTAGGCGGAGCTCCTCACTAACCCTCTTCAAGAGAAACCTTGACGAGTGGATGGGAAACAGAAAGTTTACCCCAGGGATCACTTCAATGGCTCTGCTGGACAGAGGCACAGGGAACTAATCTAAGGGGGCGGTGAAAGCCAACACATTCCGGCTAGGCTTATAAATGCCTTCGGGTTCGGGCAGATAGCCTAGTGCCTACCTATGAACCTATAAATATAAACCTATAAATTGGCGTTAGTTATTTAGGTCAGATAAATGGTCACAAAAACCCTGTGGTATCAGGCATTTGAACAACCACCTACAGATTAGTCAGTGATCAGCACAGTGACCATCATTGCCACAGGGTCAGAATGACACAACTGGACACATTGGAGCAACTGCCAGTGTCAATCTAACACAGTCTAGGTGCCCATACTGACAGGTCACGCAACAGTCCTGGCTGCCCCTCCCCATGTTTGGAAACACTCCGCCCATGGGGCTGTACTGAGGAAGCTAGATGAGGTGACACTAGAATGTTGGGACACAGCATGGTAGGAGCATGACTGCAATGTGATAGTGTGGATATGACTTCTGGGTTCACAGCTGAGTGACCTACAAGCAGATGTGCTTGCACATTGCAGTACAGACATGTCTGTGGACCATGTGTAGGTTCTAATGAAAATGGGCATGCCCCTCCCTACTGGATGTAATCTGCTTAGTTAGGGCACATAATACCCAATTTGTGCTACAGCACTGCTCTAGTACCACCCTAACAAGGCTTTCAATGGGGTGAGCAACAGATACCACACTGTCATGCTGTGCAGCCAGCTCTGCCATGACCTCTCCATGTCTGTGCTGCTGACTTCAATGTAACACATGCAGCTGGTGCACTACATGATCAGTGGCACGGGCATGTACAAGCAGGTCAGCTACAAGACTTCACTGTGAGCATGCATTCACCTGTAATAGTAGGCCATGTCCATGCACATCTGCTATACTCCCATGTTTAGTCCAATGGGCGGTATTGGTCCATTGTGGGGAAGAGTCACAATCATTACCAGACTCTACATGGGACAATGGGTCACAGTCATTATCATGTCTGTCATCTGATGTCCGCACATCATCAGAATGTCCAGCCACACTATCCTCATTATCTGAGGCTGCATCATAATCCACATGGCTGACACTTTCCAGGCCGGAAAATAAAACCAATTCAGTGGTTTGTGTGCCATGGCCATGCTATCACATCCATCCTCAGGATCAGTGGATGGACTACTGGAGGAGGAGGCAGGCAGTAGACATGCTACAAGATGAGACAGATAACACCACATGTCGCATGCCTTCACAGATATCAAATGATGCAACTTAGTAATGAACTATGGGGCAAGTATATAACTACAATGCTAATGATGATATGGACTTACCAGAGCATCATGACAGGCCTACCAGGATCTATTGTGACCACCCATAGCATTGATCATGTTTGTGAGGTCCGTCTACACTGCATTCCTCTAGACAGTTTTGCCTACCCATCCAAGAAAGTTGTGGCCATGCTGGTGAAGATCAAAAATTATAATGTCATTCTCTCTGTGTGAGAAATTGTCTCACCTAGTTCTGATTGAGGTCTGGAAGACAGGATGATATGCACATTTATACCATATATAGAGGTTCACAGATTGACATTGGTTATGTCACAAGCATATGTCAATTGAACTGCTTGCCTCTCATTTACAAAACCAAATTATGCAAAACAATCCATTTCATGTATGTCACTGTTATATATACATAATCAGAATGAAAATTAAAAACATGTCTGAATATGTAATTCATAAGGAATAATCACATCATTACATCTACCAATACATTAAAATGCATTGTGTAAGTTATATGTGGGATATGAACTTATGTTAGTGGACAGTACAACAAATATGGGTTAAACACATTACCAATGTTAAATCATGAAAATCAAGTAATACAATGGAATAAAACAAAAACCAGAGGATCATAAAAACAGGCATTTAACATAAAAGGAACAAAGGTCAGCGCTTTCACAGTAGCTTCATCAGACCTATAGAAGCTACTAACAATCATTGTCAATTTATACAAAAAAATCTCAATGGACAATTAAACAATCAAACAAGTAATTAGCAACCAGACAAGCCTCCTTAAAGACCTAAGCATAGATTACAAAGACACATGCACTAGAGACCACAGCATAATCTAAAACCATTCATGTACTGTACATTGATAATAAATATTTATTTAAAATATAAAGGGCACCCATAAATGTGTAATATATAATATTATGCTCTCAGGATACGTCCTTTTAAAAAGGGTTTTAAGGGGACGTTCTCGTTTAGCCCTTTACCTTGATCCACCCTCAGGTGAATAATTCCTCTGACCTCCCAGGCCTCAATAAGGTTCCAAATATCACCTTCACATAAACTAGGTTCCACAATGTCTGTTGCCATAAATTTAAAAGCATGTCTCTCATTTTGGCTCGAACATGTTTCGCTAGGGCATTATTAATTGAACCAATACGAATATTGTATAAATGTTCCCTCATTCTATCTCATAGAATCCTATCAGTTTTGCCAATATAGAATGCTTTATATTCCATACAATAACTCAGATAAACAACATGTGAGGTTAAACAAAATGTTGGATGCCTATCATATACAACTGCAGTCAGTGACGAACATCATAAGAAAAGTAGCTGTCGTTATATGATATGCACCATGCACAATGAAAGTTACAAAGAAACATTGAAGAAAAAGTCAGCATATTTAAATGGACTATTATGCACTCATGGCTACATATAAGCACAATAAATAGTGAACATTCAAAGCCATCCTCACATTGTCTCTATCAGACTGAATGTAGTAATAGCTACTTCTGTATCACTAAGCATCAGAGAGTATTATTAAATTAGAAACCGAACATACAACTTATGGAAATCTTTGGAAGTCCGTGGATTCTGTAAACATATCATGGACATTACAGGTTAATCATAAATAACGACAGATATCTTTTCATTCCATCAGTATCTATAGTTCGCCGGGACTGTTTCCTTTTTATCCATGCAGCTGCATATTGGGAAATTCTCCTTGTCACTGAGGTACATTTACCCATTTATATGCATATTGTTCAATTCTACTCCCTCCTTTATGTAATAGATAGGTTGTTATGCAGACAATTTACAAAAAAAATGACTGACATGTATAAGATGATTTCTACAGATTAATGATAATATAGGTATGTGATAATAGCAATCTATTCCACCACAACAATGCAAGTGAGTGAGTGATAGCTTACTTTGGATGCTAGCTGTACATCACCCATACCTTAAAGTGAGTTTAAGAAGGAAGTAGCAGTCTACAAAAATCACAAAAACTAATAGGCCAGAAAAGAGCCATACAGATGATAGAGTAGATTATTGAGGATAAGAAAGAACTTATGTATTGTTTCTATTATGTAAGAAGCCCAGACATTTCCAGACAGAAGGTATATGAAAAGATTAAGAGAAAAATTAGAGGAAAGAATACTTCCACAAGAAAAACTGTCAGAAGCTTCAAATGCAAATTTGTGTTCATTAATACAACAGATCCATGAAAAACATTGTATAGACCAAGAAACATTGGTCCATTTGGAAAAGGAAGTTACTGAGGAAGTGAGAAAATATAAAGAACAAAATTTAGAGACTTTTGAAAAGTATAAAATAAAAATATAGATATGGGAAAGAGAGATATGATATGGTGTAATATTTATGCAAAGGAGAAAGCCAAATTAATCAGCACAAAAAGGCAGCATCAAAGATATGCGAAGAGAAATACAGGCAAAAGCATCCAGATATGGACAATTTCACAATAAACAACAATAAGATCACAAAGAGGGAGCAAGGAACAGAAGATTAATCAAGGAGAAGTTACAAAATAGAAGCTGAAGTTATGGAATGCTTGCTAAGTGAAGGATTTAGTGTAGAAAGTCTAACACAGGCTATATCACTGCATGATGGAACAACGAGTCCACAAAGTAAAGAGAAACAGGAACAGGAGACATCTGCAGAAGAAATATAAACATGGGAAAAAAATAGATTTAATATGGTGCAATATTTATGCAAAGGTAGAAGCAAAACTGATCAATAAAAAAAGAGCAGCACCAACGATGTTTGAAGGGAAATGGAGGCAAAGGCATCCAGACTTGAAAAATGTTAAAATACAAAATATAAGAAAACAACGAGGAAAAGTAGAAAAGAAGATTAGGAATGTTGAAGTTAAAGAAATAGAAACGGAAGGTATGGATTACCTGCAAAGTGAAGGATTTAGTATAGAACATTTAACTCAGATAACACCAAAACAGGATAGACCAATAGACATCCAAATTACGGAGAAACCAGTGGAGTAGGAAGCATCTGATCAATTGCCATATGAAGATATTTTGGAGCTTTCCAAGGAAAGCAGTACAAGCGTTCAGTTGGAGTTGGACATCAAGGGAAGGAATAGGAAACTGTGGCAATTCTGATACAATGTTGTAGAGTGACAGGCCAGTGAGTTCTCATATGAAAGAGCAACAAATGACACAGAATAAAACCAAAGAGAATGTGGCACAGGAAGATACACTGGAACTTTCTATAGAATGCCCACAGGAAATGGAGAACAAAGAATGCACCCTCAGTTTAGAAGTAAATGATCTAAGA
The DNA here is from genome assembly GCF_019279795.1 of Protopterus annectens. Taxonomy (NCBI): domain Eukaryota; kingdom Metazoa; phylum Chordata; order Ceratodontiformes; family Protopteridae; genus Protopterus; species Protopterus annectens. Next base: position 920,462,394 of record NC_056746.1, on the reverse strand, counting down.
GGAGAGTTGCTTGATTTAATAGAGATGGGCAGACATATTAAGATCAATGAAAGAAATAGACAACAGAAGGTCAATGAAACCCAAAAAGTAAGACGTTTGATAAAACAAATGGACACAGTGATTAGAAATGCCCATAGAGATTCATGCAATATGACATAACTAAATAGGATATATGACTGTGCAGCTAAAATAATAACAGATAAAGTCTTACAACAATAACACGAGGCAGTAAGGGAAAGGAATGGGAAAAACTGAATAGAGAAAACAATAAAGCATAAGAAGTGTCATTGTTAGAAGAGTACAGGAGAAATAACAGCTTAACAAAAATACTTAGAAAGATAGACATGATAAAAGCAACACACAGTATTATAACAGATCAAGATCTATCATGCACTATCTCAAATAATAAACAAAAATATCAGCACAGGCAGAAATACTTAAAAAATATATAGATAAATATAAAGGGAAGGTACAAAATAAGCCATTTATTGATGAACCAAAAATGTTTTGTAGAGAATTAGGAAACAAGGTAAAAGAAATTGAAGCACCACCAAAAAAAAAAAGAAGAACTACATACATTTTGGAAAAATATCTATGAAGAGCCTGAGGAACATAACAAAGATGCTAAATGGATAGAAGAATTGAAAGAATAAGAAGTTCATATGTACAGGATATGAAATGGGATGAACTAACGGCCAGAGAGATTGAAACAAAGTTAAGAAAAGCCTTCAAATGGAAAACCCCAGACCCAGATGGAGTACCTAACTTCTGGCTAAAAGTATTAACATCTCTGCACAAAGATTTAGCCATGAGTAATAACTACTTATATGCGTACCCCAAACACCCACCTGGCTAACAACAGGAAAACAATGCTCCTACTTAAGAGTGAACCTGCAAGCTACCCTAAAAAATACAGGCCAATAACCTGCCTTCTGACAATGTATAAACTATATACTGGAACTGATGCTGACAAAGTGTATAGTCATTTAGAAGAAAACTCAATTATGGCAATAGAACAAAAGGGTAGTAAAAGAAAGTCATATGGAACAAAGGATCATTTGTTGTTAAATAAAGCCATAGTGGAGAACTGTAAAAAGGGGAAGAATCTAAGTATAACATGGATAAACAATAAAAAAAGAACTTGACAGTATCCCACATTCATGGATAAGAGTGCTTAAAAATGTATAAGATACACCCTACACTGATCAATTACATTACAGCGACCATGAAACAGTGGCAAACCACTTTGCAGTTAAGCCATAATAAAGGACAAATTATTATTGCAGGGATAAAAGTTCAAAGGGGGATACTCCTGGATGACTCTCTGTCACTGCTGTTCTTTTGTCTTGCCCTTAACCGATTAAGCAGTCTGCTTAACAGATTAGGTCTTGTCTACAATTTGGCTCCCAGAAAACCACAAAATGTATAGACTTCTCATCTTCTTTTTGTAAATAATTTAAAACTGTATAGTTTATCAGATGATGAACTGAAAGCACACCTGCAAGTGGTCAAAACTTTTTCAGGTGATATAAAAATGTCATTTGGTCTTGATAAATGTGCAAAATCAATCTTTAAAGCAGGAAAGCTGCAGTACCAAGAAAACATCAAGTTTGGGTCAAGAATGTGATATAAAAGAACTTGAGCAAGAGGGAGTGTATAAATATTTGGGAAGTGATGAAGGATCAGCAATAAAGCATGAACAAATGTGAATAAAACTTAACAAGGAATATTTTAGAAGACTTAAATTAATACTGAAAACAGGGTTGACATCTAGGAATAAAGTCCAAGCTATAAACCAATTTGTTCTTCCTGTCCTAACTTATAGTTTTGAAGTGATTGACTGGCCCTAAAAGGTGTTGGATAGGTTGGACAGAAAAATAAGAAGGATGCTTCATGCTCATCAAATGATTTATAAAAAATAGTGCATACCAAGATTATATAGTCATCATTCTGAAGGAGGTATGAGCCTCCTCGAAATTGATTACATGTATAGATCTGGAATTGTGGGACTACATACATATCTGCTGACCTCACAAAACCCAAACATGAAAGTGAAAGTTTTAAAACACGAGGAGACTAAATCTAAGATGACTTCCCTGCATAGTTTTGCAGAAGTATATCGGTGCCAAGCAGGAAAAGAAATCAAACCAGAAGAAACTAAAAATCAGGCAGCAACTGAATGTGCCAAAAAACAAAAGAATATAAGGTGAAGGATCAGATGAGAAGGCAAGAAATGTGGAAAAATCATAAATACAGCTGCAGGTATAGAAAACTGTTGGAACAACCTCATGTTGATCAGGATCAATCACAGGAATGGTTAAGGAGAGGTGAATTTAAACCAAAAGACGAAAGGTTAATATTGGCGACCGAAGATAGTGGACTGCATACACATTGATTTACAAAGTCCATTTAACATGTTGGAGAAACAGACAAATGTAGGTTTTATAAAACAGAACTGGAAATAGTGGCACATCTTGTTGCTGATTGTGATATACTAATGGCAGAAGGACTGTATACTGAAAGGCATAAGAATGTGGCAAGACTGTTACACTGGGGATTGTGTAAAATATTGAAGTAGCTAAAAAACACTGGAAACAAACCATTATAGAAACTGATGACGTTTATATCACATGGGATCACCCATTATCAACAGTTCAAAAAATGGATGTGAGAAAAACAGATATAGTAGTCCATGAAAAGAAGAGAAAAGTAGCATTGATGACTGAAATTTCTACAACCAGTGACTACAATGTCTTATGTACAGAGAGACATAAAATCATAAAATACCAGGATTTGTAGGTAGAAACAAGGAAAATGTAGAAGAAGGATATCCAAACAGTTCCAGTGGTAGTAGGAGCAACGGGTTTTATAAAAAAGAATTTATAGTCGTACTTAGATATGCTACCGATACATGTAACTGCGTACGAATTGCAGAAAGAGTTCTTACTGGGCACATTGCAGGTTCTGCAAAAAGTACTTCTAGCTAACATCAACGACTGAAACAATACTAATTACATAAACTTTAATAATACTTTGACTTAGGAATGTCATGTCCTCTGTAATATTGTTAATTTGTCTGTATTCGTATGTATTTGTATGTTTGTTTGGGGCTTTTCCCCTCGGGTCTCCACTGAAAAAGGGTAATTCTTACCCAGCTGGACCAACCCGGTTAACAAATGCAAATAAATAAATAAATAAATGGTATTAGAAACCCAAAAGACTTGATGAAATAAAAAAAAATTTAGTTAAGCAATGACTAAACAACTTTAAAGTACCATTTGCAGTCATACATAATTAATGAAGTTCATTAACATTCAATGTTTTGGAATCCAATTTGTGAACATCTGCATAAGTTCGCAAAATGCAGCCCATTAACCAATAACTCAGTGTAACTGTAAGGTGCTCAACGCTGCTGCCTATTAGAAATCATTGAATGGGGGTATCTGTAACATTTTCCCAATACCTTCCAATAGTCTGCTACCATCCTATATGTGGCAACATTAAAATGTGATATTGATACACTGAGTGGGACCTCAGGATTTTTTAAAGGCATTTTTGTACCAGTATCAATAAAAATATTGAGGATGTATGTTGACCAAGAGTAGGCTTCAGCTTGTCTGAGCACCGAACTGGACCACTGAGGACACCACTCAAATGCTCGCTGTGTATGGTGAACATGAGCAGAGAATATAAGCACACCCCAGGAACTTCACAATGATGGACATCTGCAACTGGATTGTGAGGGAGTACCACAGACAGACTGGGATCTACTGGACTGGTGTGCATGTCTGCCACTGCTATGATGAGCTACATCAGAGGGATGCATAAGATCTTTGCCAGACGGTCACAGAGGTCAGACCCCAGCCAGCAGATGCCTACAATAAGCTGCATAATCCACACTTTAACACCTAAATTATTATGCATGTACTTGGTAATCATATCTGTATCTGAAACTGTTTCAAGTATATTTCATGGCTGCCTATAGTGATAATAGTAATGTAAATCTAGGACTTTAATTTCCACTCAATAAAGTTACCATTAGCTTTTCAACATATTCTGAGGTTATCCACAACTATATTGGCCTGGTAGACACATTCTGAAAGGTCTTTAATTATGATTGTACATTCATATGAACTTCACACATATAGCCGTTACTGCTATTCCATAAATTCTATTTTTATATTACCGTGTGTCACCATGTTGCGTATCATAAACATGCAGAGTACATGAATGCAATGTGGGGGCACTTGATTTGATTCCATCCTTGATCATGTTGTACTTATGTGTTCAGCATTACCAAGGGATTTGTATACTTCCTGCCTGTACACAGGCTGCCATTACTTATCTGTCATCACTCACATATGTATCACCATTTACTTTTAATTCCATGTCATTGGTGTGGCTATGTGTGATGAAACTTCTTACTGGTTGGATCATGTTATTCCATTGGATGTCACACATAGATATTGTCTACCTGACAACCAGTTTGTGTTGCTTCTGACATGGCATATGTGCTTGACTTAAGGATCCCATTTCAGCTGTGTTAGTTTTATGTACACTTATTTGGGTATAACATGGCCACATTATTTCTTTGCTGCAATACTGCTGTTTGGCACTGTGCTTGGTTGTTTGCCTTTTGCAAGCAGCATTAGAGGTTCTAGTCTGCTCTCTGCTTGACTTCTCCTGCATTTTCTTACCTGCATTTGCTCTTCCTTATGTTGCAGAGCTTACACTTGAACTGCTGACAGCCTAGTGGATGATTGTATTCAATATCTTATATGTACTGTAATAATTGCTCTCCCCATTTTGTATTCTCCACCACACTCCTACCTTTGGTCATATACGTTCTGGTATGACTGTCGCACAGTTTGCAATATCGCAGCAGTAGCTTCTGCTTTGGTGCATATTTATTTTTTGCATTGCACTATGGCTGGCATGCATCCTTACTCTGTCAATTTTCTTCACCCATGTTGTACAGTCTGCATGTGTGCTGTGTACCTTACCTTTCCTTTATGTGTATTTCCAACCTTTGTCTGTCATTCTTATGATATTTGTTATATATTTATAATTGCTGTACTCCTCTTTCTTTGTTTTTTCCATTACTTCTACTCTCCAAAAAATAAAAACTGAGTCATATTCTCCCACAAAACATGCCTATTCCCCTCTGTCTCTTCCTCTGCCCTTCTTATTCCACCATACCTCTTGTGTGGCCCTTTTCTTCACCATCACCCTACATCTGCTCATGGGTTCATAGAGTCATAGGTGTTTACTAGGCTAATGACCACAAGGGCCTTTTTAAACCTAGCTGTGCATCCTAAATCCCTGACAAGTTCTTATACCCTTGATAAATGTAAGCAGGGGTTTGGGAAATGAGCAATTTACAGGTTATCTGGGTCCATTAGAGGCATAGATGCCAAACCAGGGATGAATTTCAAGTTTCCCATCCAATTGTCCAAGTTGCACTTGAATTGTGTTAGGGAGGATCTCTGCTTCACATGGATGGAGAACCCGTTCCACAGATGGGGTAGTCTCTGGGATACATACCTGTCTCTGCAGTAGGTCCTATTTATGTCACAGGCAAGGTTTAAGTCTTTAGAAATGCTAATTCTGGTGCTATTTGTTTTGTGGGTATGCAGAAGGTTCATCAGAGTGAGGTCTGATAACACCCTGCATGCCAGGGATAGATCTCCCCTCAAAAGCATGTAGAAGAGAGAACACAGGGATAGGGCCTTGAGGTGGTCTGCATAGGACATTTTACTTATGCCCTGTATTCTTTGAGTGAGGACCCTCTGTGGACATTCCAATTGTTGGATATGCCTGATTAGGTACATACCAAAGGGGGCACTGTACTCTATGATAGGTCTGATGAATGCAAAATACAGTGGAACAATGACTTCCTTGGACTTAGATGCCATACCTTTGTTTACAAGTTGCACAACATGGAATGATTTCCACACCCCTGTAGACACGTGATGCTCAAAGGCTAGATTACTATCAATGTGTGTCCCTAAGTCCCTGACTACTGGGTCAACTCTAAGGGGTGTGTTGTCAATATGATAGTTACCAGGGATGGATGACTTTCCAAAGAAAACTACTATGCATTTCTTGGCATTTAGTTTTAGTCCATGGCTCTGACACCAGTTGTTTGTCTGTGTCAGCCCCTCCTGGAGAACATTTGTGTCAGTGTGAGATTCAATGACTGCTCCTAATTTGCTTTCATCTGCAAATTTAGTCAGCCAGAGACCACTGACATTGGCCTTGACATCTGAGAAGTAAATACCAAAAAGGAGCGGTCCAAGGACTGACCCTTGAGGGACTCCACTTGTGACTGGCCTCTTTGTAGAGATGGACTCCCCAATTCTAACTTCTTGGCTCTTGTCTGTGAGCCAGTTGGTTATCCACTGTGTGACATAGGGGTTTGTACCTAACTTCTTGAGTTTGTCAACAATGCCCAAGTGGGTTATTGTGTCAAATGCCTTGGCCAGGTCAAGGTAGGTAGTGTGAATGATTTTGCCCTCATCCATTGCTTTGGTGACCTTCTCAAAGAAGTCCACCAGGTTGAGTAGGCATGATCTGCCCTTGACAAAACCAAAGTGGGTTGGGTCCTGTGTTTGGAGGTTTACTATATCTCTATTGATCATCTCCATGATAATTCTTTCCATGGATTTACATATAAGACTAGTGAGACTTATGGGTCTGTAGTTTCCAGGGTCTGTAGATGGCCCACCTTTGTGAAGAGGGATGACTGTTGCCTTTGTCCATTTGTGAGGCATGAAGCCTGTTTGGAGACTACACATTAATAGTAATTCCAGAGGTACTGATAGGTCATGTTTCATGCTATTTAGAAGGCATCCTGGGATATTGTCTGGTCTTAGAGCATTAAGGACCTATTCCCTAGTGATAAGAGGGGAGTTATATTTGATGATATTTCCTGATGGAAGTTTGAGGGGGAAAGTTGGAGCTGAATTTAGGAGGTTTGCTATATCTTCTGGCTCAGTAAAGGTTGCTCCATTTACAAAGAGCTATGCACACAATTGTGTATTGTCTTTGAGGTTGAGGACATAGCTAAAGAATGCTTTGTGGTTGTTCTTGGCCAGGGCAACGAACCTTACCTCAAATTTGGCTTTGGGAGACTTTATTTTTTCTGCTTATAGTCTACTTTTCTATTAGCCTATTTCCTGGGTGTGTGCTTTACTTGTGTTCCCCACATGTGCTCAGCACCCATTGTTAGCTACATTAGCTCTGGGGAAAGAGGCCGTGATTGCCCTTTGCCTTACCTAATTACATTTTTTATTAGAAATTTTAAGGATTCCTGCAGATTCCACAAATTGTGATGTGTATATTTATATAAGGCTGTCTATGAATTTTTATTTTTTTTATTTTACATTTGTTTAACGGGAAAGTCCAACTGGACACAGGTCCATTTTCAGCAGAGGCCCAGGGAGAAAAGCTCCATATTATATATAATAAAGAGCTGCACATTTTGTAATATAACAGAATGCACACTGGGAGAAAGTTAAAAATACAATATAGTTCAACAGTCACACATTTCCTACTATAGAAGTTTCTCAGTAACACACAGCAATAATTTCCAATAGAACATACAGGAAGAAGCAAGATATTCAGCAGAACATACAAGAAGAGTTTAGTAGAACAAGATTAGCAGCATTCTAGGCAGGGGTCTAGATCTAGGGTATACTGTAGATATAGGGTGGTGGTGAGCTAACTTTTATTTGTTAGGGGATCCCAGCAGCAGAGAACAGTTATGGCTGAATTATAACAATGTCTGTAATTGCTTATGGAAATGTATCAATTTCCAGACAGATTTCTTCACATTTCTATTCCTTTAGTAATTTTCTGTAAGTTGCACTGAACGTGCATATAGAGAGAGAGATATGTATCTCACCATGTATATACAACTTTTCTCGACATACAGATTTGACATGACTGCTTGAGGTTGCACTGATATAATTGATTATGTCTGCTTTTCCTGAGTAATTCTCCTAACACTGAGGCATATTTACACATTAACTGGTTATACACAAGTTTTTCAGAAATTGCCTCACTTTGCTGGATTCCGCAAACTTTATGGAATCTGACCCACAGCTATAACTGCTGGTTGGGAGTGGGAACTGACTGTAGATGAAAATGACTGAAGCTCTTAATGTTTGCTGAATTTAACCAGTCACTGATCTGGTTTTGCAAGATCAGTATGCATTTGTGTAAAGTCAGATGGAATACGTTGTTATTATGACTGTTATTTATTTATTTATATTAAGTGCAATCTGGAATCTGAAGTGTGCTCACTAAAGTGGATGTAACTGATAGATTCAGAGGCCCTCTTGGAGAAAAGTAACTTACCCTTGCTGTTGTGGTGAGGTAAGAATAGTGTCAAACAATGTGTCTGATAAGATCAGAGTAAATCCCGGATTGTTATAGTTTATGCGTGTGTGTGTGTGTGTGTGTGTGTGTGTGTGTGTGTGTCTGTGTGTGTGTGCGTGTGTTTGTGTGTAGGGTTACAGTATATTTAAGAGTAGCAAGCTGTCCACAATTTCTTTTGCATTCTGTCTCAGGTATTGACATTGCACATGATTAGTGCCATTTTACAGAGTAGAACTAAGGCACTGTCTGTTCCAGAAAAGTAAGATAAAATGTGAAAAAATATAAAAAAGAAATCTGGATGATGTGAGAGAATCTATACCACATGATATGCAGTAGCCTCTAGCTAGTTAGCATAATTAAAGTTATGTGTTCTCTATATTAAATGCTGCCTTTTTTCGGTTTTATATATTTACATTAATTTTATGTATACTGTCCACAGTTATCAGATTAAATTAACTGCACACCTATATTAAGTATATTTTGGGATGTTTACATCAAACAAGAGCTTTTATTTTCACATTAATAAACAAATCAGCCAATGCAGATTTTCTGTCCTTAGAATCATGCTCAGCTCTTGAACTGCCTATGTATCAGTCTGGCTTCTTAAACTGGTCTCCCAAATCAGGAGTATTAAAGGCCATTTCAGATATCTGACCTTTATTTTAGGATTGTTCTTCCTACACTACAGCTTTCCTTGGTGACACCCCTTACAGGAGCCTTTTGCTTCAACTCTTAACCGTCGCAGTTCTGACACTCTAGTTACCAGTGAGTACTGTTTTTGACAGTTCTGGTTGCCCTTCCTTCCAGTGCCAGAGGAAGGGTGGGGTGAATGTGGCATCTGTCCCAGGCACTAATGTGTAGAGCATGCCAAACAAACACTTCAATAATTTAAAAGCTATCAGGAGATTATTATCACAATCACTTACATACAGCTTTTCAGGATCTTAATCACTTGACAGTTTGTAAACTGTCAACGTTTTCTTTTTAATAATGATACAGACACAATCACTTATCAACACTGGGGGAGGAGGATGAGAGATGTGTGTTGCCCCAGATGCTAAATTTCCTTACTGTGCTCTGCTGCCTGCTGAAATACAATATATTTATCTTGTACAAATGTCTGCAGTTTGTCCTGTATAGCTTTCCATCATTCCCACAGACAACACAGACAGCTCATTGGATAAGCTGCCTGGCCAACTACTTAAACTTGTAAATCTGGAAACCTTTTGCATTTAAATTGTAACAGTATTTCCAGTTCTGTTGACTTCTCTGCACTATTTCATTTCCTTTGTGGGTACTAATCTCTAGGCATCAGTAATACAGCTGTTGTATGCAATTTAGTTTTCATCCTTCAGAAAACCAAATGGAAAACTAACCAAGCAACAGCTGTAAATAAAGTATATATGTAGCAGACATGCCATATTTTTACTGTGCCAATACACATAGGGCATATGAGGCACTTGGATATTTCAGCTGTAGCTCCACTTGTATTGTCTGTGTGATAGGGCAAAACATAGCCTGAGGAAATGCTTTATGAGCAGAATTATTGCATATCAATATGTGATGAAAAAAAGTGCTTTAAACAAGCACTCAGTAATATGAAGCAAGTTATGGAATTATGTTGCACTTTGTTATGGATGTGGTTAACACAGAGTGGTGATTTGATCAACAAGTTGGTTTGCATAAAATATTATGGGCAGGTTTTATTAAATGCCACTGTACTTACAGTACAATATATACAAACTGTACAAGCATACAATGTTACCACCTAAACTGAAATGAATATTGCATACAGTCAGAATGTAAATATAACCTTTGTTAAATATGCATCTTTTATTGCTATAGCTTGAAAATTCATGTGGGTTGCTAAAGAAAGTTACTCTTTTTGTTCCCATTTTTTGTGTACTGCTAGTAACTCACCATTGTTCTGATACCAATTTGTTTAATTACAGCTAGCCACATCTTGATAATAACCTTTACTAAAGTGGCACATCACAAGACAAAAACGAGAATTTTTCATTGCATTATAACCTATATGTACCTGCCCATATAGAATACTTCAACCCTATTATATAACACCTAGAACAAACTAACATGCACACCACTGCAGCCTCAATGCACAATGGTAAAAGGGTAAAACAGTTTCCACATAGAGAATTACAACTGGGTTTCAAATCATAACCCACTTATTACGTGATTGACACATGGATGTCAAGAAATTCACCTTGAAAGTAGGCCACCTATCCAGTATTTTTCTGGACTATCTGGAAATCACTGTACAAACTCTGGTATTCCATAGAAGTGTGGACAGAATGCCAGAGTTTGGTAAAAAGCAATCACTTTCTGTTTTTTTTTTTTTTTGTTTGTTTTTTTTACAAAAAGCATTGCTGAAGAGATGTGATGGAGTATCAGATACTCTACAAAAAAGAGAAAAATACTAATGTGATGTAGATTAGGAAGGTAAAAATGGACTAAAAGGGACATTCTGCCTTAATGACATATGCATTTGCATCATAAAATGGGCATGGATGGGGGTAGAGAGTGGTTGGGCCTGTGCGGAGTCAAGCGTAGTGCAGGGGTGTGGTTTCAGTCTGGCTTTCAGCATTCCAAGAGGTGGTAACCATACCTGAGAGCAAAGCTCATTGTCTACATTAGTAATATACCTACAAATATGAAAATATGAATGAATATGAGTAAAACTATTTTAATATTAACATATGTATGGTTAAAATATATTATTAACAACCAGTGGTACAGTTCAAATTGATATATAAATGAGATAAATAATGCAACATGGTAAATGGGTGACATCACAACATGAGATAAGCAGAATGGAATTGAATGGTTGCAAACAACTGTACACTGTAAGAAGTACAACAAAAGCATGTAATAGCTAGAAAGTATGTGGATAACACCCATACATACATCTCCTTTAATAAATGTATCACTGTCATTATCTACATTCGTAATATGCTATTGATAACCATGAGCATAATATGCAAAACCTCAGAAACATAGTAAAACTGAAATGGCTTTTACTTCTAAGGATGTAATGGTGCCCCTCTACTCTTCCCTCATCAGACCCATTATTGAGTACAATGCACCAATTGGAATGTACCTGGCTAGACATCTCCAGCAGCTGGAGAGACCACAGAGGTACCTAACTAAGAGGATTACTGGCCTCAAACAGTTGCCCTATGCAGCACGATTTAAAAAGCTAAGACTGTTCTCTGTTACATGCCGCTTTCTCAGAGGCAATCTCTGTCTAACGTACAGAGCCATGTCCAACCCAGAATTGTTGAACATGCTTCATCTTAGCAAAACCAAATCTACTCGAGCTACACACTCTAGGGATATAAACCTCAACACAACAATGAATAGAACATGCTGGAGGGATAGATTCCCTTCGCAGAGACTTCCCTTACTATGGAACAGGGTCCTGTTCTACATAAGACAGAGCCCCTCACTATCACTCTTCAAGAGGAACTTTGATGAGTGGATGGGTAACAGAAAGTTCACACCAGGGATTACACCAACAGCACTACTAGATAGGGGCCAAGGGTACTAGCTGCTAGTACAAGGGTCTAGGGAACTACTAAAGGGGTGGTGAATACTGCACAACGTGGCTGGGCTAATATATGCCTTCGGGCAGATAGCCCAGTACCAACCTATGAACCTATGAACCTATAAACCGAATGTAAGGTAGTGTTACATAAACCATCAAAGTGTATGATGATGCAGCAATTCAAAGGAAGACATGAGCACATCAGCAGTGGATGCAGTTTCATAATGCATGGTAAAACATGACCAAGTAATTATCTGCTCAGCATGGGATAATAGTGGACTCCATGCATGTCAGCCAGATTCTAAAGCACAATGGGTGTGCCCAGTGATATGTAGATGTGATGTAGTATATCTCTGACACCTTCCTGAAAGCACTCAGTGGAGGCCATATGTGCTTAATTTTATCACAAATGTATTTCACAAATTCCTAGGTAATCCTGTAGATTCTTACTGGCATTTAATGCAGTACAACAAGCTGGGGTACTCTAAGCCATAATAGAGAATGATCTCTAGCGGTATAACAGAAGACAGACAGGCATAGAGTCAGACTACAATTAAGCCAGCTCTTTGAATAGGAAATAATAGATACAGATTAGACAGAGAACTAGTGCAGGCTGTGTGCAGGATTTGTGCACCTCACATGTATGCTCGCAGTATGTGGGGTAAGCCAGTACTGGTAGAAAGAAAAGTGTGCTGGAGTCTAGGTATACTGGCCTGTGAGACATTTTAATGGCATACAGGTGATTCTGTTGGAGAGTCGCTAATAGTTGCCAGTTGCATTCTCGCTCAGTTCCTGGCAGAAGTGTGCACCAAGGTGGATGAATACATTCACTTTCCAACAACAGCCAGGGAGTACAAAAGAGTTATGCAACAGTCCTATGTCATTGCCACCTTATCTGTGTCTTCAGTGTAACAGACTGCATCCATACTGCAATCAACCCCACAGCTGTACCTGATACTGAACAGTACAGCAATAGAAAAGGGTGGCTATTGCTCAATTGTCAGGTAGTGTGCTGTAAAGACGGCCTCATTACTAATATCATGACAATACAACCCGTTATTGTGCATGATGCAAAAATATGAAGGGAACATGCCCTGAGGTCTGCTTTCCAATATGGTAAAATACAGGGGTCTATATCACAACCTCAAAAAGTCAGTTCAGCGAAAGGCCTTTACATCAAAAATTCCGTTTGTCAAACACGCTTTTGTGGGGGGCTGCTCCCCCCATGCCCTCCGCTAAACATATATACCAACTCCGAGATCGGACTACAGTGAGGAAAGGGCAAATTTTCCGATATTCACTGTACTGCAATCTTACTATAACAGTTCACTGAACAGCATTTTCGATGTAAAATCCCATTCGCTGAACTGACTCTTTGAACATGTAATATAGACCCAAATACAGAAGGGGCTCCAAGTAGGTAAGTACATGATCACTGCTATATGGTGAGCAGTAGCAAGATATTAAAACAGAAAGCAAGATGAACAAATATTCCTTCTCATCCTTCTAAAAAAGGTGACTGCATTTATCCATTACAGACTTAGCTAATGACACCATACAGAGCCCCATTGACCCCTATCTTAGATGAACAGAACAGAGCACACACTGTGAGATGTAGCACCACTGAGCATGAGTTTGGCATGATCAAAGCAAGATTCAGACATCTGGACACATCTGGAGGTGCAAACCAATACACACCAAAAAAGGCATTGCAGATGGTCACCGTGTGTGCCATGCTGCACAACATGATAACATTAAAACAAGGTGGCCCACCAGCCACAGATGTGGGTGATTTACCACAAGAACCCCAGATGTGAAATGTGGAACTATCAGTGCTATCACAGGATAATCTGGAAGGCACATGGGTGTGAAGAAATAGATGTGAGTGACAGAGAATGTGTCCATATGTCCTAGCTTAGGTAACACAGTAGTGTCTAACACACACAATTTTGAGTTTTGACAAGCCATACATACAAATGTACACAAAATAACAGTTATGTTCACGTAGCATTGCCCCACAACAGCCCCTGGTTCTCCACAATGAGCATCATGCACAATAGAAGCATGTTATATACATGTAAGACCATATACACAAAACTCAGAAATCAGCACATCTAGATGTATAGAGAGAAAGCATCACATCAACCTTTGGAAGCCAGCTATGAGTCAGCTGTATCCTAGAGTGAGGTTAATCAAGTGCACACACCTTTTAAGTACCATTTGTACATACGTAATCAATGACGTTCATTAGCCTTCAGTGGTTTTGGAATCACATTAGGGACCATCTGCATAACTCCTCCAACCTCATTGCATTAACCAATAGCTCTGAGTAAGTGTACCGTGCTCAGCACAACTGCCCAATAGGTATCAATAAATAGGAATCTCTGTAACATCCCCAATATCCGCTAATAGTCTACCATCATCAAATATATGCCAACTTTAAAATGTATTGATACATATTTCTATCATACCATTGCTACCTGTGAAATTAATGGAACATCAATTAGCATTTTATGAAAAGTGTTTGAAAAAAGGCTTCAAGCACCATACCAAGGATGTCAGTTGAGAGGAGGCTTCCATACATCTGGACGTTGAACTGGACAGATGAAGAGAGGGTGCAGATGCTCACTGTCTATGCTGGACATAGTTGGCACATCCCAGAAGCTTTCCAGTGTTCGACATCTGGAACCAGATTACAATGGAGCATCACAGATACACTGCGATCTACTAAACTGATATGCAGGTCCACCACTGCTATGATGACGGACATCGATGGACACAGACAATCTTTGATGAAGGGTCACAGAGCCCTGACACGAGTCACCAGATGCCTACAGTAGGTTACATACTCCACACCTTAACACCTACATTATGATGTATATATGTGGTAAGCAAATGTGTTTAGGTGATGCTTTTTGTCCCAAGAGTATTCCATAATTATGTGTAATAATAACAGAAATTTACATGAAAGTATAACATGTTTCAATCATTACAGTTTACATTCACGTGTTAATGCATTCCAAAGTTATCTGTAACTATACTAGGCCAGTATAAACATTGTGCAGGACTTTGTATTATACCTGTATATTAATGCAGATTTCACATATGCTATTAGCACTGTTATGCAATAATATATGCTTTTAAACTTTTCAGCAAAAAGTGATGTCCATTAGCTCAACTTGTTAAGCAACTTTGAAATTTGAATGTCAGTTGTTGTCTGTGTGTAGGTTCAACACCTAACATGTCTTATTTTGGATACATTTTATATCATACATTACATATGGAAGATCTATATCTGTTTGGTAAATGATATAGTACAGATTTTTACACAGCTAGCATGGCTGTGGTGCATTGATGCCTATAGCTCTTAGGTCACGGATGACTACACATTTTGCCATTATCTGTGAAGCTTCTAGAAATATCATACAGTATACATTTGCTAATACTGTTTTGAGGAGGTTTACATACATTAGTTGAGTCTAAAGTTTAAAATCCGCAACAGTTTTTCTTAAGTCTTTCCTTCTTTCTTCAGTTTATTGAATGTATAAACAATGAAGGTCATCATGGCTAAACTATATGTGAATCTTGTAAACACAATGTAACTACAAGAAGTGTGGATCTGTGATCCTTATACTGTCTTATGGCTGTAGGATTAGCACTGTATGTGGACACATTGGGCTGGAATCTGTAAAGTTTGTGGAAACTTTGCAGACTGTGCAGCACGCCAAAGCAAGAGTTCACCTGCTGCAGATGCAATTTCAGAAGACACACTGAAGACAGACTAACTACATATTCAGCATAGGATAATTAGGATTCTGCACATGCTGAAATCCTTGGTGTATATATTACGGACCCTAAGGAATTCATGCAAATACTACAGATTACAGCACAACTGAAAATAAAAAACATAACAATGCAACCTACCATTAATATACTGCAACAGGCAGCAGTGGTGCAAGCTATAAATAAGGATGTGGCTGTGCATTCTAGAAAGTAGCCAGCTAGAGTCAGAGCAAGGCTGCAACTAAACCAGTTGTCAGACCAGCAAATAATTGACAGATACCATCTAGACAGACAAATGGTTTAGGCTGTCTGTAACATGTGTGCCCCACACATGTCTGTGCAGACCGTGCAAGGAAACCCCATTCCCCCTTGAAACTGGAATTTGTCTCACTCTGCATGTAATCACATCTGGGACATTTCAGAGACACATGGGGGATGTTGTGGGAGTATCACAGCCAGTCGTATCCTAGCAAAATTCCTGGAGGCAGTGTGCAGCAAGGTGGATGAGTACATACACTTCTCATCCACAAACATGGAGCAGAGAAATATAATCCACCAGTTCTATATCATAAACTTTCCCCATGTACTCATTGCAATGGATTGCTTATGCATACCTATCAAAAAACCAGGACATCCAGAAGTAAACCAATATATAAACAGAAAGGACTGTCCATCCATCAACTGCTGAGTTGTGTGTGCAGCAGGTGGCAGCATAACAAACATCATGGCAACATGCCCTGGAAGTGTCCATGATGCTGCCATTGGAGGGAAAGAGGACTCAGGGCTGCATTCCAATAAGGTGAAATTCCTGAGGGATTGCTTCTGAGTAATTACAGGAACACAGCTAGGATATAAATTAAGGCTCCCCTCTCAACAATATCCAATCTGAACAAAAGTGTTTTTACTCCCCACAGCCACTGACTGTGGTTATCCTCTTGAGCCATGGCTAATGACCCCGTACCATGAACCATCCAAGCTTGCAGGGGAGGCCTACAATAGAGCACATGCAACAACGAGAAACACCACAGAGCATGTGTTTTGTGTACTATAAGTTAAGTTCATGGAAAAAATTGGGGGTGCACTGCAATACAAACCTGAGAAGGCAGCACAGATGACAATGGTGTGTGCCATGCTGCACAATGCTAACCTGAGCACATTGCCATCTTCCAGCTGCAGGTGTGGGTGAACTACCAGAAGAACCACAAACGTCTGAAGAGGACATCCCACAGGAATTAGAAGAGGAACAGAAGAATATAGGGGACAGAAGTTACAGGCATAAGTACCGTAGGGTGTGAACACAGGTTCAGGCCCAGGCTAGACCTCTAAGTCTGACCCAAATCTTTCAGTCACAACAAGTCACATGTACATAAGCACATAGACTGAGCATTGATGTCCAGGTGTTGTCCCACCACAGCAGCACAGATTGCATCTAATGGCAAGTACCAACTACATGTACACACTGAGCATCACACATAACATGAGCACAACATGCTCCAACACAAACATATGCAAATGTATAAAATAAAAATCAACTTAAGTCACAACCGACACAGGTAATCATACACACGCCGTTAGTTCTATCATTGTATGGTAAACAATAAGGGACATACATCAGTGCTACACTTACATACATGAACAATATCATAACATGAAAAAATAGAAATCATGCATAATATCATGCAGGTATTTTTATTTCAGAAACACGTATCACTTTACAGTGGTATTGAAATAATATGAGTCAGCTATGTGCATTACACTGTTGGACACAGTCTAATGCAGACTTGGTTGACCTTACTGACATCTTACACCATGGTCCACCCTGCCACTACCATGTACAGACACATCCTGCCCTGGTTACCTCCCCACAGGAGATGGATGGGTGTACAACACCGTGTTGGGATGAAGGATCATGACTGTGAAGTGAAGGTGCTGTGACTGGCCCGACCTCAGCAGATATGCCAGCAGTTGACATCTGTGCAGGCTGGACCATGGACAAGGATTCCTGATGACTAATGGTGGTTCTGAGAACAGGTGGCCTGCCTCTCACAGGATGCAATCTGCTGTGCATAGTTATGGAAAGCAAGATCCTGCTTATAGTACAACACTGCTGCAGTACCATAGAGGCCAGAGTTTCCATTGACCATGCCATGGCTTCAGACTCTCATTCTGAGCAGCCAGTCCAGCCATAATCTCACCGTGTCTGCACTCTTATCCTTCATGCATGACATGTAGCTGGTGTGCCACCTAATCTGTGGCATGGGCAAGTACATGGACATCTGAATGGTGCCATACCTGTGACCATTCATTTGCCTGCAGCAGGAGGCAGACACCTCTGGCACCTGGCCGTGAACAACATATGCTTATCTATGTCTACAGTGATCACTGTGCCAGGGGCCATACTACTAAGCTGAGACACATCATGAACAACATAATGATCACTGGATAGGCTAATGGATTTTAAAGACAGTTGATGTGTTACAAGATACAAAGACATACATCAGAACAATGTGCCTACAGCATATGATGAATATCAAAGACACCTGGCATATATATTTCACTGCAATGTTACAAGTGCTACTGACTTCACTTGCAGTCTACTGTATGCATGTTTCACAGAATGTACATCCCATAACTATATAATCTATTAACATGGCCAACATACATGACATATGTAATGCATAAAAACATAATAACATACCTGGCAAACACTCATGGGATGTTACACTACAACACCACCACTCTTGACTTCGATAAATGAACAACCAGGATCCAAATGAAACACAAATCTTCAGATAAAACTGTTTTAATTTTAGCGCCTTGGTGAAAACACCTTCTTGGAATGATTCAGGAAGGAAGCATCCATATTTTTCTTTTTCAAGTGTTGCATGTTGTGGAAACTGGCATGAGGTTGGAGGACATTATTAATAAAACTGAAAATGTAGAACTGCAATGGATTTTGTGATTGGGTGCACATAGGGGCTATGGCCACAATGATTGTGTCCCCCTGAAACCTGTACTTAAAGCCAAGAAACTAAAATAATGTTTGTAAGTGTTTAGATGTTGCTTTCTCTTTAAGATAGGTGTTTTAATTAGTTATTTAAATGTGTCCATCTAGGATTTGTTTTTATTGAATGATGAAGGAAGTACTTATATATTTAAGAGTGTATTGTTGTATTCTTTGGTTGTCTGAAGAAGCAGTGGGTTTCACTGTGAAAGCACTCACCTTTTATTAAAGTTTTACAAGTTTTAGAATCGATGGTTTACTGCCTCTGATTCACCTTTTGCCTTCTATGCTGGGATTTTGGTATATTTCTACTTCGTGGGTTTGCTCACATTTTGCTTGGTTTTTCTGTGACTTTGCTGTATTGTGAGCATGGCTGAAGGCAACAGTTTATCTGCCCTTCATGTTGAAAAGAAAACTGGTGAAGGTTTGCTGAACAGTCGTCTGACTAGATGTCTGATGGGGCAGTCGAATCCATTGCTGAGTTTGGAAGCTATTGATGTTGAAATTGACTGTGTATCAAACAAACAAATTGATATCAAGGTACGTAATGTAAAAAGGAACCTGGAGAATGATTTGTATAAGTTTAAATGCTTCCAATGTCAAAGATATCATTTAGAAGCATGTCTTAGCCTTGCTGTGGTACCCAGAGGTTTAAGGGAGTTAAATATGCCCACATATGGTAACACCTATTCAGCATTGCTAAGTCAATGGCAGAAGATCAGTTTAGATACTAGCAAGGCTTAAATGAAATTATTGATTGATTTCTTCCAGCCATTGGAAGATGAACTGTGTGAGCGCATTCAGCAGCAGCAAAGTGAGCCTTCAATTGCTGCAGGCGAAGAGTGCACTGATCTTTTTCTTAATGAATTAATTGACAAGGTGTCAGTCTATTAGAAGAGGCTTCTTACCCAGAAAAAGAAAACACTTGCCAGGGGTGTTCATGATTTTAATAACTTACATGTTTTTACCTGGACCCAGGCTCGGGGGAGTTCTGAGCAAGTGAGCATGAGTCAAACGACTGTAACAATCAATGTAACCAATCGAAACAGTGTTACTACTGCTCCCTCCAATCCTGATTCATCTGTGAGTGTTCAATCACCTGTGTCAGTTACTTCCGTATATTCCACTCCCCTGGTTGAACTGCATTCTACTCCTGAGCCAGCTGTTATTCAAATAGTACAAGAACAAGAACCTGTCCAACGCAGGATTATACCAGTAACTAAGGAACAGGCTTTTCTGGTTTTACCACTTCCATTCTGTACCCGCAGATTAGGCTCCATGGAATACGAACGACCCAGGAATGGACAGAAATGGAAAGAGCCATCAGGGTCGGGTCAGGTTTGCATGATCAAGAAAATGTGGGGCCTGAACGATGCGGATTAGTGTTGAATATTTCCAGGTATGCCTTTCAATCGGCTGAAATTTCTTTATTAATGAAAGGGTTGGGTTTTATACTTACCAGTAAGACAGATATTAGTAACTGTTTAGTCGAGCTTAGACTGTTTGTGCAGTGTAGCACTGTAGCTAATGTTTTGTAATTATTCGGATGCCACAGTGACTTTGTTTAAGAAACCTAGCACTTTTGTGCCTAATTTACCCAGCAATCTAGAGGCTTTCCTACAAGTGTGTGAGAAAAAAGTATATGACAGACTAGATTCTGGACACAATGTATTATATCCTGGTAACCTTTCTAAAGCATAGCAGCTAGCGCTTACTAATTTAAAAGCTAATAGAGACATTGTTATCCACCGAGCGGATAAGGGCAGGCCTATTGTGGTGTTGGACTCTCAATATTATTATGATACTATGTCAGCCATGTTAAATGATGCTGCAGTGTACAGGATGGTGAATATTGAAGTTGTGTCACAAATACAAGCACGTATTATGAACACCTTGAATGAGAGTTTATGTGTGGGTGTGCTTACACAGGCATTGTATGATTTTTTCAAGGTTGAGCAACCTTTGGTGCCCCAGCTACATGGTCTACCTAAGATACATAAGAATCCTGTTCATCCGAGTTTTAGACCAATTGTAGCTGAGGGGTGGATGTCTCACAGAGCCTCTTTCTATTTATTTGGATGCACAGTTGAGAAAGATGCTAGATGAATTTCCTGTGTTTTTAAATGATACTGAACATTTTTACAAGGTTTATACAGTGCTACGGGTAGTACAGCTGTGAACAAGATAGAATATTTAGTTACACTAGATGTTGTATCTTTATTTACCTGTATTCCCAAGCAAGAAGGGATTGAAATGGTAAGATTGGTTCTTTTAAAATCTAATACGTTTTCTCCTAGTCAAGTAGATTTTATATACATGCTACTAGAACTGGTTCTCGAGAACAACAATTTTCTTTTTAATGATTGCTGCTATTGGCAGGTATCAGGTATAGCAATGGGTACAATTTGCGCCAATTCGTATGCCAGTTTGGTAATGGCTGGCTGGGGGCAACAATTTATTTTGGGTGAACACTGTAGTAATGTTTGCTTCTATCGTCGATTTGTAGACATTCCCTTTATTGGTTGGCATGGAATTGAGCAGGAGCTGCAGGAAGTATTTCACATACTCAATAGGAGCAGTTCTTTTTTGCAATTTACTATGAATTATTCAGCGCAGTCGGTAAATTTTTTGGATATTACAGTGTTTAGAAAAGGGGAGAGTTTCTATACCAAGTTGTACAGGAAGGAGTGTTACATTCCATCCTTTCTCCATAGAGATAGCATGCATCCCCAGTACATGTTTCCTAATATCTTCACTGGGCAAACCATGTGTGTATCTCGTTTGTCTTGTGATAAGACTGACTTGTCTTCAGAAATAGACAGTTTGAGATTAGCCTTTGAGTACAGGGGCTATAAACAGAATGAGATTCGCAAGGCCCACTGTAATGTGTTGAATGAAAGAGGTGGTCGGGCGAAACCCTATTTTTCGGATAGGGTAAATTTATCAAGTAAATTGAAGGTGGGACCCTCCATTACTCCTTTGGTTTTGACCTATTCTCAGGATGTTAAAGTAGTACAGGACATTATGAGGAAAAATTGGTCTGTCTTGCAGGTTGATGAATGCACTTCAGAATAGGTTGGACCCCAACCTAAGTTTGTGTTTAAGAATAAAAAGAATCTGAAGCAGCACTTGTGTTAGTATAAAAGAAGTATATATAGTGGAAGGCATGGGTGAGACTGTTAGATGTGGTACCTGTGCATATTGTGTATATATAGATGAATCCAGATTCTTTAGCAACTAAGAGTGATTCCTGATTGTAATACTAATCATCTAGTCTATGCAGCACATTGTGTTATTTGCTTTAGATTCTATGTTGGTAAGCCCAACTGCTGGTTGAGGGAGAAAATGAGAGACCATCTTTATTGCAAAAAGAAGGGATTGGACTTTAGTGCGCTAGCCAAGCATACGATTCAGGAAGGAAGAAATCATAGTTTTCTTTTTCAAGTGTTGCATGTTATGGAAACTGGCATGAGGTTGGAGGACATTATTACTAAAATTGAAAATGTAGAATTGCAATGGATGTTGCGATTGGGTGCACATAGGGGCTATGGCCACACTGACTGTGTCCCCCTGAAACCTGTACTTAAAGCCAAGAAACTGAAATAATGTTTGTAAGTGTTTAGATGTTGCTTTCTCCTTAAGATAGATGTTGTAATTAATTATTTTTAAATGTGTCCATCTAGGATTTGTTTTTATTGGATGATAAAGGAAGTACTTGTATATTTAAGAGTGTATTGTTGCATTCTTTGGTTGTCTGAAGAGTTTCACTGCAAAAGCGCTCACCTTTTATTAAAGTTTTGCAAGTTTTAGAATCGCTGGTTTACTGCCACTGATTTACGTTTTGCCTTCTGTGCTGGGATTTTGGTGTATCTGTATAACACTGTCTGTGAGAAACTCTAACATGACATGTGAAAAGAAACAGCAATGGCTTCATACATCGGTAAAATCAACATAACTTGCAACATCTGTACAATTCGTGAGTGATACAAGAAGCCCTGACATTATATATATGTTGAAGGGAGGTCCAAAGGTAACAACATCATGCCAACACATCTGCTTGAATTTCACATTAAAATACTACATCACTTAACAATTAGACAACTTACCAAAAGCATTCGAATATCATAGGGCACATAGGTAGTACAGAGCCATAGTAAATTGAGACAGCAGTGATGCCACCTTAATTAAGAAGCATTATTGAAGAAATATCTGTAATAGCAACAGCCCATGTTATAAAAATGTTTTAGGAAACATGATTGAAGACATATCCATAATATCTACATCACATACTAGATACGGATATGCTAGCAATCCATAAGTTTCTATAGTTAGACCACAGAGTGCAAGGAATTACCAGTATGAATTGTAGATAATCCATAAATCCTCCTCCATGTACTGTTATCGTTTGCAGTAGAAGTCTGACTATACAACTGCATATGGGACTAAATAAAAATATTTAGAAGAACAACACCTGTATGTATACATTTCCAGAAAACATGACTCCAGGAGCTTTTAACATCTTATGTTAAAAACTAACATTTTGATTGAACATGTACCTTTTGATATGATTAACTTTAACAGATGTACTAATTACCACTACAGAAATTCTACCAGTTGCCTATGGAACTCTCGCTCAGATTCAGAGAATCAAAGTGCACCTTATGTGCACACAGCTGTAAGTACCATTTGAGCCGTACATAATTATTGACGTCAATTAAAATTTAGGTTCTCTGAATCCCATTCAAGCACATCTGCGTCAATTGCCTTTATGTACCAAAAGACCCAGGTGTACCGCATAAACACCCAGTAGGTATCAGTAAATGGTATCATGTGTGGCACGTGCCCGTTATCTTCGAATCATCCTATAAAATGACATCAGTACCACTTTTTTGTAACCATGTTTTAGCTACTGTGAGAATTATTTTGTGGCGATAAGTCAGTGGACTTTGTACATACTGCCCTCTTGACTATGGGTTTGATACTCATGCTGTTGTTTTATTTAATAATTGAATAATAACCTTAACTATGTCCTTTGAAGATGCACATGTATTTTTCACATAGCCACCATCCTCGTGCATCACTGACACCTGTAGCGCCTAAACCTCGGATGACTGCACATTTCATAGTTTTCCATTTTAGTCCCACTGTATCACGTATTGGACAATTACAAGGTGGAAGACAAACATGTATATAACTTAGTTACATCATTCTTCCTACACAAGTCCACATACAGTTTTATAATGAAAAAATTAATGCCCATACCACTGTTTAAATATATTTTGTTATATATGTGTTGATTGCTGTTATGTCTTCAGTATCAGAGGTGTTAAAATTCTATGCATTTTCCATATTCTGCCTTTCATTCCAGGAGTTGTAAGAAACAGTTGCAGTACTTGTCTACAATGACAGCTTATTTGAATGTTAGCTCAGCCTATAAAGCAACTGGTTAGCATGTGTATATTTTGGCATGTTGTGAGTTCTCAACCACATATGGAAACCTGTTACCTTGCCTAACTTCACCCATATAATTTTTTTAAAATCCATATTGCAATAGTTTCCAATAAGGTTTATGTTGTGCATTGTAACAACTGAGTGATATAGTCTTTCTATAAATAGATTCATAATCTGTAACTCCTAATAACATCAGCTGTTAAACAACAATGGGTTATTTTGAAGAGATTGTTACCAACATCTCTGCATATGAGTTCCACTTAAAACAGCAAAAAATGCAGAAACTACAAAGAGATTTTCTAGACATCAATACTGGCCAAGTATTCTCTTGGCCCAAATGTATGAACAAGATGTCATCTAAGGAATCTAATTTGTTGAGAGAAAATATTGATGAATCTATTCAGATAACAGCAACAACTATGACTGCACCTGTGATGAGTGATTCTATACTCTCTACGACCTCCTGTGCAGTCCAGAATGAAAATCTGCTAGATGTTAGTCCTAAATCAGTAATTACTACTGCAAAACAGGCTTTTTTAAAATTGCCGCTGCCAATACTATACAAAGGGAAAGATGAGAGAGAGCGCTTCAGCAGTCGAGGATGGAAAAGTAGATTGGCTCAGCAGGAAATGTCACAGACGCCTTCATTGAAGAAAATATGGAGGAAAGAAGCGACAGATTGATTCACAACATTTCTTACAGGTTTTTGGATCCAGATGAAAGGCAAGTGTTACATAAAGTATTATCATTTTTTTCCGGCCAGTGAATCTGCCTAAGGTGATGTATCAGCTGACATTAGGATGTTTGCTAGAACCGTGATGTTGAAGCTGCTGTCTCCAATGTCAGCAAAGTAAGTACTTTTAAAACACAGAGTTTATTTAATCCCAGTTTAAACTCTACTCTGGAAGATTTTTTGTAATATATGTGAAAGGGATTTGAATTGTGTCTTAAATAATACCTTGAATAGTACATACTATAATTTATCTAAGACAGAATCTTTAGCTCTTTAAACGTTACAATATGATACGAGTATAGCAATACGACCTGCAGACAAAGGAGATAGCATTGTAATAATGTACTTTGATTCTTATATAAGTGCTATTGTTGAACATTTGAGTGATGAATACACCTATGAGATTGTCACTTTAAATGATATAGAAATTTTGATAAGAAATGCACATGTGCTGCTTTATGATTGTCTACAAAGTACGATTATTTCCAGTGATATTTATTGCTTTTATGTGAAATTTCCTGTTATTCCCACATTCCAAGCACTACTCAAGATTTATAAAGATCCTAACGACCCCCCAATGAGGCCTATAGTTTCAGGCCAGGGGTGACTAACTGAAATGATGTCTGTGTTTGTGGAGAAGCATCTAAGGGCAGTGCTTAATGATTATGAGGTAGTTTTAAATGACTCTAGACAATTCCTTAGGCAGTTTTATTCATGCTATAATACTTTGACAGAGAAAGATGACTGTTTTTTTGCTATACTAGATATATGATCACTATTTACAGTTATACCAAACGATGTGGGTTTGGATTATGTTAAAGCATTTTTGTTTACACATAGTGCATATAGTCCACAATTAATAGATTTAATTTGTTTATTTATTGAAATGATTTTAGAAAATAATGTCTTTATTTTTATTAACCACTACTATCACCAGAAAAATGGTGTACTATGAGTACCCCCTGTGCTAACAGCTATGCTAACATGGTGTTAGCACTGTAGGAGGAACAGTTCATTATTTCTGCCAGTAATGTGTTTATGACCACTATTCTATTTTATTGAAGATTTGTAGATGATGTGTTTGCTTTTTGGAAGGGAGATGAAGATGGATTTTTGCAATTTATTAAGTACTTACATACTACTACATATTTTTAATGTTCACTTATCATATTTCTAAAACATGTATTGAGTACTTGGATATCAAGCTAGAAAAAAGGAGTTCAAATGACATAATTACTACTAGAGACAGGAAAAGTTGTCATACCAATCACACCTTACATGAAGGCAGCCTTCGTCTACCACACATATATATATAAGCATTATTAAGGGACAAGCCATGATAATTTCTCGCTTTACTAATTTAGATAATACATTTTTAGATAAAATGAATGTAATGAAAGATGAGCTTCTCTCAAGAGGGTATAAGAATACAGATATAGAACAAGGGATACAGGAAGAAATGATATTAAGCAATGATAGAGTTGCCCCTTATTTTTCCAACAAACAGCATGAGGTTAATAAGAAAGACAGTAGTCTCTATGAGAAAGCACCAACTATAAATTTAACTTACTCTAGTAATATTAGGACAGTGTGTGAAGTGATCAGAAGAAATTGGCACATTTTGACTTCAGATCCACAGATCAATAATGCAGTAGGGACATCTCATAATTATGCTTTTAGAAATAAGAAATCATTGAAAATGTTATTATGTTATAATGTTAATACAAGAAGCCATCATACTTCTTAAGTTTGTAATAAATGTAATTTCTGTTACTTGGTAGAGCCTCATAGTGAATTTATACATACATTTACACATAGGAAATATGAATTTAAAGTTTCTGCTACATGTGATACTAGGAATTTGATTTATTTGCACTTCTTCTTCTTTCAGCTTTCTTCCGGTTAGGGGTCACCACAGCAGATCACTTGTCCACTCATGATTGGCAGTGGAGTTTTACAGTGTCGAGTTGCCAGCCCGGTGCCCAACCTTCCACTGAAGGCCCACGCACACACTCACACCTAGGACCAATTTGGAGTGTCCAATCCACCTACAGCATGTCCTTGGGATGTGGGAGGAAACTGGAGCACCCGGAGGAAACCACGTGACCACAGGGAGGACATGCAGACTCCGCACAGAAGGCACCCCAGCCGAGGATCGAACCGGAGAACCTCTTGCTGTGAGGTGACAATGCTAACCACTGCACCACTGTGGCCGCCCAATTTGATTTATTTGCACAATGTGTGATATATTACAAATTCTATGTGGATAAAGCTAACCATAGTCTGATGGAGAAAATGAGGGAACATAGTGGGGTTATGAGGCAAGGAAATGAGAATAATTCCTTGGCTAAGCACATAATAGAAAATGGTCAGGAGCATCATTTTAAATTTAAGGTCATAGAAGTTATGAAAGATAATGATAGGATGGGGAATATATGTAATGCTACTGGAGCAAGGGAACTGTTTTTAATTTTTCATCTACAACCAGACAAGGAAGGGGGGGGTGCTAAAGGATGAGGTCTCCTTAAAACTGAAATTAAAGGCAGAGAGACCTTATTTTATAAATTTCTGAAAGTGGTTATGTGGTTCGTACTATTTGTCTTATTGGTTATTGATTGATTAATGTATTTAAATCAAGATTTTGTTTTTTTATCTGTATGATCTGATGAAGTAGTGTTACTACGAAAGCACTTACCGCAGTATTATTCTTGGATATTAAAGTTTTATTTTGTTACTGCCTACTTCCATCTACAGAGCATTTTTTTATTTTAATTAAAAACAGTTTAGCTACATGAGCAGCACATGTTCATAGTTTGCAATCCTAACCAAGATCATCCTTAGCAGACCAGCAATGTCATAACATTAACTCTTTTCACTGTCTGAAAAACATTTTTTTACAGTTAGGTAGGCAAGTAGGTCTCAAAGGTAAAGTTTTGATGTAGATTGCATCTGCAGGTTTGAATCTCATGAGCTCAAAGATGTTAGTTAACACCTGAATGTTACAATGTCATCTGAGTATTTTACTTATCTATTGTTCTTTAGAATAACAGTCTGCAAAGTGTGTTGTGAAATTTTTCTCCTTGTTGTTTGAGGAATAATTTTTATTATTTTTTTTTAAATTTTAGACAACGAGGACTGCAGTCGGAACAGAGTGATGTGAACTGAGCAGATGCATAGGCATGAAGAACAGTGGAGGCAGAGATATGTTGAATATTTTATGTATGTTATAAATTGAGATGCATATTCCACTGTTTTTAGACCTGTATTTTTCAGAATTACATGCTTATTGTTTAGAATGCAGGCATGCCCATCATGTATCAATAAGGTAAGTGAAATCAGCAAATGGTAGCTGTCATTGCAACTGTGTATAAAACTTATACTGTTTTGTATTTTGGATCCATTTTGTCAGCACAAACATTTTAACAAAACATTCACAACCTAAATGAAAATTTGTTGTGTGTATCTGACACACAGAGGTTTTAAGGTGTATGTTTTACATGCGAGTATAAGTGTTATGATTATTGCTTGTGATACATGGTTTGGTCCACTTGTATGTCTGGTCGTGTTTTCTGATGACTGATCTAGTGTGTGTAGCTTACCTATTCACATAGTGAAGGGAGCTGTGTGGTGATAGTGTTAGCACTGCTGTTTGCAGACTGTGTTGCATGGCCTTTAGTTCAACATTGGTAGTGCACTTCCCCTCACACACCATGGGTGTGTTTGTAAAAACACTGTTATAGCCTTTGTTGACTGACACTTGAGTGGGTACCCATTTGATAGTAGCAGTTCATAATCAGCAAGCATGTTCCTAAATATTTGTTTTATAAGCTTTCTGATTGCATGCAGTTGTTCACATGCAGTACTAATATTAGCAGATATATTGCATTCTGATATGTCGACAGTTGTTTTGACTGAACATATCGCATTGTTTTTATTGTTGTACTCATTGTATTAATGTGTGTTCAGCCAAATATCTTGCTACCTGTCTCAGATGGTTGTCATATGGTGTGCCTATTGTCCACAATAGTGTCCAATAACTTTCTCCTCATTTATACAATGGCATGTTGTGTCTCCTCTTACATACACCATTGAATGCAGACAGTAAAATATGTTTACTGATTATTCAAACATTTCTACAAAGCTAATGACATGTGTGTGTCTATATGGAATTGTCCAGGAAAGAACACCGTTATCATTTTTTAGGAGTATGATCAGGGCTATGGGTAACTCTGTCTATAATGGATATGTCTTTGTACCTGTGTAAATTTTCATCATTACAATATTATGTTGGGCTCTGATTTTCTTGGGAGTGTTCTGTGTGGTAAACATTTTGTTTTCTTTTCTGTTGTTTTGTAATTAATCTTTATAGAGCATGGTATTCAAGGATGTTGAACAATCCAAAGACGACGATGTGCACTTGTGAGGCCAGTGCCTAAATCATCCATTGAAGGCGGTGATGATGATGATGACAATGATGGTGAAGAGCCTGGACCTACTCCTGCCTGAGACAGCCTGCCTTCACCCTGGAGGAGACATTGCCATGGCCATGATAGAGGCAACTTTTGGCAGGAGATCAGGGAGGTCATGACCAATGTGTTCCAAACACAGATGAGGGATGTGATGGGGACCTTCTTTGATGAGATGGCATGGGCTATGCACAATTTGTTTGGGATGATAGCTCATGAGATCATGTGGGAGTATGATCCACATCAGCTTGGTCCCTACATTCATCCCTACATTCAGTAGGTATTGTCTATGTATCTATGTGTTCGACTTGTGTTCTGCTGCCAAAATGGTGATTGACATTTAATTAACTAGACTTTATATGCACTCTAGCACATGCATGCAATGTATTGTTATTCTTATGTGTTATTACTTTGGTTTTAAAGTATGCATGACATACATTAACACATTACACTGACCAGATAACATATGTTGTCCATAGTCCAACAATAACAGTGTCATATGCCTTGGATATCTGTTTTGCCATATCAGTTATGAGTAACATACAGGCATGTCATTCCACATTGTTTTGGATGACATATGTCATGATGTCCCACTCTGATGATGTGATGTTGTGTCATCATTTGGTAAAATTGATACCATATGGGTATATCTTCTCTATGTGCAGTCCTCCTTATATGACTGCATCGAATAGTAAGGTAATGTCATTCTGTACACAATGTTATAGATTACATATTCCTTCACAGTACATTACAAAATGTTTGTTGTATGTAGCTTTTCCACACCCATGATGTAGAGACATTGGTATATACCTTCAGTAAATAGTCGTACATATTATGAAGTTTATGTACAAACCGACACAGAAATGCACATTTGCCAAGTGAGCATTCAGTGATGTACTGCCAATGTGCTGTAATGATGCTCACAGGGGTGTCCTCTGCTCCGTAATGAGCAGTGTTGTTGACATTTGATATTTGCATGACAGTATATGTGTATGTGATTGCAATTTTTACTTACTTACTTATGCATGTTGATGTGACATGATTGCACATTACTGTATAGGAGTGTTTCATACATGTCCAGTTTTGTGGATATCAGCAGACATCTGGCAATTTGACATACATTTTTGAGTCTTTTACAGCACCCTGTGTACTTTGCACATGCATTTGCACTGTGTCAACTTACAGTGTTCTGCTTTACCATGATGTGGTCCCGGATTGTCCATCTCCCTCCTTCCCTCCTTAATATATTCCTAGTATTTACTGCAGGAATGTTTGCCTTTGTCAAAACTACTGTCCATTGCTATTTATTAATTTGACACAGTGAACATGTGCCAGATGTATGGCCATCGCTTAAAGAGGGACACATGCATACAAGTTGCTGGCCAATGCTTGGAATACATCTTTGTTCTCTTTCTACTTGTGTGTTATCAGTGCAGTTTTTTCACATCCATGTGCACATCCTGCTATATTCATCATTCATTATTCTGCCCTGTTATATTTTTTTTAACATATTATTACATGTCAGTGGCGTATGTATGTGTATTGACCTTGATTTCATGTACTTTCCATTTATGCCACTGACACACATACATACACATGTACAACTGTGTGTTGCCTTTGACATGGCATATGTGTGCAACATACATTCCATTACACATTTGTTTTGGCTGTATACACCTACCTGTGTATGTAGCAGCCTTGGCTGATCTTCTGTAGTACTTTTGTTTGGTGCTGTGTTTGGTTATTTGCCTTTCACATGCATGGTTGTAGGTTTTGTACTGTCCCCTGGAGATATGTACCATTGCTTGACCTGCATTTGCTCATCTGTGATATGGCTTAGCTAACACCTGCACTGCTGATGTGCTATTTCGATATGTATTTGTTCATTCAAATTGTATTGTGATCTTTTCTTATTACCATACAACATGCATTTACCATTCATGATACATATCCAGTTTGCAACATGTGCTAATGTGATAGTACACAGGTAGATTTGTTTTTTCTGCATTTCAGTATGGCTGGTATGCATCCCAACCCTGTTTGACAACTGTCTATTGCCCATGTTGTGCAGTCTGCTGTCCATGTAACTTACCTGTCCTTATTGTTTTTTTCCAAACTTGGTCTGTCTCGTGTCATGCCATTTGTTCTATGGGTATAACTGCAATGCTTACCTTCACCCCCTCTCTCCCTATGTTTACCTTTCCTTACATTCTTTACAAAAAAAAAAAAAGCAGGGCCTATTCCCACCCCAAAAAAATTGCCCATGCTCCTCTGATGTTCCCTCAGATTTTCCTGTTCCAATATCCCTTTTCTTTGTCCCTTTTCTTCACCCATACCCCACATCTTCTTTTTTATCTTCCACTTACTTTGGGTATGGATCCCAAACCTATTGTTAGCAGCTGTTAGCTATGGTGATGTGGCTGTGATTGTTCTTTGCCTTTCATGTTTTTTATTAAGAAATTCATAGATTCCATCACACTCAATAAATTCAAGCTAATATTTTTTTAATGCTACATGTATTATGCAGTTATCCATAGTTGTCTCTGAGTTTAATGTAGTGAGAGATGTGAATATATATACAAATAGCTTTGCAACTTTGAAGCATGTATTATAAGTTAGTGGATGGCATGGAGATGTGAATATATATATACAAATAGCTTTGCAACTTTGAAGCATGTATTATAAGTTAGTGGATGGCATATGGAAATATCCATGATTGTCTAAGACGTTTTTGTGTGTACAAATTTATGTTATGACTGCCATGCAGATTACTTTGAAATATTTAGCCTTTTTAAGTGTGTGTGTGTGTGTGTGTGTGTGTGTGTGTGTGTGTGTGTGTGTGTGTGTGTGTGTGTGCATGTGTGTGTGCAGAGATTTTGTTATCTTTCTAAACAACTATTGGGATCCTAGATTTGTGATCAGCTTTCCATTTGTTTGGTATTGTACAAACTTATTGGACAGCCATCTCAGCTAATTATGGATTATGGATCACTTGCATATTTCCAGTGTGCCACTGGAACTGCGGAACTCTGTTGTTTGCTGAGTTATTCTGACTTTCTTGTCATACAGTAGTATATTACAATGTTATTTGCAAGTTTCACTCTGCTATCAGTGTAATGTGACAGATTCCGCAAGCTTTACATAATCCAGTCCATTGAGAGACCGTCTACCTAATTTACATGTGGCTATGGTGTTTCAAGTAAAGATGAATGGTTACTTGCAACCAGTGAAGGTTAAACTCAGTATGTTGACACATTTGCTTTATACTTCGGATAAATTTGTATGTTGTCATTATATATAGATTGTCTAGAATATTCTGTATTATAATATACGTTTACAGTGATGTACTTATGTTTCCTTTACAGATGGATATGACTTATGGCTATATGTACTTATAATTAAATGGTAACTTTTACTCAAGTGGTTAATGCACCATTAAAACTAGTTTTATATATAAATGACAGCATTGCATGTTAACATGCATCTCCTTTGTGAGAATGATGGCATCACAAATGATTACCTTAAATGATACATATTGGATACCTTGCTGTTATAACGGAGAGATACTGGTATAAGGAGTGTGATAACATGCAATCCTAATTCCATAGCTTTGGTGTTCAAATCCTACCACAAACATTATGTATATCATTGTCCAGTTGAAATGTTCTTAGAAGCATGCCTGCCTTGCAAAAATGTGTTATAAAAAATAATATTTTTGTTTCACTCTATTATTCATTTATGTTACACATTTCACACTACACAACACACTTTGGATATGTTATGTACAGTGTGATGTTAAATGTGTTTAGCAGCTTATGTACTGCACAAGGAAACAGTTTTAATTTTTTTTACTTCTCATGCCATATGCACATACAAATTCACATTTGGCTAACATATGTATGTACATTTACATATAATATGAAAATCACATGTTCAATTACTCATATATATGTGTGTGTGTGTGTGTGTGTGTGTGTGTGTGTGTGTGTGTGTGTGTGTGTGTGTGTGTGTGTGTGTGTGTGTGTGTGCGTGTATTTGTGTAGGTACTCATATGATGGTATTTATTTGTATTGCATATGTGCATATAGGACGATTACAACATTGAGGTATTATTCATTATATATATGTACACACATTCTATGTATTATTATGTAACACCAAACTAAAGTCAGCATACATCAACTCTGTACATCTGTAGATCATTGTCCATGTGGTTAGGTATAGATGTACACTTCCACAATTTCATCTTAGATTGACAGACTTGTTAGTATGAGTAATGCTTTACCTGTGTATTAACAAATGAAAGGTATCTGACTTCCATCACTTCTTACAGTTGCAGTAAAGCTTGATTAGCGAGGCAGGTAGTATTCTGGAATATAGTGTGCAAATAGATGGAGGTGTAGGCTTGAATCTTGCTTTCTTCACTTTGTCAGCAGTTATTCTTATGTGTGCACAGTATTGAAATTAAAACATCAATGACTATATATGGTATTGTATAGCACACCTTGCTAGTATGCATTAATAACTATATTTTTCACTGTTCTTTTGATATACATAGCAGTCATTATGTACCATATAAAACAATCCTTCTGTTACTGTAATACTTCATATCGTTTTATGTTTGCAGCTGCTGAAGACTGTGCCAGGATTAGAGCTCTGTGCAGAGAATTCATGCACACATTTTAGGAGCAGGAGAGGTAGACAGGTATGTGTTATTGATTTCCACCTTTATTTCTCCTGAAGTAGTATTAACATATTTCATTATGCAGGTTTCAATGTGGTGTCCTATGGCATTCAGGCATGCTAATGTTATGTCAGATTACCCATGATGCATGTGCAAGGTATGTGCAATACATAGTGATTTATTGTGAGTAACATTAATGTGTACATAATTTTAGTGTTTTAAAGTGCTTTTTACTGTGTTTTTCTGTCTAAAATGTAACTTTTGTGGCCTGGAAGTATTTATCTGCAATTACTACTTGTCTTCCCCAGGAAAGAGACACCAAGTTTGGCCTGCCCATGGGACAGGCTACTGGTCCAATGGTTGGTCAGACCTTCTTCCAGCCACAAAAAAGGAAAAATAAGCAGACAGCCTTTGTCACCACAGCAGGATAGCAGTTTGCTTCAGCATCAGGTGGGTGACTCTGCTGTGGCCTTTTCGTGTACCTCAGACCACTCATCATTTACCTCAGATCCCTCTGGTGATGCACCTACAGCCAGTATGGACCAGGAGTTAGTCATGTCTCCTATGGCTGTTGGGGTTCCCTCACTGGGAAAGGGAGACCCACTGTTGTTGGTCCTGGGAGGAGGAACAAGGAAGGCTTCCCTTTTTTATTTATTTTTTTATTTATTGAGTCAGAATGCTAGACCCATTACTGGGGAAGGTGCTACTTCCATTAGTAACATGCCTGGCCCATTTTTCCTGTCAAAAAGAAACAGAAAACCAAGCATGTATCTACTCCTCCTCATTTTTTTTGGACAGGAGTTATTTACTAGGTCTGGCTCAGTGTTTAATTCAGGCTATTGATCCTTCTTGTAAAGTAGTTTCTTCGAAAAGAGAGAGAGAGAGAGAGGGATTCCTCTTTTCCTGAAAAGATTCAAGATTCTGAATCTGAACAGGAAGATGCAGGGATGGATGCAGACATTTTCTCCAAATATCTGACTGAGACTCAGAGGAAAGCTTAGTTTCTGATTCTCCCTGTGGGGGTTTCTCTTTCTCTGAGACTATTGCTAGAATGTACCAGTGTTTTCAGTGGTGGGAGAACACTGAGGTTTAGCAGTCCCTCAGAAGATACTGTGAGTTGTTACAGAAGGATTTTCCAGATCCCACACCATTCCTCCTGTTCTGTCTGCTTTAGAGGATGTGTGTATTACTGCCTGCAATTTTCCTAATAGTCAGCCATTTGTCTCTAAAAAGACAGATAGAATGTATAAAGTTCCTCAGCCTTTTCAAATTTGTAATAGACTAGTCCCAAACCTGACCTAGCAGCTACAGCTCTAGTTGATCGCACTGCTGCTAAATACCCAGTCAATTTCAATATTACTCTTTCAGATAAGATATGGGAATATTACTGAAAAGTATGGAGAAAAAGTGTATACATCTGCAACTTTGATTTTCAGAATTTCAGTTGTCAAGCTCACATGCTAATGTTTGTTCTGGCAAGCTGTGAAACTATGAGGAATGTTTTATCCGAAATTTTTTCTTTTGAGGAAAAATCTTGTTTAAAATAACTTAGTTTCTTCAACTGCACAGATTGCTACTCATTGTTTACAGTGTATGCATGACTCTGTTAATACTTCTTCTGGGGCTATGGCCATTGGCACTGGTTTTATGGAGTTCATATGGCCACATTGTCAAAACCTCCAAGAAGATGTTAGAAATCAGATTTTAAATTCACCCTTCCATAGGGATTTAGTGTTTTGCCCCTGTGCTGCAGAGGTGACCAAAATGTGTGATGAAAGGGGCAAGCTGATCCAGGGACTCTCTTAAGATTTTTCAGCCATTCTTTTCCAAATTTTCCAAGGGATTTTCTATCTCCTCATCCAATTTTGGCAAAAAGCAGAATAAACAGTCTCAATAAAATACAGGTAAACATATATGTAAGAAGAAATGGCAAGGAGGGATTCCAAAAGGAGGTTTACACTTCCCTAAAAAAAGACAGCCCAACAAGTCTGAAACCCTCCCGCCCTCATCCCTTTCTTCTTCCAGAAAGTCTGAATTTCCATTTTTTACTTTGGCAACAGATAGTATCAGACAAATGGGTTCTGAAAATCATTCATCAAGGTTACAAATGGAAGTGGGAGGGAATTTCTCCTTTTTGCGGGTCATTTCTCATTGTGTAGACCATACTATTTTGTTTCCACCAGTTCTTCCTCACATGGTGTCCTAAGGAGTAATAGAACCAATTCCTTTTTCACAGGTGGGGAATGGTTTTTATTCAAAGATTTTCCTAGTGCCAAACAAAGGAAATTCTTACAGACCAATTCAGGGTCTTTCTTTTCTAAACCTGTTTGTGATAGTGCCCAAATTCAAAATGATGTCACTTCATAATTTTTTATCTTTTCTTCTTCTATCATGTTTCCTGGTAACACAAGACTTAAAAGATGCTTATCATCACATCCCTGTTCATCCAGACCTCAGACAGTTCTTAAGGGTTTGTGTGTCTGGATCACATTACCATTTCTCTGCATTACCCTTTAGACTATCCACTTCACCAAGACTGTTCACAAAGTGTCTACTTCTAGTTATAGGTCATTGCAGCCTACAAGTTATCTACACTTTTCCATATTTAGATGACTTGCTTGTCTTTGCAGAGTCTTTTTCAAAATGTCAGAAGTCTCTCTCTCTAGGGGGAAAGCCCTCTTACACAGGCTGTGATTTCAAGAGAACATTCTAAAGTCTTTTTGACTTCTTCACACAGGATTGTTTTCCTGAGATGTCAACTAGTCACCTCAGTTCAAAGAGCTTTTTTTCATAGGAAAATAGATCTTTATCTAGATCTGTTCCAAAGGTTTTCCACTCAGACTTCAGTCATTGTGAGGGAATACCTCAAGATTTTGATTCTCATTAAATCTATTATTCATATGATACCTTTACCAAGACTTCATATGAAAAAACTACAAGAAATCTCTTTGGTCCTAGCATCAACATCTTTAATCTTTTCAAATCCCAGTGCTGGGGTTTGTCAAAAGAAAAATCTTTTGATAGAGACAACAGATATCTTTAAATCCAGGTCTCCCCTTATCTCTCTCTCTCCATGTTTCAAAGCAGTCAGTCACCACAGATGCCTTGGACTTTCCTCAGGGAGCAGTTACATGAGGAATAAAATCACAGGGGGTGTGGGACAACAAGAATAGATACAAGCACATGAATAACATGTAGATGCTTGCCCTAATCAAGGCACTCAATTCTCTGAATCATCTTTAGTACCCCAGGCCCTCTTCAAGTAGTTACAGACAATACTACAGTTAACTTGTACATCAACAAGCAAGGAAGAACCAGCTCATACCCCCTTTGGAGACTAGCTATGTTAGCTTAAGATATAGCTTCACAGCATAGTCTCACTCTGCAGGCATCCTACATTCTGTCTGAGCAAAACTTTGTAGCAGACAATTTGAGCAGGACCAGGGCAGATGCTCACTAATGGAAACTAGGTCAGGGGGGAATCTTCCAAGATTTAACCATCTGTGGAGAGTTCCTTAAGTAGATATGTTTGCCTCCTCTCTGAGCAATCAGCTGGCAAAATTCAGCACTAGGACTCCATATAAGAAGGCCTGGAAGACAGATACCTTTTCTTTTCTTTGGACCAAAATGATCCTGTATACTTTTCTCCCCTTTCCACTAATATACAGGGTATGTCTGAAGATTCAAATGTAATCCACCAAATCATTGTGATGGCTCCCTTCTGGCCCAGGCAACCATGGTTCTCCCTTCTTTAGGAAATGGCCAAAGGCAATTACCACAAGCTTCCTCACAGACTGGATCTACTCTGACAAGAACAGGGGTGCTTGATACAACCCAACATTAATCAACTTCAGTTGACTGCCTGGGTGATAGGGTTTTAATTCCTTTAAGACCCTAATTACTGCAGACATGCAGTAGCTACTAATGAAGGCAGGAAAGCCTGCTACTAAAAATCATATATTAGCAAATGGAAAAGTTTTTCTAGTTGGTGCCAACAACATAACCAGCACCCATTCGGAACTAGCTGTTCTCTGGTTCTACAGTATTTTGTGAGTTGCCATCCTATGGTCTTTCTTATTCTTCTATCAAGGTTCTTTTATTGGCCATTTCAGCATATCTGCCCATGGATCCTCCTCTATCAATGCAGTGTCATGACAATATGTTTTTGAAAGAGTTTTTCCATAAGAGGACTCCAAGAAAACTTTTGACCTCTCATTGGAATCTTAATTTTGTGATTAGAAAAGCTAACACTTGCTCCATTTGAACAGGCTAATCTGGCTGACTTGAAGTTCGTATCATGGAAAACAGTCTTATTGATTGCTCTGATTTCTGCAAGAAGGGTATCTGAGTTGCAAGCTCTTATGATAAGTCAGCCTTATCCCATTTTCCATAAGGATAGGATTTCTTTGAGAACTAATCCTTCTTTTATGACTAAAGTGGTGTCCAAATTTAATTTAAGCTAAATTATCTATCTCTCTATTTTCTTTCCTGAACCTAAAAATGAGGGAGAAAGGATACTCAATGGTTTGGGTGTCCACAGACAGCTCGGGTACTATCTTGACATAATGAAATCTTCAGATCATTGGATTAGTTGTTCATTTCTTATGAAAGTAAAAAAAAATGCACAACTTGTGTCCAAACAAAATAGTTCCAAATGGTTGTTTAAGATTATGACCTTTTGTTATGCTCATCACAACAAAACTATTCTAGGCAGGGTTAAGGCCCACTCCACCAGGACCTTGACTTAATCTATGGCATTTTGGAAAGGGTTGAGATTCTAGAAGTATTCTAGAAGCTGATACTTGGTCCTCTGTACATACTTTGACAAAGCACTATAAACTTGATTCATTCTCTAGGTCCAGATCATGCTTTGCTAGGACCATTTTCCAAGGGCACCTGGACTCTTCTCTGTCCACCTCCCAAATGTAGTTAGCTAAGGTAATCTACACATATAGCTAAGGCCAGTGCATACTGATAACTGTTGCAGTAACTAAGGCTATTGCAACATTGATGAATATGAACACAGTACAGTTGTATAAGAAAACATAGCATAACTGTAGATGTTTGAATAATCACTGCTACAGTAGCTGCTCCCTCCCTCCATCACCCTTGTTTTCTGCTAAGGTTTTTATGCCAGAGTGTGAACATTTCATTTATTTTTTGTTGTTCTTGGCACTGACCTTTCTGGGCTTAGCCTCCTTCTATTTGCTGGCAGGAATGCTGTGAAGGGCTTTGTGCCCAAACTTGAGTTTTATTCAGCTCAGCTGGAGCTATGACACAGCTTGGGCAGGTGGAAGCTGGCCAGTGCAAGTACTGACAGCAGTACGTTTGATAAACTAGTTACTGTATAACATGTAAATTACCTGACTAACTTGAGGAAAACATATAATGGGCACACTTTCTCAGTCATTGCCTTCTGTTTATATCATAAATATATTAATATTATGGCATTTAGATTGTTGCATACCCATTACATTACACTTATTATTACAACTTTGCATTATTCACTATATGACATATATATATATATATATATATATATATATATATATATATATATATATATATAAAGATTAAGGGCCAGATCTGTTACATTGGCAACGTGAATGCACTGCACTGTAATGTAACTTGAACACACATTACACATGCCCTATTTAATACGTTTTGATGTTGCTACTTGCATATTATGTAATCTTTTAATATAATGTTGGTGCACATCTGAGAGTATGGTAATAATGTAATAATTAGTTGTTTCAGATGGCTGCCTTTAAGGCAGATTGTGCTATGTGATACATGTGAGTATACCTGGGGGCACTGCTTAAGTGACATTATCTATGTAGGCAAATGGAAGTGAAAGAATTCAAACACTGCAACTTTGACTACAGTAAATAGAAGATTACCATAAATGCCAGTCAACCTCAAATCACTTAAGATATTAACTGAACAAAAGGTGTTGCAAATGGTGCATTCTCTAAACAAAGAAAACTATCAAACTGTAATGAATAACAATATTGACTGAGCTACACTCGTTGAATAGCATTACTAACTGAAAGTAACCCTCAATGATTTACAAAAAAAAAAAAAATAACAAGGGGCAGGGCTTATACATATGAAGCAAAATCAGCAATGTTCTGTAAAATCAGAGAAAGATAAGAAGTGAGCTACTTTAATTCACTTAAAATGTTAACAGAATAACACATTTTGCATCAGCATGCATCTTCAAACATTTGAACCATAAAACTATGGAACTCTTATACCTGGCATTACAGACTGATTATAATCCTTAGACATTTTCAATCCTTGGCTATTTATCATAAAATGAAGACACAGGTAGAGGTCTGGCACTTAGTGCAGAGGATTCAGACTGTAAACTCTTACCGAGCTGCTCCTTGTAGTCAAGGATACAGGGTTTGACTCTTTCTACATCCAACTGCCTGCTGTGCAACTTTGAGTAAGTTGCTTAACCCCTCTGTGCTCCTTGCTTGGCCATTTACCTGGTTTAAAAGATAGATAAACAAAAACATAGGGCATAATATGAGGCAAAAAACTTATGTACAGTTTCTGAACAATTACTTTAGAGCTAGATCATGTCCAAATGGGACCTAGGCAAAGTAATAGACCAGACACCTCCCCCATGCAGCTATACTGATATCCATTAGCTGGCTGTCTCTCCACATTTACCATAAAACACTGTTGAAAACTGCCGATGTACAAACTATTTTCTTCTTTACTTTTACAATTATCACAAAGAGTTGGACTTAATTTAAAACTTTTAGTAAAATTTTTACAACAAAACACTGACAGACATTTGATGACCAAAACAAAATGTTCTTACACTGAAAAGAGACAGCATGAATAACATTGCAATTTCCTTAATTTGAAACACACATTTATTGAAAACGCATCTGGCAATCCATTATACTACAGCAGAATTACTGGGATTCATAGTAAAATAGCATATAGTGAAGCCCTAATTAGGGGTTAACTGAAGAGTACAGTAATTCAAAAGACAAATGTGTAATGAATTTGCTAACAGCTAGGGACAGCTACTGAAAACATTATCTCTTTTCATGAGCAGCCCAGAAACATTGTCTGGTGAAATGACATGGTCAGACTTTCACTAGACAAAGACTGATGGAATCAAATGCTGCACTACATCTGCACTAAGTACCAAGCTGTTGTAGCCCAACTCAATGCATGCCACACCCTTATGCCTGCAAAATACAAGTTAAATTAAAAATGCATTCATAGTTAATATTTTAACATTAAACTCATAGGCTTCTTGCTGTGCATTTTATTCACAGACAAATAAACACACTGCCACCAGTCAACAAAACACGAAAACTAAAGTTCATACCCAAAGAACATGGCTATAATAAAGTCCCTATTTACTACAATTGATTCCTTCCTTTATATCAGAACTACTCTGGGATGTAGGATATGCACACAAAGACAAACTTGTGCACATTGACGTGACCATCAATTACAGCTCTTTGTATGACTGCATACATTAAGATGTTTACTTGCAATAAACTGAATTAAGAAATACATAAATAATGACCAAGAAGTATATTTCTGCTCACTATTGTGACAGCCATATAGTGTATTCCATTGTATATGCTCCATGCTCCCCTTCTTCTTAGCTCAGGAATCAGAGACAAAGACCCAACAATCAGGAACAGATTTTAAATCTTTCTCTTTCATTCTTAGAAAGTTGCATTAGCAATCATTTTCTGAAGGACACAAAATCTTTAACTCATATGCCTGACAGTATTTAGAGATTGTAATCCACAACAATTCTCCAGAAAGCCAAATATTTTATAAGGAACAGATCAAAATAATTCTCAATTTCCAAAAATTCTGGACAAAGCAAAAATAATTGGGGGGGGGCAAAATGGAAACATCTTAAATACTATTTGTTAACCAGTAAATCCACTCGAGAACTCATCCGCTTTCAGGAGGTGACTCAGGAGTACTTTCAGTGGGACTTGCTCAGGCTCACACTGTAGGTGAATATTTTGCAGCACAATTAGAGCATGTTGGAGGTATACATATGTAGCACAGAGAATGCCACTTTTTTAATTGTCTTTTCTTACTCTGTTCAAAAGTAATTTAGACAAATGGATGGGTAACTACAAATTTACCCCTGGTTTAACACCCTTGTGCCTCAATGATTGGGGCAGCATGTAAATGTTTAGTTCATCTCTGGGTTATTCAAACTTAAAATATAAGGGCAAAAAATTTAGGATCAATAGCTTATTAAATACCTAATGAATCTATGGATGTGGGAGGATTCAAACCCTGCACTTTTAACAACAGGATGCAATTTGTTAAAAGCTCAGAGCCTTAAATGTCAGACTGCTCTAATTCACTTAAATGGTTAACAGAACTACAGCAGGTGTTGCATGGGCATGCAAGTCACTTAACCAGAAATCTCTTACTGGGTCATTTTACACACACACACCACTTGACTGCATAAAGAAATGTAGCAAAAGACATACATACGTGCTTGCTTTCTCCCAATGACTTCTGTACTGGAATATAATTCTCCCAACTGCTTAAAAGAATATCTTGGGCCTTTTCAAGAGGCCTCTGCTGTGCTGATGTAAAAATGCTCAACCAGGGGAGAGACTTTTTCCCTGTAGTCCAGTGGCTTGGGTTACACAGGGAGCATGCATTTTCACAAGAGGGACATGTACCCCTGTCTGCCCCCTCTAGGGCTAACTATATCAGTAATGCTAGGCATTAGAGTTTCATACCTCTTATTTTTCAGAAAATGCATAAAGATGCAAAACCTGTTGTTCTATTAACTTGCTAAATTTATTAGAGTAATGTTTACTGTTTGCCCATAATGTTGAGCCTTTGTCCCCCACATTATCTTTGGCTTTATCAAGAATTCATGAGAAAAGAATTTGAGAGCTATGCTTAAGAGTGGTATGTGACCATATTTTTAACTTCGGTCTATGATAATTGCATTACTAGTATGCATGCATGAACCAATACCAAATCCCTGTTACATGTTAAATTACACTATACAGCATTGTGTGCAGATATGGTCATACTGCACATACTACCACATGTTAAGAAATATTAGCTGTATATCCAACTATGACCATCCCGCTCTGAAACCTACAATATTCAAGATATATCAGAAAGCCCAAGCATTCCTCTAACTCTGCTCATCTCTCACTGTGGTGATGCATCCTGCATCATACACATTTTCATCTGTGAGACTTTTATTTATTTATTTATTTTTAAAAATCTGTGGCAGTTTTGTAGGTTGTGATGACTATTGGAAAAGTATGGCCCCAAAGCCATCCACTTCATGATACCATGCTATATGGCACCACCCAGCTATTTAAAACCTCTGTACCAAGGTAACCACCTAGTATGGACTGATGAAAGCAGGGTACTGTGGAACAGTGAGTTTGGGAACCACCATTACTACTCACAGAACATGGCTGACACTGGCATCATTCAGAAGGCCTTTGTGAACTGTAAGGCATGGGTCTCTCTTACATCTGCTCATGCCCCTTTTAAAAGTGTTGACAACCATCTCATAGCATGAACAGTTACCTTGTCTCCCCACTGTTTATGAATCTGGTCTTCAGTGGGGATTCAGGAATGGTCTGCCTCACATTAGACCATCATTCACCTACCAAATGAGGTGGCCTAGAATCATCATTATTTCCTTCCTTCCTTCTGTCATCATCTGTTGGAGGTGCTTGGGACGTTAATCAAAACTAGATTACCTGGGTCCTAATAAGGCCTTTATCCCTCTACACCTACAGAGCTGACTTCCTCTGCATGTCTTGTGAATTACACTTTTGAACTCAAGAAAGGTTGTCAGACATTGGCAATGTGTGCTATTGTCTTTTGAAATTCTGAATTTTTGCTTGACAATGAGGTTCATTAGTGATGTATGATTCTGATAGCAAACTATAGCAGCCAGTATGTCATTATATCTGTAGTATTCTGATATGGTCATATATTGGAATACCTGTACGTGGGGAGTTAGTGTAGCTTTCTGACACAGGTATGCCCACTTGTATTATGTCACAGCTGTTGTGATGTATCACTCTTAAGTCTCTGTTCAAAATGTGTGTGACTATAGTGTTCCTGCCATGTGTTTGTCACTGATGAAGATTTGCATGGAAATGAATATTTGTATAT
The DNA here is from genome assembly GCF_019279795.1 of Protopterus annectens. Lineage (NCBI taxonomy): Eukaryota > Metazoa > Chordata > Ceratodontiformes > Protopteridae > Protopterus > Protopterus annectens. The sequence goes on along the minus strand of NC_056746.1, from coordinate 920,418,153 downwards.
CATGATACTGCCTACATTTGTGAGACTTACTTTGGAAACTACTGTATGTAGATGCTAATATGTCCACTGTAATGCCTGTTCCAGGCAACTTTTGTGGGCACTGATGCTTATTTTCCTCATATGCATGTTACATCACATTGATATCCTAAAAAGCTGTTTGCTGTCCACAGACACCCATGAATATATCTTGTTTATCCATACCATTCTCAAGAAGTTGCATACCTCAGTGTCTATAGAGAAAAATAAATCACTGTAAGTCTGAAGTTTGGAGAGGGTATGTTTTCTTTCTCTGTGCACATATTATCAATCTTCTCCCTCTCTCTTGCTCATTTTCTCTCTCTCTCTGTATATATATATATATATATATATATATATATATATATACATATATATATATATATATATATATATATATATATAGATATATATATATATATATATATATATATATATATATATATATATATATATATATATATATATATATATATATATATATATATATATATATATATATATATATATACACACACACACATATATATATATATATATACATATATATATATATATATATATATATATATATATATATATATATATATATATATATATATATATATATATATATATATATATGGGGGTCTACTTCACTTCACTGAAAGCTCATATCACTATATATATATATATATATATATATATATATATATATATGGGTCTACTTCACTTCACTGAAAGCTCATATCACTGAAACTCTTTTGACTGAGCAAACTTGACTGAAAGCTCACGTCACTGAAAGCTCATTTCACTGGAACTCATTTCGTTGAAAAGTATATGCCCTTTTCCCCATTGTAATGTGATCCTGGAGTTAGTATATATAGTAGGGGGGTGTGGAGGGCACAGTCCCCCACATGGGGGGTGTGGGGGCATAGCCCCGCACCTATTTTATACATTTTAAACCATATACATGGATACTTGCAACTCCAATGAATAACTCTTTTTGGAAGACAATATATACCCAAACTGTGGGGGGGGTGCTACACCACCCTCACCCCCCCAATGTGGGGGACTGTGCCACCTACACCCCTCCTTACTATATATATTAACTCCAGGATCACACTACTATGGGGAAAAGGGCACATACCTTTCAACAAAATTAATTTCAATCAAATTAGTTTTCAGTCAAGTGAGTTTTCAGTCAAGTGTGCTCAGTCAAATGAGTTTCAGTGAAATAAGCTTTCAGTAAAGTGAAGTAGACCCATATATATATATATATATATATATATATATATATATATATATATATATATATAGATATACATACACACACACACACACACACACACACACACACACATATGATTTCAGAAAATCTTCCACTGCCCTCCTTTGAAGTCTTCAGAGTAATTAAAGAGACAATGTAACAGACAGTATTTATGTGTGATATACACAGGAACACTAATATTAACATAGTAGATATTATCCAGAGAGCTAATTCATGTATATTGGGTTTGCTTACATTATGTTTATGTGTACACACAGGAATCATGTTGACGTCTAAAAAGCAGTATATGAAAGGCATAACAGTGAATATACAATGCTGAAATGTTAAACTGCTAAAATCAAAGTACCTACTCCCCTTCATGCATAGAGATCTGGTCTTGCCCCCCCACCCCCCACCCCAAAGGACTCATGTTAGTACTTGTTTCCAAGGTTCGCTGACAGTTGAGTGATGCAGGTTGACCACCAGGACTTAAAGGTCACTTAAATATAAAAAGTGTGCTTAAGTGACTGTTTAAGATTTAAATTAAATTACAGAAGGTATATTATAATTGATATAATAATGTTAAGTATTTTTAGTAGGTTCATAGGTTTATAGGTGTTTACTAGGTTAATGACCACAAGGGCCTTTTTAAGCCTAGCCATGCATCCCAAATCTCCTACAAGTACTGGCACCCTTGGTAAGTGTAAGCAGGGGCTTGGTAGATGAAACATTTACAAGCAGAGACCTGGGAGATGAACCATTTACAAGCTGCCTGTCTACATTATGGACATAAGTGCCAAAACATGGATGAATTTCTTGTTCCCCATCCAATTGTCCAAGTTACACTTGAATTGGGAACTCTGCTTTATGTGAATGGGTAGCCTTTTCCAGAGTAGAGGTAGTCTCTGGAATATATACCTGTTTCTCCAGCAGGTCCTGTTTATATCACAGGCAAGATTTCAGTCTTTAAAATCGGTAATTCTGGTGCTCTCTGTTTTGCGGATATGCAGGAAGTTCATCAGAGTGGGATCTGACAATGCCTTAGATGCCAAGCATATATCTACCCTCAACAGCCTGTAGGAGGCAGAATACAGAGATAGGGCCATGAGATTGTCTGCACAGGACATGTTACTTATGACCTGAGGAATCTCTGTGCACATTCCAATTTTTGGATATGCTTGGTTAGGTACGTACCAAAGGGGACATTGTACTAAATGATAGGTCTGATGAATGCCAAATACAGCTGAACAATGACTTCCTTCATCCTGGATACCATACCTTTGCTGATAACTTGCACAACATAGAATGAGGTCCTCACTACTGTATATACATGATAGTCAAAGGCTAGATTACTGTGTATGTGTGTCCCCAAGTCCCTGACTACTGGGTCATCTCTTGGGGGGGTGTTATCAATATGATAGTTAACGGGTGGATGATTTCCTAAAGGACACTATTATGCATTTCTTGGCTCTGACACCAGTTATTTGTCTGTATCAGCCCTTCCTGGAGGCCATTTGTGTCAGAGGAGGATTCAATGACAATTTCTAATTTGCAATCATTTGAAAATTTAGTCAGCCAGAACCCACTGACATTGGCCTTGACTTCAGAGAAGTAAATGCCAAAAAAGTGCAGCCCCGGGACCAATCTCTGAGAGACTCAGCTTGTGACTGCTCTCTTTGTAGAGGTGGACTCCCTAATTCTAACTTCTTGGGTCCTGTCTGTGAGCCAGCTGGCTATCCATCGAGTGACATAAGGGTTTCTACCTAACATCCTGAGCTTGTCAACATTGTCTGAATGGAGTATTGTGTCAAATGCCTTGGTCAGGTCAAGGTAGGCAGTGTGAACCATTTTCCCCTTATCTATTGCTTTGATGACTTTCTCAAAGAAGTCCACTAGGTTGAATAGACATGACCTGCCCTTGACAAAAACAAATTGGATTGGGTCCAGCGTCTGGAGGTTTCATATGTCATTATTGATCACTTCCATGGTAATTCTTTTAATGGCTTTGCATATAAGACTAGTGACACTTATGGGTCTGTAGTTTCCAGGGTCTGTAGATGGCCCACCTTTGTGTAGGAGGATGACTGTTTCAATTCCAGAGGGCCTGACAGGTCATGTTTCATGTTACTCACATGGCATCCTGGGATAGTGTCTGGTTCCATTGATGCACTGAGAGCATTAAAGACCTGTTCCCTAGTGATATCAGTGAGAATTATATTTGATGGTATTTCCTGTGGGAAGGTTCAGGGGAGGAAGAGGTAAAGTTGGAGCTGAATTTGTTGGTCAGTAGGTTTGCTACATCTTCTGGCTTAGTATAGGTGGCTTCATTAACAATGAGCTCTGCAGACAATTGCATATTGCCTTTGAGGTTACTTCACATTTAACTTTAGTAGACTTTATTTGTCCTCTGAGTTGTTTGTTTAGTTTGATGATAGTGCTTTTATCATTCTGGGTACTGCACCTCTTAATTTATGCCATGATTTTCTTCCTTCTGTTATATAGCTTATTGATGTTGTAATTCCACCAAGGTGGCTTGCTTTTTGAGTTAGTTCTGTACTTCTTCCTGATGGGTACAGCTGCCTCTAGGCAGTTGTTAACATGCTTGTATAGCATTACTATGAACATTTCCATGTAGACAACAGTGTTTTTAGGGTTTATTGGAGATTGAAATTTTGCCAGGTAATGACTTAATAGTAAGAAGGTAGCCTTTGAGTAGTTCCTGAATATTCCAGAGGTACCGGGAGTTCCTGGTTTTATTTTTACTTCACAGGAGACAATTTTGTGGTCTGATCTTACCAGAGAAGACATTACACTTGAAGGGTGTGCAACACTCTTCCATATTAGTGAGGACCAGATCCAGTGTGGTTGCACCCTTGGTTGGTGCACTGACAATCTGGTTCAGGGAGTTTGTGTTTACAAAATCCAGGAATCTCTATGCCTGTTAGTTGGGTGTTGTATATGATTCACAGTTAATAGCTGGGTAAGTAAAGTTGCCCATGAATACGGTACTGGGTTGGATGGTGAGTGATTCCAATATGTTTAAATACATGTTATGGGTCATATGGCTTCCAAGGAAGTGGTATGGAATTTTGACTATGCTGAGATGAATGTGGAGAAGCTCAAATGCATTGTCCTGTTTTACCAACCTTGAGGTATATTTATTTTTCATGTAAATTGAGACCCCTCCACCTTTATTCCTTGTCTGTGTATGTAGCTGGTCTAAATTTGTGGAAGGTGTTATAACCTTGCATTGCTGGTTTTCTCTCCATGGCTTTAAACCATGTCTCATTGATTGCACAGATATCAACATTCTCTAGGGTGAGGAGATCTTCTAGGGAATGGAAGTTTTTTTTTTTTTTTTTTTTTAGACTCCTAGCATTGAGCAGTAACACCTTTAGATTTTCTTGGTTTTGATTTGCTGTCTTGGAATCACTTTCAGTTTGGCATTGCCTAATAAAGGCACTATGGGGAGGAAAATTTTTAACTGTGCCCCCCACACCCCCCCCTACTTAAATATACCAACTCTGAGATAGCACTACAGTGCTGAAAATGGCAAAGTGACTGAAGCGGCTAAGCGACTTCTTTCCCAGGGAAAGAATTTGCTTATATGCCGCTTCGTCATTTTGCCTTTTTGACATTTTAAGTTCGACCAAGAGGCATTCGACAAAATGCATCTTCGGTCATCTGATAGCAACCCAAATAATCATATATGGAAGAAGAGTGACCTCCTAGTGTATAAGACTGAATTTCATACAGTAGTTCAGGGACTTAATATTATCTTAAAAATAGAAAAGTCAATAAAATAAATGCTGATACTAAAGCTTACTGTGATGGTACAATGTACCGACCCCAAAATCATAAATTTCTAAGATAACCAATCACAATGGGTAGGGTCCTGTCATGGGTGATTCTGAACAGAAAGCTTTTTAGCAGTCACAACTGCAGTTCTGGAGATGAGGAGGTCAGAATGTTTAGCAGCGAAGAAATTGAGCTTATAGGAGGGGGGGGCCTTGGTGTATCAATCAGAAGTCTGGGACAGTGTACAACAGAAAAAAGAATATCCACAGGTGGGGACATACAGCAATGCTGTGAGAAATGGTAGTCCATTTCCAACAGAGGGAGCAATCGAGCAAGATGGAATGTGAAGAGAAGGGGACCTTTCATTCCAGGAGGGTGCATTGTTGGTAGTTACCACCAACCAATACAAGTATGAACGGGGGGGGGGGGTAGAAAAGAGTTTTTATTTTATATCTTGCAAAAAGGCACGTGTTACAGAGACTATTACTGACTTTAAAATGCACGTCTGAAAGTTGACTTTGAAATGTTTGTTGTCTGATAAAGATGTGAATAGAGAAGTTAGATCTTCTTTAAAGAACAACAGTACTTTTAATCCTCTACTTTTACCTATCAGGAATGTTTTTCAAACACTTTATGAGAATGATTTTAGAAATTTCTCAACTAAATCTCCACAATACAGAATGTATAATTTAAATGGTGAAGAAAAGGAAGCATTATTTAAATAATGAACTATGAAAAATCTCAGGTCATGAAGGATGACAAAATTGGAGGAATGTTCATAATGGATGCATCAGTATATATGGATAAAATGAATGTAATACAGAGTGATGATGCTTTTTATAGGCAAAACCCTTTGAATGAAGGTAATGGTTCTTATCAATATGTAGATCTGTTCCATAATTGCAGTGTTGATAACAGTTTTCTTGAATAAAAGGTAGATTTTAAGCCTAGGTTAGCAACCTTTTTTAGGTACTCCTAAATTACACAAGAATACAATTTATCCCCTGCTTATATCCATTGTGTCTGGAAAGGGACCCAAAACGGAGGGTATTTCTTCTTATTTGGATGGAAAATTGAATTGTGTCTCACAATGCACACCTTCTTACATTAAATACTCCTGGAATTTTTTAAATAAGTTAAAAAAATGTGATGTTTGATGGCAATGTAATTAATCCTATGATAATCATAGCTGATGTTACTTCATTACATATTTCTATACCCCAAGAGAAAGTTGTGGAAATTGTGAGGTTATTTTTAGGTAAAAGTACTAATTTTACCAATGTAGATATTAATACATTAACTACACTGTTAGAAGTGGTTTTGCACATTTTTTTTTTCATTTTGATGGGTGTAGTTTTAAAGAACTGATAGGCATTGCTATGGGGTCTAGAGTAGCCACAACATTTTATAACTTAATTATAAACAAATGGGGGAGGACCTCCTTATACGAGTTACAGTACATTAAGTGTGTCAGAATATATGTTCATTTTACTACTGATCTTTTTTTTTTTACAGATATGTTAGATGATCAGTACAATTATGTTATTTATGCTATGAACAGCAAGACTGATTTTTTAAAATTTGCTTTTTCATTGGACAGACAAAATGTTACATTTTTGGACATGGATATGACTTTACATTTTGTGGGTAAGAGGTTTATTTCTAAGGTTTACAGAAAACCCACGTATGTGAATAATAATTATATCCACACTAACAGTGATCATCCCCACTTTGTTAAAAGAAATGGAGAAATGGAGAAATGTCTGTAAGATAGAAGCCTTCAAGAGTGCCCCACTTAACTAAAAAGGAAGATAATTTTCTTTGTAACCTAGAGTTATTAAAACTCATGTTTTTAGAGAAGGGTTATAAATTGGATTACATTTTAAAAATATTTGATGAAGTGAAGTCAGAATGGAAGGCGTTATTTTGTTAACAGAACACCAAAATGTTAATAAGCAGGACAACATCAAAAGTTGGCAGTAATGATAAGTTAAATAAACAAAACCCATATTACCAAAAAACAGTTGCAAATATTATCTAGACACCCTGTATAGAATTGACAGAAGAAACAGAAAAATATATACCATATATTCATGAAAACAATTCATCTGAAAAGTCTTGAACATATTCTGTAGAAATCGCCTTCAATGACAACATTGTTTAGAGGGATAGACATCTATTTTTTATAAACTGTCCATTTAACATCTTTAAAAGTGTTGCTATATCTTTAATAAATTCCATTGAATCATAATTACTTTTATGATTCAATACATATACAAACTGATTATGCCTCAATAAGATAAAAATGCCATTACAGGTCTATGTTTACATTTATTTCTCGTTTTATACTTACACATTAAGTATATTATGAATGTTAAAACTCCTTAACAAATGATGTTATTTTACTTTTTCAGTCAACCACTGAACTGAGAATGCTAACATAAAGTAAGACCAGAGTAAAGTAAAATTAGATATAATTTGACCTTGTAGTGTTCATGGTAAGTACTTATGAATGTTAAAACTCCTTAATAAATGATATGTGTATCTTTCTAAAGAGTTTATTTTACTTTTTCAGTCTAGTTCAGTGTAAACACCACCAAAAGTGCCAGGTGCTTGATACATAATATCCTCTGTAATGTTTTTCTTGCTTCAAACTACAAGCCACTGAACTGAGAATGCTAACATAATGTACAACCAGAGTAAAGTAAAAATTACATATAATTCAACCTTGCAGTCTTAGATTTTTTAATTTATTGTTGTTTTTAACTTTTGGTGTTCTTGTCTTGCTTATTAACATTTCTGTGTTCTGTAAATTCGATGTAGTAAAGTAGATCTATATGTATATATATATATATATATATATATATATATATATATATATATATATGGGATCTGCTAATATGTTCGAAGTTTCACTACTTCGATCCCCACTTCACCGAGTCCACTTGTTTGAAGAAGTGGAACTTCAAACATTGACTTCGGCAGTCACACTACAGAGCAGAATGGGAATATTCCCTTTTCCCTGCTGTAGTGCGATCTTGGAGTTGGTATATTTAAGTAGGGGAAGTGTGGGAGGCACAGCCCCCCACATGGGGGGTGCAGGGGGGCTTGTCCCCCTGCAAAAACATGTTTTAGTGATTTTTTTGGGGTAGCCCGGGGAACTAGACTTTAGCGAAAGTGCACTTCCATTTAAGTGGACTTTCGCTGAAGTGTAGGGTCTACTGCTCTATTTCAAAAAAGTATATTTTCGATGAAGAGCAGTAGACCCATATATATATATATATATATATATATATATATATATATATATATATATATATTTTTTTTTTAATTTTATTTATTTTATTTTATTTTATTTTACATTTGTTGACTGGGCTAGTCTAACTGGATGTATATCCATTTCAGTAGAGGCCCGGGGAGATAAGCTCCCCATAAAAAAAATTAACATAAAAGTAGATTAACATAAAAAGATTAACATAAAATGATTGACATATAAATGCATGTACAGAAGTTATTTGCAGATTATTACATAACATTTCAATAGTTGAATACACAAATTATTACAGAACATTATATACATTTGCTAGAAACTCTATTCTCAAGGAAATTTATTTATTTTTTTTTAGGATAGAATAAGGAACAAAATATGGACTAGTCCATGAAAGTAAAAGTAATGGATGAGAAATATTGGTTCAGCAGTGATGATGATAGCAATGCCATTTTTGATTAGTCTGGGTTTGTACAGGGGCATAACCAGTGTATTTTCAGGAAAAGTTTCAATTTTTGTTTAAATAGTGATAAAGAGGACAGTGAAGTCAGTTCATTTGGAAGTTGGCTCCAGTATTTTCCAACAGCAATAGAGAACAGAGAGTCACCAGAGATATTGTTGGATTTACTTGCAGATACTAGTAATTTCTTAGATGAGCATAAGGCATTAAGGTTTTTATATGGGGTAAAAAGGATTGACAGTATTGGAGTTTTAGTTGGTTGGAAGAGGGTTTTATGGGCAATGGTGAGCTGGTTATAATAGAGTTGATTTTGTAGCTCAAGCCAGCCTAGCTGTTTCAGATTATGACAGTGGTGGGTCCTGAAAGAGGAAGATGTGGCAAATCTAGCTATGTTATTATAAGAGTTTGACAACTTGTTAAGGTTGTTTTAGTCAGATTTGTGTATATGGATGAAGCATAGAGGAGTGTGGAGATTAAATGGGTATGGGCAATAGAAGTTCTGGCTTATGGACTAAGGAATGGCTTTATCCTATAAAGGGAGCCTTGTTTCCTATTTACAGTTTTTATAGTATTGTTGATGTGAATTTCATAGGTAAGGTTATCTATTGTTATACCTAGAAGTTTAGTGGTTAAGTCTGGAGATATAATGGTACCGTTATTGGATAGGACTGAGAAGTCGATTGGGCTGGACTTGCGGGTGGGTGTGAAGAGCAATAGTTTTGTCTTTTTGGGGTTCAAGAGGAGGCATCATTGTAAAAAACAGTTTTCTACTATGGTAAACATTTTCTGGGTTAAGGACTGTAGTTCAGATGAGGATTTAGCTGAGCAGATGATTGTAGAATCATTTGCATATTGAATACAGGTAGCTTGAGTAATTGCTAGGTGAAGGTCATTTATATAGATTGAGAATAGGAGGGGACCAAGAATTGAGCCCTGAGGGACTCCTAGTGTAACATGGAGTTGTGAAGATAGGTTATTGTCCAAAAGCACAGCTTGTTGTCTGTTGTTAAGGTAAGATTGGAACCATTGAATAACCAGTGAATCTAGTGAAAGAGATATTAGTACATTTATGAGTAAATGGTGGTTGACCATATCAAAAGCTTTAGAAAGGTCAATAAAGAGTGCTGAGGAGAGAATGTTGTTATTTTTGTTATGATTGATGCTATCAGAGAAGGATAGGAGAGCAGTGGTAGCACTATGAAATGGTCTAAAGCCATGTTGGCAATTTGCAAGTAGATTGTTTTGCAGTAAGTGATCTAGTAGTTGTTTATGGATGCAGCTTTCCATTATTTTAGCCAAAGGAGAAAGTAATACTACTGGGCAGTAGTTGGAATTTTCATTAGAATTGCAACCTTTGTGTAGGGGAATGATGTGGGAGATTTTCCAGATGGCAGGAATATTTCCTTCTTTTATGGGTCTATTTATCAGGAATGATATTGGATAGGCTATAGCTTTGGCAGCTTTTTGGAGATATTCTGCTGGTAGTTTGTCAGCTGATGGGGTTGATGGCTTAAGGTTTTGTAGGAGATTACAGATAAGGTGAGTTGGGACTGGTTGCCAGTGGAATATAGGGAGTGAATTTGTTGCAGAATTTGGGTGAGTAGAATCATGAGTTGTTATTTGATTGGCCAATGATTGGATGGTGTCTGTGAAGAAGGTATTAAAGGCGTTTGCTGTTTGTTTGGGATTTTTGGGATTAGCTCCTGTAAGTGGTGGTGTATTGGAATGGTCAGGGTGAAGAAGTTTGTTAATGCTGGCACAGAACTTTTGTGGATTCCTTTGGTTTGTTTGCTGGAGATGACAGTAAAAGTTTATTTTGTCCAAGAGAATGGCTTGATTTGTATCATTTCTCATTTGTTTAAATTTAAGTCAGTGTGCTGGTTGCTTAGTAGATCTCCATAGAGCCCAGAATTTGTTTCTAAGTAGAATTTTATGTCTGGTTTCCTTAGTGAGCCATGGGGCTGGCTTAGACTTAGTTCTGATAGTATGTTTTGGTGCATGATAGTCTAAGATTGTTAAGAATTTTGAAATAAAGTAATTCACTACATCATCTAGAGGGAGGCATTTTATGGGTGACCAATCACATGCTCTAAGTTCAGTTTGGAAATAGTCAGGATTAAAGTTTTTATTGGTTCTAATTGTTCTAATTGTGGTTGGGTTAGGAGTAGCTGTATTATGCCTAACGATAAAAATGAGTGAGTGGTCACTTACATCAGCAGGAAGGGTTCCAGCCTTATACATTTGTTGGTGATTGTTTATGAGTATCCAATCTAATATACTCTTTTTATTATTGGGTTTGTTAATTCTGGTTGGGAAGTTGATCATTTATGAAAATCCGTATAGGTTAATATGTGAAGTTGGCTGATTATGTGTGCAGGTGTTCCAATCTGTATTAAAGTCTCCTAGAATTATAGTCTCTTGAGGGAAACATGAAGATAATCCAGCGAGGATGTCTTCAAGGATACAAGTATTATTACCAGGAGGTAGGTAGATACAGATTATGATTATTGATTTACTAGCATTGAGTTGAAGTTTGGTGGCAAGAATTTCTACATTATTGTGAAGAGTTAGATGGAAGTCTAGTGTGGAGATTTGTAACCCTTTTTAAAGAGTATAGCAACTCCCCCTCCCTTTTTGATTTTGCAGTCTGCTTTTAGGATATTATAACCAAGTGGTAAGATTTCATTATCAGTAGTTAAAGGTTTTAACCATGTTTCTGACAAACATAGGATGTCAAAAGAGTGGACATCAAGGAGAGCATGGTGGTAGGCAGCTTTGCTATTTAGGCTACGTATATTAAGGTGAGCTATAGAAAGTGAATTAGGAAGTCTAGGTGGGATAAGATTTGACTGATTAGGCCTTTGGAGTTCAATATTAACAGAGTGTTTTGGGCCAGAGTTGGGATGAATGTCACCACTGGTTAGTAGTTGAGGTTTTTGACAAGTACATTAAGTTGGTTGAAAGGTTTTCTAGGTTTTAGATGGACATATTTAATATGGATTAATCTGTGATACTTTGGACGTAGGTAGGTAGATAGAGATGTAATATTTATATGTGTTTGGGATGTTGTTGGTGGTATTGTACTTGTTTGCTTGTTAGGGTAGTAGAATTGTAAGTATTCAGAGTGTTTATAGAAGGTTAGTAGGTAAGATGCATTTGAGAAAGGTAAAAGAGTGATAATAAGTAGTAGTTTAATATGTAGTGGGGAAGGTGGTGTTTGCATCTTGAGTGATTTGAGATAGAGGTATTGTTAGTAAGGGGAGGAGTTAGGATAGATCCAGTTAGAGAGAGGTAATTTGCTTTGGTCAGGTGATTAAAGTAGGTGGAGGATATGATTGGTTTTGAGAGGGAAAGGGGTGTGGTTTGGAAGTATAAGTCTAGGTGTACTGGGGTGGGTGAGAATTGGGGGTAGGGTAGGGGAGTGGAAGCCCGTAGGGCGAATGGAGCGGGGCAGACCAAGGACGAGAAAGACTGGGAAGACAATCAGTGAAAGTGGAATAGAGATTCCAGGTAGGTAGGCTGAAGGTAAGGGACAATAAGTTGCTGGAGGGGGGAGAAAGAAAGGATGTCAGTACAGTGAGATTGAGATATGTAGAGTGTGGGAGAAACAGGTAAGTAGTTGGTAGAAGCACTTTGCTGGTAGTTGAGAATACGGCTAGCTGACTAGTGGGCAAGTGCTGCCATCTAGTGGGAGAACACTATGATAGCAGCAGAGATACCTCGATGAGAAAAATAAAACAGGTGGGACAGAGAGAAAAAGGAAATGGGCAAAGTGGGAGAAACTAGGGCATACATACATATATACATACATATATGCTTGTTTTATCAAACTATTGGTTCATCACAGGATAAAGAACACAAATTCATCACAGGATACCTGCATTTGCTTTGGGGTACTGCTACACAGCAGAGAAAGAGATTTTGCCCTTTCTTCCCTGATTTGCAATCTCAATGTTGATATATATAATTAGCATGGGATGTGGGGTGCAATGTTGTTTCTTCTTTTTTTTTTTAATTTATTGAGTGTCAACCATTTTTGGTCAAAAAGTAAGAGTAAAAGACATTTTGTTGGACTTAAGACCTTTCACTAGAAAAATTCAATTTGAGTTTTTTTTTTAAAAAAATGACAATTCTAATGTTCCCCACTCCATCTCAGATTTGTAGAAAACCCAGTACTTTTAAGTCCCCATGCATCCAATCATTTCCATTTCTGTAACAAAATTGTGAATATGATATTAAAACTTTATTCATAACAACACCAACAAGTTTTCCCTTCCAATATTTGTCCCGATGAGTAGAAACTATTGAGAGAGATCATCAGGAATAGACAGGTTAGGCTAATGAAGCCCAAGGGTGGTGGGTTAGTTGTTATGAATGCGAACAATTACATTAACAAAATACCTATCCTACATACCCTACATACCTATGTGATACTTATGAGGAGGATTCTGTGAATCAAATGAACATCACCTACCAAAATTTGATTTAATATTGGAAGAATTATTGGTTAATGAATTTATAACCACTAATGACTTTTAGTATTTGCAAGTTTGAAATCCTAGGACTCCAAATATTGGTATTCCTAAGATTCACAAAAATTTGGCCGATCCTTCACTCTACCCCACTGTTGATGCTAAAGCTTTCAAGACTTTCACTGTGGCACATTATATTGACCAGCAACTTAAGGGGATAGTGGAGAACATCCACCACTTGTATAAGGACTCCTTGGAGGTTTTATCCAGAGTTCATGATGAGTTATATTCTGACCATTTAATATTTGTCTCCATTGATACTCAGGATTTATTTTCAGTGATTCATCATGACTTGGGACTTGAATGGTTTTATGAGTATTTGTGTTTTAAATATAACTTGTACCATTCTAAGATAAAGGCACTTAGAACTCTAATGGAGTTAGTGCTAGAGAATAATTTTATCACCTCTGAGGGCGAACTTTTTAGACAAAGTTGAGGTGTAGCAATGGGGGTGGTGTGCGCCCCCATTTTTGCCAACTTGGTTTTAGCTCACTGGGAGGAAAATTATGTGTTCCCCTCTGAGTTTAAGAGTTGTTGGTCCCTCTATGGGCAATTCTTGTATGACATAGTAAATACTTGGACTGACACAGTGGACAGATTAAATCATCGTTTTCTGTTTTTGCATAACATGACAGATTTCCTAAAATTTGCCATCAATTATTCTAATAACCACATAAATTATCTAGAAACTACTATTTTCCAAAATAGTAGTAAAATGGCTTTTGAATCTGCTATATTTAGGTAACCCACTTATTACAATTCTTTTTTGCATTTTAGTAGCTGACACATCATCCACCAAAAAAGATCTTTGGTCAAGGGCCAGTGTGTGAGATTATCCTGAATGGTTTCCAAGGATGAAAGATTTAAACAAGAAAGCCTGAATCTTGGTTATCCTTTTTAGTTTACTACATATTATTTTTCAAGAGGTCTATATCAGATAGTCAAAGTTCCGTAACTCCGAACACCTAATGGTGGAACCATTATGTTCAAAGTTACAGAACTTAGACTACGTAAAAAAAAATAAAAACACAACACACAAAACAATAAATTGTTGTAAGCAGGGGGCAAGCTCCCCACACCTCCCGCTACTTAAATATACCAACTCCAAGATCACACCACATTGAAGTGAATGGAAACCTCTGCTTATGGAGATTTCCATTCAAACGCTCAAACTTTTACAAATTCGAACGTATGGTCTCGACCATATGTGGTTCGAACTTGTAAAAGTTCGACTATGTGATAGGAACCCTTTTTCAAGAGGTAAAAAACAGAAGAGAAATTGGTCATTTTTGCCCCCTCTTGGGAAAGGAAAGTCAGTATCAGACCAACAATGCTTTATTTGTCTCCAACAAGCTTCAAGTGGATTATAATAGGGCTTTCATTCTTTCTTTTAACACAGAGGGCCAGATTCAATAAAGCTTACACTAAGTGTACATGACATGTATTCAAGAATATTCTTATCACATTTTTTGTGCTTTCTAGTCACTCAGAAAGATTACTCTAAGTGTACATGTAGTCTAGACTTAGTGCTAAGCTTTATAAATCCCTATCAGTATTTAAAGTTGCAAGAATATCAGTAGAAAAACTAAAATTAGGAGGAAGAAGGTGTGAGTTATGTTGGTGTTGTCTGTTCACTCAGAATGGTGTATACTTAGTGTAAACATTATTGACTCCCGGGGAGTCTTTTTTGATATAAAAAGCTCCATTCACAAAAAAAGTTAATATTTTATCTATTAATCAAGAGAATGCCAACATTGTTGGCCCTACACCCAGAATAATGTATAAAAAGGATATTTGCTTTAAATCCCAGTTAGAAAGGATATACCCTTCAATAGGTAATGGTAAAATGGTAAAATGGTAAAATCCAGGCAATGCAGACAATGTACATGCATTTTGGAAGGGTCCACCTTTCACATTTTTGGATATGGTGAGATCAAATTGTCCAGTGATAGTATATGTGACCCATGTCAATAGTGTGACTTTTTACATTGAGAAGACCACTCAAACATTTAGAGCCAGAATTTATAGGCATCTCTATGATATTAAGAACTGGGATGAACATAATGCCCTGTTTGAACATAATACTGTGTGCAACACTTTCACATTTGAGTTTTATGCCATTGATCACATCAATAGGGAGCCTGGAAGTGGACCTGTTAATGATTTTTTGGAATTAAAAGGAATTAAAATGGTAAATTAAATCAAATGCCACAGTTTACCCAGGCTTAAAGGGTATGATTTCTATTGGCAGTGCTCTGCATTTGAAGACAGCTTTTTGTCTTTAAAATTTATTTTAAATTTTATCAAACAAAAATACTCATATTTAGACCATACATTTATAATACCAACTTGTTAATTCTATTTTATTTTGTCACTTTTCTCTATCCATACATTTTTATGTACACTTTCTTAACAGTTAAAATGTTATTTGTGTCAGACTAGGAACTTATAAAAACAGCAAAGATTGAAACTATTAGATGGTTCTTAATTAGATTGGTCATGTGATTTGAATAAGATTATATAAAAAAGTTGATTTTATTGGATACGTTGTTCTGATGAAGTCCGAGAACAAGAAGGTAAGTGCTTAACACTTTGGTGAACAAAGTGCTGCAGTGATTTTTCTGCTCCCGGCTTTGATTTTTTTGTTCATAGTTTACAGCGTGGTGATTCTGAGGATTTATTTGTGGTCGTTGTAGTATATATCAATGTAGTGAGATGGTGATGTTGTGAAATAAAATCATACACTATATATATATATATATATATATATATATATATATATATATATATATATATTTTTTTTTTTTTTTTTTTTTTTTTAAATGTTTTTTATGTATTTTTATAGGTGTAGCACCTTTTATCAATAAATTCTTTCACTGAAGAAATGAAAGCCAGTACACATGTTCACAAATCAGCTGACTGAAAATTACATGCTTTTGCTTTTTGGGGATTGTGAAACAGCTGTGGTAGAGGAATTTGCCTTTTCCCCACTGTAATAAAATCCTGGAGCTGGTATACGTAATTAGCAAGAGGTGCGTATGGGGGCTTCCCCCACAAAATGATGTTTTTTATGGATTTTTCAATGATGTGAGAGTAGACCATTTGTAGTCAGTCATTTCATACTTCATATTTTATATTTTTGATGAATGGTTTTATTCCCAGTATATATGTTTTTGAAATGCAACCCATTGTGCACTGCAAGAAGGCAATGGTCTGGCTGTAAAACAGAATGACAGTCAGTGTCAGGACATTTTGAGACATACCAAATTACAAAATAAAACCAGTAGCTTAAAGTTATGCAGAGCAGATCAGTATATGATGAATTTTATTTTTTTTCCAGTTTTCTTGGCAGAAGTGTGCTTTAAGTACATATTGTACTTGGATGTTTGGCCACTGAAAGTGTATGTGGAAACTGTTCTCTGCTGTAGTATTAAAAAAAACATTTGCAGCTCTACATTAGACATCAATTTGTCTAATATCCTTGAAAATGAGAACGTAGATCTCATCAAACCATGATGTGACACATACACAATAGTGGTACTGTTGATGTCACATACTTGTATAGTGAGGTATGAAGTGTTGAGTAGGCAACACAGCTCTTGAAATCACAAAAGTGAATCATCTTTTGCTGACATATGAACTTCCTGAGTTGATGTAATACAGCATAAAATGCAAATTGTTTTCCAAATTTTTAAGCATTTATAGATCAAATGTAGCCAGGAGCAATGTGATGCAATCTCCCTGTCTCTGTCCATTACATTTACTATTTACAGTTTTGCACAAGTCCAGGAACAAAGTCTTCTTTTAAAGAGTGTGATTCACAAGAAATATTACAATGCAAATCCTTGTCCACATACTAACATGTAGCTCTTTCAGTTTATTTTTCCTGATAGTCTTTCTGTCTAGATGCTATGTCCCTGCCTTCAAGAAATCCCATAGTCCTGTTCAAAGCTGTAGGTCTGAAGAAACAAGATTGACACATTTTAGCACCAGCATTGTTAGGTGGCAAGTTCAGCTACAGCTTAAGTTGTATAAAACAACTGCTGATTTTAATTATGTCATACACACTGTGGAAGGGATTTTTCCCGAAAGCTTTGTGGATTAATATATTTGTTTTTCACTGACTCTACTTGTCTGTTACTTGGAATTGCTTTGCTTGCTGTTTGAAATTCAGCTAACACCCTGTAAGAAAACATCATAGGCGAAGCAGTTTGAGTCTACTGAGACTTAAAGGTTGAAAAAGGAACCTGTCCCAGTGGAAGACCAATCTTAATAGGGGAAATCAATGATCAACATAAATAAGCAGAAAACAGCATGGCTTAAGAATTAATAATGACTAAAGTAATACAAGCTTTCACATTCAACAATGCTTCATCAGGTATAAAAAACATCCCATACAGGAGATATTTAAATAATTAATTGATTAATTAAACAATCAGTGATGCAAACATGTAGCTACAACATTCATTTTAAAGAGCAAGATTCATTTAATCCTGACTCATGTACTGCATGTAATTGTAGTATGCATTTATATTCATAAAACTGCATGGTCAGTGCAATCAAAGAATTAGTAAATAATGATTGGATGTGGTCTGTCATCCTGAGGCAATGAGTAAGGATGTCCTCAAGACAAAAAAGGTTGCAAAGCACCAAGAATGATTATGACCTTATCACAGTCCACAAAGGAGTAAACTGAATAGGTCTGTTTCACTATGAACGACACTACGACTGACACAAAACATGACATGCCCACTCTCTCCACTTCCCTTGCTGAGGCAGGAGATTCAAATGTATTATGTATCTATTATCCTCACTTAGGATGGCACCATAGTAGCTGGGCAAAATAATAGGATTCTGCAACTGAATACATACCTGGTACTATCACTAGCTGAGTCAGTATGTGTCTGCATGGGAGGAGATTGGTACATCAAACTGCTCTGCAGATGATAGGCACATCATTGTTCAAGATGAATCTGTTCAAAGTAGAATATATTTAGTCCTTCAGTATCTCTTTTTTTAGGCAAGATAAAAGTACTGGGCATCCCAAACTGTGTAGAGACAAACAATGTGAGGGTATTGCTCATTAATGCCAAAAATCTAAACAATAAAATATCCAACCTGGTGGCTTTCCTGTTTCTGGAGCATATGAGAGTTTCCATTATAAGCTGAAAATGGTCCACTGAGATCAGCACTCTGCCTTAGTTAGAAAATTAAAATTGGTCAATCAAGTTAATAATCTATGCCCACATTCCAGCATTTAGCATGTATCACTCAGTGAACTCTGGAGGAACTGGAAGAGGCACATACATTTCCATGCATTTGAGATTAACTAAATCATTCTGTATAATATACCCATTATTTTGCAATATACCAGTTAACCTCTCTACAAAGGAAGCATAACATGTAACAAAATACTCAGCATCTGAAATATTCATTACTTATATTATATAGTTTAAAGTAAATGTCCAGTAAAAGCATATATAATATATTAAAATATCTGTGTGACATTGAGAATGTAGCAAGGGATAATCCAATGTCTATTAATTTTAAAGATTATTATGCCTCTGATGAAAAATTGTTGAAATATTTTGCAATGTATCATATTAGTAACAGTGGGTGTATCATAATGTGACAAAATGTTTTTTTACAGAAAGAAGCCTAGTTTATTTTAAGTTATGGCACTTTAAGTTCAAAAGAACTAAATAATGAATTATTAATGAAGTATCTGATTAGTCAGTTGTTTGAGTCATTCTATTGGTTGTATTTGGATCAAACCTGAAGTGTATTATTATAAATTGAATTGTAATAATTATTTATTTGAAGGCAATTAATGCTGTGGTGCTAGTTTGTTAATGTTTTAAAGTTTTGAGTTTTTCCAAGCCATCCCAGTGACTGTGGTGTTTTCTTTTTTTTTTTTTTTTTTTTTTTTTTGTTATTTAGTGGAAGTGTTTATGTATTAGGTCTGACATACTGGTAGAGCTGCATGACCACATATGAGAACTCTCTGATCTGTTTTACATATATTTCCTGTAAGGTGGCATGTCTATCATAACTTCATTCTCACTGTCAGAGATGAGGAATAGGATTACAGAGCCTCTAGTCCACCAGGGAATTAAATCTATTTTTGCAAACAGAACACTGGCAGGCATTCTCACAGGAGTTTTGAGATGGGTCACACTACACAAAAACATATATGTGCATAAGTCCATTTTTCTCTACAGCTCCAGAGGCCTGCAGAACAGCTCTACCTGTACATGAAATTTGGTACTGCAAGTAGTCTGGTTTACCGCCATCTATTCACTACAGTACCTAACCCCAAGTACAGGTGAATCTTCTGCTGTTTTCAGAAGTCTGTTTAGTTCAATGAACAGTTTTCATTCTAGCACTAATCCAGTGGATATATCAGGCACACAAACTTACTTTACTACAGCTGTTATTGTGATGATTCACATATTTATAGTATTCATTCCTAAGAGAGACCATCCTGTGCTAGAAAACTATTTATTACATTGTTATATATATGTGTTATTACACTGTATGCCAACCATGATGTACTTTACAAGGCATCTTATTCTGTTCATTTTCACTTTTATTTATTTATTTAAGTACTTATTTATTTATTTATTTATTTATTTATATTTGAATATGAATACGTTTAGTTAGTTACTGATTTATTGTCTGATTGAGTGACTATCGATTCTGCTTGCTTCTGTGTCACTTTATGTGTTGAACTCTATTGTAGAGTACAGAAAATATGTCTCTATCCCCTGCAAGCTGTTTGCCCACCACCAATTACATCATCAATATGCAGGAACATGTGAATCAAGAAGTTTGTGGCAGCTGCTTAGTACACAGAACATACAAACAACACATGTATTAACTTTAATATATGTAGTTACATTGAAAAAATAAAGAAAAATACCTGTGTACACATGCTTTGTCTCCCTTATGACATCATCAGAAAGTGCCAATTGATGACACAGGATCAGGAAGTAATAGAAGGTTAGCATGCAGCACATAAAAACCCAACTTTTTAAGCATCACAAATATAGTTCCACTGACATAACTAAAGTAAAAACTACATACTTTAGAATAAGAAACCCCCACTTTATATTTTGAGAGCATAACTGCAACAAAAGAAGTAGTAAGAAAATCTTTGCACTTTATTTTTAAATATGAAATGAATGCTATGATATTATACAGATGAATATGATATATTGTTGATGGCATAGTTGATAATGAACAAAACTTATGAGAGTCCCAAAAAATGTAATAGCATGCCTTGACTAAAAGCTGACCTACAATGTATGTAGAACTGATTAAAGGAGCCACTTTTGTATTTTTCCTCTGTTTATTTGCTAAGTTTTTCTGCATAGCCGCCTATTTTGAGCATTTTCTGGCTTGTTAAATTTGATTTCTGCATTAGTAACTGTATTTAGAGCACAACCTAAAGCTGTTTACTGAATTTCCTGTTTGCACTTATTTTTAAAATAGTTTTTTTCTCAAAACTTGCATTTTATCTGTCTTTGGACTAGCACTCTTGTGTGGGGTCATTTACTGCACTGTTATAACTTGTTGATACTTGTTAACCTCTGCTATCTCTGAAAAAACAAAAAACAAAAAAAAAATCTTGCTTTTTTCCCACTTTTCTGAGATTTAAAAAAGTTCAGTTACAGGCTTGCTGTTCTTGAACTGTTTGTAAGTTTCTGTGAGGCCATTTTTTGCTTGGGCTAAAGGAAAGTCTCTCTGTTGATCAGTGGCAGTGAAAAACATTGAGCAGCCTGCCTGCCCCCGTGGGAGTGGTTACTGACTTGAAACTGTAGTTTTATTGGCCATTTTGGGCCAATTCCAAAGCTCCTTCATCTTCCTCTCTCAAAACCTGGTTGCCTCATGGTTTGGCATCTTTTCAGGCTTGTTGGCTGTTGGTGAAGCACCCACCAAGAGGACAAAACGCTGAGAGAAGAAAGGAGCCACTTTTGAGACTTAAGTATTTTTCCTCTGTTTATCTGCTAAGTTTTTCTGCATAGCCGCCTATTTTGAGCATTTTCTGGCTTGTTAAATTTGATTTCTGCATTAGTAACTGTATTTAGAGCACAACCTAGAGCTGTTTACTGAATTTCCTGTTTGAACTTATTTTTAAAATCGTTTTTTTCTCAAAACTTGCATTTTATCTGTCTTTGGCCAAGCACACTTGTGTGGGGTCATTTACTGCACTGTTATAACTTGTTGATACTTATTAACCTCTGCTATCTCTGAAAAAACAAAAAAACAAAAAAAATCTTGCTTTTTTCCCACTTTTCTGAGATTTTAAAAAGTTCAGTTACAGACTTGCTGTTCTTGAACTGTTTGTAAGTTTCTGTGAGGCCATTTTTTGCTTGGGCTAAAGGAAAGTCTCTGTTGATCAGTGGCAGTGAAAAACATTGAGCAGCCTGCCTGCCCCTGTGGGAGTGGTTACTGACTTGAAACTGTAGTTTTATTGGCCATTTCGGGTCAATTTCAAAACTCCTTCATCTTCCTCTCTTAAAACCCTCTTTTGCGTGGTTTTGCACGCTTTTGTGCATAGCGCAACAGCGGGCAGCGCCGCCTAATTGGGTTTAAATTATTCCTGGCTCCACAAAGTCTGCTCTTCACTTTTTCCCTTAGAACTGCTCTATCTCTCAATTTAAACACCATATTCTCATTCTAAGGCCCTTCACTGGTCCAATTAAGTAATCCTACAAGTTAGCACTATTAAACCATAAGCACTACTTACTCTTATACTCTCTACGATTACCCTCTCCTCTACTGGTCCGTCTTAAATTCAGTTTCCCTGTTACTCTAGCATGTCCAAAGGTCAGTCAATGGTTTCCTCTCCAGTCCAGCTGGTGAATCTGGGAATTTTGAGGCAATGTTACAACTGTCTCATGTACACGGACAACCCTCTCCTCCTCCAAACAGGTTCAAATATATGTGAGAGATGCAACTATTTAGCCAAACTGGAGGTTCATAGGTTCATAGGTTCATACTAGGCTATCTGCCCTAGGGAATTTATAAGCCTAGCCAGAGTTGTGTGGCTTTCACCACCCCTTAGGTTGAAGAATACTATACCCATTAGTTTGCCGTGCCTCTGTCCAGCAGTGATACAGAGATGATCCCCGGGGTAAACCTACGATCTCCCATCCACTGGTCAAGATTCCTCTTGAACAGAGCCAGCGAGGTGCTCTGTCTCACATGGACCGGGATAGTGTTCCACTGCATAGGGAGTCTCTGGGTGATGAATCTGTCCCTCCAGCATGTCCTATTTATATCCGTGTTGAGGTTTAAGTCTCTTGCTCTTGTGGCTCTGGTGGATTTGGATTTTTTGAGGTGGAGCATGTCCATTAATTCCGTGTTGGACATGGCCTTGTATGTCAGGCACAGGTCACCTCTGAGCAGATGGTATGCGACTGAATAGAGCTGGAGTTTCTTCAGTCGGGCAGCATATGGCATGTTTTTGAGCCCCTTTATCCTTTTGGTGAGGAACTTTTGGGGTCTTTCCAATTGCTGCAGGTGTCGGGTAAGATACATTCTGAATGGGGCATTGTACTCAATCATTGGTCTGATAAGTGAAGAGTACAGCGGAACAATGACCTCCCTTGATCTGGATGTGAATCCCTTCATAATCAGGTGGGCAATGTAGAAGGTCCTCCTAACCACTTTGGCAATGTGAGTGTCAAAAGAAAGGTTACTGTCAACTTGGGTCTCCAGGTCCCTGATAACCTCTTCTGTGCTTAATGGATTGCCACCTATGTGGTAACTTGGGGTTACCTTGTTTTTACCAAAGGGTATGACTATACATTTTTGGCATTTAGCTTAAGGCCATGGCTCTGGCACCAGTTATCCATTTCTATGAGACCTCTCTGAAGGATATCTGTGTCTGATGGATTTTCAACTATGGCGCCCAGTTTGCAGTCATCTGCAAATTTGTCAGCCACAATCCTCCTATGTTTGCCTGCACTTCTGAAAAGTAGATGCCGAACAAGAGGGGGCCCAGGACTGAGCCCTGTGGGACACCGCTTGTGACCGGCTTGGAGTCTGACATGGCACCAGCAACTCTAACCCTGTGGGTTCTGTCCTTGAGCCAGTTTGAAACCCATCTTGTGACATATGGGTTTACATTTAAGCTGGTGAGCTTTTCTATGATACCCGAGTGGGGTATTGTGTCAAAAGCTTTTACAAGGTCAAGGTAGGCTGTGTGAACTGCCTTACCCTCATCAATGGCCTTGGTGACTGTTTCAAAAATGTCGACCAAGTTCAAGAG
Organism: Protopterus annectens; assembly: GCF_019279795.1. Taxonomy (NCBI): domain Eukaryota; kingdom Metazoa; phylum Chordata; order Ceratodontiformes; family Protopteridae; genus Protopterus; species Protopterus annectens. Next base: position 920,394,552 of record NC_056746.1, on the reverse strand, counting down.
GCATGATCTGCCCTTGACAAAGCTGAATTGGGTAGGATCCAATGTCTGTAGGTCCCCTATGTCTTTATTTATGAGTTCCATTATGATCCTCTCCATAGCTTTGCAGACCAGGCTTGTTAAGCTTATGGGGCGGTAATTACCAGGGTCCATAGAAGCACCGCCTTTGTGGAGTGGGACCACAGTTGCCGTACGCCACACTTTGGGTACGTATCCTGTGGTAAGGCTAAGATTAAACAGCAGCCTTATGTGTGGGTTTAGTTCCTCATTGAGTTCGTGTAGCACACAGCCGGGGACACCATCTGGTCCCATTGATGCTGTGTTTTTAGCTTTAGAGAGAGCAGCACTCATCTGGGCATTTGAGATAATTGGGAGGCTACACTCTGCTGGGATAGATATTTCTTCTTTTGGGGGGGAGGGAGAAATTTTCACTGAACCTGTCTGCCAGTATGTTTGCAATGTCTGTGGGTTCAGTGATTTTTGTATCATTTTGGACTAATTCTGAGCATATCTGGGAGTTTCCACCCAAATTTCTAACATAGCTAAAGAAGGCCTTATGATTGTCTTTTGAGTCCTTGGCGATTTTTCTCTCAAAGTTGGCCTTGGATGATTTTATGAGTGATCGTAGTTTTTTACTAGTATTGATCAGAGATGTCTTCCCTTTTAGGGATTTTGCTCTATCTTGTAGTAGCTTTCTCCTCTTGTTGTAAAGTTTGTTTATGGCTGGGGTCCACCAGATTGGGCGCTTGCCTTTGGTGGAAAGGGTCTTGATTTTATTTGGGATTGCTTGATCCATGCAATCCTGGAGGTGCTCGAGAAAGCATTTGTAAGGGATTCAGCAGCGTGGGTTGTGGTTTCCAATGGCTCAGGGGCCTTGAAGGATACCACACCAGTCTTAAGAAGTGTGAAGTTGGCTTTTGAGAAGTTCTTCACTGTGGTCTTTTGTTGGGGTGGGGCGGGATGTGGATCTCCAGTGAGATTAGTTTATGGTCTGATCTCACCAATGAGGGATATACTTCCGGTGTGGAGCATTTTGTCCCCATGTTTGTGATGATCAGATCTAGTATATTTTCACCTCTTGTGGGAATGGTGACAAGTTGTGCCATAGCATTTGAGTTTATGAACTCCAGGAACCTCTGGGCTAGGGTATTGGGGCTTGAGTAATGTTCCCAGTCTATGTTTGGGTAGTTGAAGTCACCCAATATGATGGTGTTTGGAAAGACATTTATACTCTCCAGTGTCTTCAGGAAGGCTGTGTGGGGTTCCTGAGTTTGGGAGGGTGGCCTGTAACATGCTACAAACTATAGAGCAGTTTTGCCTATGGTTAATTGCACCTGAATGGTCTCTGATGCTTTGTGAGTTGCCACCAGCCTGGAGGTGTGGGTATCCTTAATGAATATGGATACACCCCCTCCTTTTGTGGTACGGTACGGGTTTTGGGGCCCGAACGCATGATATGAGGTAAAACCTGATAGTGCTGGGGTGCTCTCAGGAGCCTTGAACCAGGTTTCAGTCACAGCACAGACATCGATGTTCTCCATACTGCGGAGGGCTTCGAGGGTGTGCATCTTGAGATTTAGACTTCTGGCATTGAGCAGCATTACCCTTAGTTTTTTTCCATTTTTGTTTTCTAGGGCGGTGGGTTTAGAATTTGAGCCTTGTCTAAAAAAGGCACTATGGGGGTGGCAAGAGCCATTGCCAATATCTGGAAACCCAGGGGTGACAGGTGCAAGCCGTCCCTTGTGAAGCAGCGTGGCTTGTCAAGCATGTCATTCCAGGCAGACAGACATTGGATCCCCTTAGAATGACACCAGAAATTAAGCCAATTATTAAAACTGATCATTTTGTCTCTGTATTGTGGCATCATTCTTGGTGAAGGTAGGATACTGCTCAGGGTCAGGGTCATACCAGCCTGGGCTACATAATCTGAGAGCTCCTTTATGTCTCTTTTTATGTAGTCCAGGGAGGTACATCTCAGGTCATTCACACCGGCATGGACAATGACTGAGTCATACTTGTACTTGCTGTGGAGTGACCTGAGTACTTGTGTTATGTGGCGGATTCTAGCGCCCGACAGGCAGCTTACTGTGACCCTCTCCTTGTTCAGTCTGGTGAGTGGGACGTCAGTGTGTCTGACTATGGAGTCACCTATGACAAGTGTGTCTGGCATTGTGTTTGGCCTTAAGGGCTGTGACTGATTTGCACACTGACTTTGTGATCTATGTGTTGCTTGTGTTATGTCATGAGGTGGCAGTTGTTTGGGTGTCTGCTTTGGAGGCCTCTGCTGTTTTGGTAGATTTTTGATAAGTGCCTCCGAGTATGTCTTTGTGTGTTTATGTGTTTGATTTGTAGTTGTGATAGTTCTATGTGAGACTGGGTTTATGGTGTGTGTGGTTACCTTCTCCTCCTGTATGGTTTTGCCAGTCCTGAATTGAGAGGCTGAGCTCTCTCATCTCAAAACTGGTGTAACCAGTCAGGAGGAGAAGGTAACCTCACACAACACAATTCCAGTATCACATAGTCCCACCACATCAGTGAACCAAACACATAAATACACAAAAACATACTCGGAGGCTCTAAATAAAAATCTACCTAAGCAACAGAGACCTCCAAAACAGACATCCAAGCAAACGCTACCTCAAAACAAAACACACACAACACCTAACCCACAAAGTCAGTGTGCCAAGCAGCCACAGCCCTTAAGGCTGAATAACACACCTGATACTCTTGTTATAGGTGACTCTATTGTCAGACACACTGACGTCCCGCTCACCAGGCTGAATAAAGAGAAGGTCACGGTGAGCTGCCTGTCAGGTGCTAGGATCCGACACATAACGCAAGCACTCAGGTCACTCCAAAGCAAATACAAATATGACTCAGTCATTGTACATGCTGGTGTGAATGACCTGAGACGTACCTCCCTGGACTACATGAAAAGAGACATAGAGGAACTCTCTGATCATGTAACCCAGGCTGGTATGACCCTGACCTTGAGCAGCATCTTACCCTCACCTAGAATGATGCCACAGTACAAAGACAAAATGATCGATTTTAACAATTTGCTAAAATTTTGGTGTCATTCAAAGGGGATCCAGTGTCTGTCAGCCTGGGATGACATGCTCGACAAGCCACGTTGCTTCGCTAGGGACGGCCTGCATCTGTCACCACTGGGCTTTCGGATATTGACAAAGGCTCTTGCCACCCCTATAGTGCCTTTTTTAGGCAAGGCTCAAAAGTCAAACCCACCCCCATAGACAGCACAAGGAACAAGAAACTAAGGGTAATGCTGCTAAACACCAGAAGTCTTAACCTCAAGATGCACGCTCAAGCTCTCCTCAGTATGGAGAACATCGATATCTATGCAGTGACAGAAACCTGGTTCAAGGCTCCAGAGAGCACCCCAGCACTACCAGGCTATACCTCGTGTCATGCTTTTCGTCCCCAAAACCCGGACCGAACCACAAAAGGAGGGGGAGTTTCCATATTTATCAAGGATATCCACACCTCCAGGTTAGTGACATTGCACAAAGTATCGGAGACCATCCATGTGCAACTAACAGTGGGCAAGACTGCTTTTCAGTTTATAGCATCCTACAGGTGACCCTCTCAAAGTCAGGAATCCCATTCGGCTTTCCTGAAAATATTGGAGAACAGGAAGATCTCTCCGAACACCATTATATTGGGCGACTTCAACTACCCAAACATTGACTGGGAGCACTACTCAAGCCCCAGCACCTTAGCCCAAAGATTCCTGGAAATTATAAACTCAAATGCTATAGAACAACTAGTCACCACTCCCACAAGAGGGGACAACATACTAGACCTGATCATTACCAACATGGGGACTCTATGCTCCACACCTGAAGTATATCCCTCATTGGTAAGATCAGACCATAAATTAATTTCACTGGATGTCCACATCCCGACCCCACCCCCAGCCCAGAAAACCACAGTGAAAAACTTCTCAAAAGCGAACTTCTCACTTCTCAAAACTGAAGTGGAATCCTTCAAGGCCACAGGGCCAGTGGAAACTACAGCCCAAACTTCAGAATCCTATATAAATGCATTCTACGGACATCTCCAGGAATACATGGATCATGCTATCCCAAACAAAACCAAGACCCAATCATCCAAAGGCAGGCATCCAGTCTGGTGGACCCCTGCCATAAATAAACTGTACAACAGAAGGAGGAAGCTACTACATGATAGAGCAAAATCCCTAATAGGGAAGGCATCTCTGATTAGTACTAGTAAAAAATTACGATCTCTTATAAAATCCTCCAAGGCCAGCTTCGAGAGAAAAATTGCACAGGACACCAAAGACAATCATGAGGCGTTTTTTAGTTATGTTAGAAACCTGGGATGCAACTCCCAGACTTGTTCTGAGTTGATTCTAAACGACAAAAAATACACTGAACCCACAGACATTGCCAATATCCTGGCAGACAGGTTCAGTGCAAACTTCTCCACCCCCTCACCCCCAAAAGAGCAAGTATCTATCCCGGCAGAGGGCTGCCTCCCAAACATCTCAGATGCTCAGGTGAAGGCTGCCCTCTTCAAAGCAAAAAACACTGCTTCCATGGGACCAGATGGTGTCCCAGGTTGCGCCCTACATGAACTACAAGAGGAACTAATCCCTCAAATAAAACAGCTATACAATCTCAGCCTCACTACAGGATATGTGCCCACAGAATGGTGTACAGCAACAGTGGTCCCACTCCACAAAGGTGGAGCCTCTACGGACCCTGAAAACTATCGCCCCATAAGCCTGACTAGCTTAGTCTGCAAGGCTATGGAGAGGATCATCATGAAGCTCATAAACAAAGACATTGGGAACCTACAGACACTAGATCCTATCCAGTTCGGCTTTGTCAAGGGCAGATCCTGCCTTTTGAACCTGGTTGACTTCTTTGAAACAGTCACCAAAGCCATAGATGAAGGGAAGGTAGTCCACACAGCCTATCTGGACCTTGCAAAGGCATTTGACACAATACCCCGCTCGGGCATCATAGATAAGCTATCCAGCTTAAATATAAACCCCTATGTCACAAGATGGGTTGCAAACTGGCTCAAAGACAGAACCCACAGAGTGAGAGTTGCTGGAGTCATGTCATACTCGAAACCGGTCACAAGTGGCATCCCACAGGGTTCTGTCCTGGGACCACTCTTGTTTGGTATATACTTTTCCGAGGTACAGGCAAATGTGGGAGGACTATGGCTCACCAAGTTCGCAGATGACTGCAAACTGGGCGCCATAATCAACTCTCCAGCTGACACAAACATCCTTCAAAAAGGTCTCACAGAGACAGATAACTGGTGCCAGCACCATGGTTTAAAGCTAAATGCCAAAAAATGTATAGTCATACCCTTTGGCAAAAACAATGTGCCCACAAATTACCACATAGGTGGAAACCCATTAAGTACAGAGAAAGTTATTAGGGACCTGGGGACCCAAGTTGATAGCAATCTCTCCTTTGAAAACCACATTGCCAAAGTGGTTAGAAAGACCTTCTACATAGCCCACCTCATCATGAAGGGTTTCACATCTAGATCAAGAGAGGTAATCGTGCTCCCTTTATTCATCCCTCATCAGGCCCATCATAGAATACAATGCCCCTTTTGGGATGTACCTTACCTGACACCTGCAGCAATTAGAAAGACCCCAAAAGTATCTCACCAAGAGGATCAAGGGTCTCAAACAGATGCCATATGCTGCTCGGTTAAAAACTCCAGCTCTACTCAGTTGCATACAGCCTACTTCGAGGCGATCTATGCCTGACATACAAAGCTATGTCAAATCCAGAATTAATGGACATGCTCCACCTCAGTAAATCTAAATCCCTTAGAGCCACACGCTTGAGGGACTTGAACCTCAGCACAGAAATAAATAGAACTTGCTGGAGGGACAGGTTCATAACCCAGAGGCTCCCTTCGCTCTGGAATAGAATTCCAGTTCATGTGAGACAGAGCACCTCACTGAATCTCTTCAAGAAGAATCTCGATAAGTGGATGGGGGATCGTAGGTTTGCCCCAGGGATTACTCCCATGTCACTATTAAACAGAGGCACAGTAAACTAAACCTTAAAAAAGGCACAGCATACTCAAATCAAGGGGTGGTGTAAGCCATACAGAATCGGGCTAGGCTTATAATTGCCCCAGGGCAGATAGCCTAGTATGAACCTATGAACCTATGAACCTATGATGCAAAGTATACAAAAACATTGAGACATAAAAATAGATACAAGTGATGAGCAATAATAAAGTTACAATGGAGGGAAAAGTCAGTTAAGTGCTGAATGCACAAAATTTGCAGCAGTTACATTATATAAAGCACATAAACTAAACAGTAACTGCATACTGTACATGCATAGGTCGACTGCTGAAAATCCATTTAACCCATTATTTTTTCTGCTCTTCTTTTCTGTTTTTTTTTTTTTTTTTAATTAAAGGAGCTAAATTACTTGCACTGCCTTTTACATTTAAAAAGAATCATGGCTAAACAACAACTTGTTTAAGTTTAGAGAGTTGAAGACTACAATTATTTATTTCAGGGTCAGAAACTATGACTAGGCTATTGTGTGGTTTATTTACTTCTGTAACGACTGTATTTGTTTTTGTACAACTGAAAACTGAGGTAAAATCTGATTCACAGCCTGTTGAAGAGAAGAAGGCATTGAGCTACATTTATTTTATTTTTTTTTTTTTGTTTCTTGTCAGCCAGGATGGATGCTATTCTGAAAATTCTGAACTCTTCCTATTTTAACTCATGTTGTTCAGCATAGCTGACTCCATGGAGGCTTCATCCATCCCTAACTACTACATAAAGAACACAGTACTTTTTTTTCTCTGTGATCTGCTTTGCATATATTCCCAATGTCATGTATGATGTAACGAAGTACCCGGGGATTCAATAAACTTTGTAAAGGCTTAAAGCAAAGCCAACACAAAGTTTACATGTTTGCACTGTGAGCAGCAACACTAATTACATATTCATGCAGCGCACCCCATTTAAACATAAACAAACATTATTTCATGGCTAGCAACAGTGTGTCTGGCCAGGAAACCATGTAAAGCAACACGGACAGCAGCAGATATGTAAACCTGTTTACCTACAGTCAATCTAGATCTGCATGTTTGCGTAAAATGCCACAATGATTACAGGGTTATTAATACTTGACAGTGTATACAATTTAGAGTATTGTGGAAATCTGTCTCAGGCATATTGAACAAAAGCTTGTGTAAATGATCAGTTAGGGTACATAGACTGCATTATAAATAAACAGTTAGGGGAAGTGTATGTTTTGAATAGGGACACACAGATGACTTGTTGGAATGAACTCAGGGAAAGTGGACAGGTGAAACGTGGTAATGCACAGCAGATGAGAGGAGGTTTTCCGAAGGGCTGGAATTGTATGCTGATTGATAGACCGGTTGATAATTATTGAGATGGGATAAACTATAGCACTAGTGGCAATTTTCAGGTACTCTGCAGGGAGTTTGTTGATTGCCAAAGTGGTGGGTTTTAGTTTAGTGAGGTGCTTGTATATTGTGTTGGTAGGAATTGGTTTAACAGTGAAGGGAGGGTAGGAGTTTGGGTTGCTGATTGGTTGTGGGAGAGTGCAAGGCTGGCTGTTACTAGTTAGGTTAAGGATGGAAAAAGTGAAGTAGTTGTTAAATTGGGTAGTATCTCCTTTGACATTGGGGGGAGGGGTAGTGGATTTGCCTGGTTGCAATACTTGGTTGATAGCTGCGCAGAATTTTTGGGGGTTAGTGGTATGTTTTATTTCTAGCTCTGTTGAGTGATTTTTTTTATCTTGCCTTATCTGTTATTTTGCTCAATTAACTTTTTGTTGCACAATGAAAAGCAAAAGATGCAACAGTGTATCCTTTTTGAAGATGAGAATGTCTGCAGCAGGTATTCTGTCTGCTTTTTGTGTGGTCCATTAGTCCAGGTTTGCAAGATAGTAAGCGTCGTGCAAATGAAACAAGTAAAGCTAAACTTGTTTAGACTTGTGAGCAGTGTTTATTAGGTTTCATTCTTAAAAGACAAAGGTTGAACTTAAACCATGATCTACAGATAGTAAATGCTGTGTGGTTCAACCTGTTTAGCAGATGTACTACACACACACAGGTGATTCACAGGTGTAGTTGATGTATCGGTTATCAAAGAAGTACATTACATGACGTCTGCTGTGTTTATCTACTGGAGAACTCAGCATTTAACACAAGCACCATGCCACAAGAACTTTTACAAAGTTGCAGGAGAATTTATAGTGCATGACATCTTCATTGGATGTTGGATAGAGGATGTTTTGAGGTCTGAATGAAATGCATGTGTAGGCACTTGCAACTGTCAGAATATATTAGTACTCCATGGGATTGTAGAGATGACTGCAGGATACGCAGTTATGCTCTTCTGACTAGATACACACACACACACACACACACACACACACACACACACACACACACACACACACACACACACACACACACACACACACACACACACACACACACACACACACACACACACACACACACACACACACACACACACCAGTTGACTGCAGTGAGATTAGAACCCCTACTTAACCAAATGTACATATTAGAAAACTCATTGGTTAATGTAAGCACCATGGCACAAGTCTGATTTTTATAAGGCTGCAGGACAATTTATAGTGGATAACATCAACACTGGATGTTTGAGAGAAGATGTTGGGAGGCTTTTCTGAAATGGATAACTAGCCACATACAACTGTCAAGATATTAAACATCTGCATGTTACCACATTGATGAGTGTGGAAAGTGTAGCATTTGTTGTTGTGTTTCCAATGTGCAGGTATACCTTAAAAAGATGGGTGTGCTAACAATTTGCAAACAGCTGTCCACATTACTACAAGTACTGGAAAATATGAATGTGTATTGTCATTATAAAGGTGTGTGCGGTAAATAAGAAAATATTTATTTATTTCTGCAGTGTAGCTGATATATTTTTGAATGAGTACTAAGATGCCAAGTTTGAAGTGCATGGGTGGAGGTAACAGATTGCTTCAGTGTAAATATGTGCTATTTTCTTAAAACGTGTCTTCCCTTTGTTTCTGTTTTTACATGTACTTCCATGGGATGAACATTAAATGGCATGTAAACATATGTAATATTTTATTTATTTATTTATTTTATTTTACATTTGTTGATCGGGCTAGTCTAACTGGATATATGTCCATTTTCAGTAGAGGCCTGAGGAGAAAAGCTCTGAGAAAAAAGAAAAAAAAAGATGTTTTATACATAGAGTCCACAAAAAAAGCAGTGGAAAACACAAAACAATTACATAAGTATGCAACTGACTGGCAAAAATGTTTTAGTAACAGTTATTAGGCTACACATAGGAAAAACATATTGTTATTTTACAGTTTGTATAAAAAAAATAACAAAAAACATTTCATGCACATGAGTTTACACAGCACAGTAAGGAAATAAAAAAATATTGATTCATGTCAAATGTAGAGGATAGAGAAGTATCAGAAAAAAAAGTTTTAGCTGAGAAGTATTTAGACAAGGGAGAATAGTATCAGTCAAGACTGGAGCAGGGACAGGGCCATAGGTTTTGAATGAAGATTTTCAATTGTTTCTTGAAAAGGTTAGTAGAAGTAAGGGATGTTATTTCAATTGGAAGTTTGTTCCAAGTATTGCCGACAGCATTTGAGAACAGGCAGTCCCCGGATTTGTTGTCGAATTTTATGGTGGCTACTTGTAGCTTTTTAGAGGATCTTAGGGTTGGGAGATTTTTTATAAGAATTGAAAAGGTTACAGAGTATGGGAGTATTTGTAGGATGGTGTAAAATCTTGTGGATAAAAATGAGTTGCTGGAAAAGTAGTTAATTTTGTACTTCCAGCCATCCTAGAAGTTTAAGATTATGGCAATGGTGGGTACGGAAAGGGGCACCGGTGGCAAATTTGGCTATGTTGTTGTAGGAGGTTGCTAGTTTATTCAGATTATTTTGGATATGTTAGTATAGATAGGGGATGCGTAGAGACGGGTGGAAATTAGGTGGGTTTGGGCAATAGAAATCTTAGCTGAGGCCGTAAGAAAGGGCTTGATTCTATAAAGGAATCCAAGTTTTCTATTAACTGATTTAATAGTAGAGTTAATGTGTGTGTCAAAGTTGAGATTGTTGTCTATTGTTACACCGAGGAGTTTAGTGGTGGTGTCGGGAGTGATTTCTGTGCCATTATTTGATGTCACTATGAAACTGACTGGGGGGGACTTCTGTGTGGGAGTAAGCAGTAATAATAGGTTTTTTTTTGGGTTAAGGAGGAGACATCATTGATGGAACCAGTTTTCAACTAAGGTAAAGACTGTTTGTGTAGTAGTCTGGAGTTTTGCCAGATAGGATGCAGTGCATATCAGAGTTGAATCATCGGCATATTGTATGCATGTAGTTTGGGGAAGGGAGGTTTAAAGATCATTAATGAAAATACTGAAAAGGAGTGGTCCAAGAATTGATCCTTGTGGGACTCCAAGGGTGATTGGAAGCTGAGAGGATAGGTTGTTGTCTCACAGGACTGCTTGTTTTCTGTTTTCCAGGTAGGATTGGAACCATTGTACTAATTGAGAATCAAGAGAAAGTGATTTAACTATACCTATCAATAGTAGGTGGTTAACCATATCAAAGGCCTTTGAGAGGTCTATGAAAAGAGCAGAAGATAGCAGGTTAGTATTCCTGTTTTTATTAATGCAGTCTGTAAAGGATAGAAGAGCAATTGTAGTACTATGGTGTGGCCTGAAGCCATGTTGGCAGTCCACTAGTAGGTTATTTTGGAGGAGATGATGAAGTAATTGATGGTGGATACATCTCTCCATAATTTTTGCTAGGGGAGAGAGAATGGCTATGGGGCGGAAGTTTGATAATTCATTTGAGGTACCTCCCTTATGCTAGGGGATGATATGTTAGACTTTCCAGATGGATGGGACGTAACATTCAGAAATGGTTCTGTTTATTAAGATAGAAATAGGGTAGGCAGGTACATCAGCTGCAATTTGTAGGTATTCAGCTGGGAGGAGGTCAGCTGTTGGTGTACATGGTTTAAGTTTAAGAAGCAGGGAGTGTATTTGAGATGCTGGAACAGGCTGGAGGTTAAATGTCTGGGGCAAATCGGTTAGTGAGGGTGAATTGGTGGTTGTAACAGGTGGTAAGGTTAGTCTAGTGATTGTACTATTTCAGAGAAAAAATTATTAAAGGTGTCAGCAATTTGATTGGGAGAAGTTTTAGTTAAGTTAGAGGGGGTCGGTGTTTTGGACTGTTCTGGGTGGAGTAGTTTATTGAATCCTGACCAGAACTTTTGTGGGTTTTGTTGTTGGATCTGTTTGAATTTGAGGTAGTAGTTTTTTTTTTTTTGTCAAGGATTATAGATTTTTTAGTGGTATTACGAAGTTGTCTACAGTTTAGGTGGTCAGTTGTTTTTTAAGTTTTTCTCCATTTGGACCAGAGTTTACTTCTTAGTCGAATGTTTAGCCTTGTGACCTTAGAGAGCTAGGGAGCCGGTTTGTTTTTAATTCTAACAGTGCAAGTGGGAGCATGGTGATCTAGCATTTGCAAAAATGTTTTGTTAAAGTATGAAACGGCTTTGTCAAGAGGTAGCTATTTTAGTGGAGACCAATTGCAAGCTTTGAGCTCAGCTTGGAAGTTAACTGGGTTGAGATTTTTTTTGTTTCTGGTAGTTCTAAAAGCTATTTGATTGTGAATGTGGGTCTTTTGCCTAGAAATCAAAGTAAGAGAATGGTCACTTATATCGTCAGGAGTATACCTGTTTTATAAGCATGGGGGTTACTATTGACTAGTATTCAACCTAAGGTGGTTTGTTTCTTGCTAGGTTTGTGGATTCTGGTAGGGAAGGTAATGGTTTGATGGAAGTCAAAGAGGTTTATATGAGTAGTTGGGTTGGCAGAGGTACAGCCATTGCAGTCAATATTAAAGTCTCCAAGGAGTATGGTTTCTTGTGGTAGTGATATGGAAAGCCAGCTAAGGGTATTTTCAAGAGTACTGATGTCATTACCTGGGGGGATATATGAGCAAATAATGTATATAGCTTTATTTGTATTAATTTGGAGCTTAGAGGTTAAAATTTCCATGTAATTAGGTGGTGGTGGATGTATATCTAGTGATGTGATCTTCAGTTCAGATTTGAACAGTATTGCTACCCCACCACCTTTTTTATTTAGATGGTCCAGTCTGAGAATGTTATAGCCTGGTGGGACAATCTCATTGTCTTTAATTGTGGGTTTAAGTCAAGTTTCAGTAAGGCATAATATGTCAAAGGAATAGGTGTCTAATAGGGCGTGTAGCGGGATAATTTTGTTATTTACACTTCATATATTGAGGTGACCTATAAGTAGAGAGTTTGGGCTTTTTGGAAGGTTGAAGGGAGTGGTAGTATTGGCTGAAGAAGTATTAAGGGTGGTAAAGTTAGGACCGGGGTTTGGGTGGATGTCACCATGTAGCAGTAAACAATTGTGAGGGTTAAATGCTAGTTTGACAATTTTACAGAGAGAAGAGTTTCCTTTTTTCATTTGGAGATATTTAATATGGGTTAGTCTATGAAACTGAGGTAGAAGGAAGGATGAAGAGGATATTATGTTACTGTGTGTTAGGGAGGTTATAGGAGAGAGTGGGCTTGTTTGTCTCAGGGGATGTAGAAATGTAGCAAAAGTTAAGGTTTCATAGCAAGTTAGGCTGTGAGATATCAGTAGAGAGGTAAGCCCAAACGATAAGAGAAGAATGTTAAGGTGTGTTGACCTGCAGTGACTATACATAGTGAGGGGTATAGGGTGGTGGAGATTAAGCTATTTGGAAGAAAATGAAGATTAGTTGTGTTATGGGGACTGTTTGAGGGAATAGCAGGTGTTGAATGGTTAGGGTTAACAAAAAGGAGCCAGAAATTGTTAATTGATAAAGAGCAATGGAGTGGGGGTAATTGGTAGATGAGGGTTGGGGTATGGCTATGGAAGTATAATTGTTAATTGATAAAGAGCAATGGAGTGGGGTAATTGGTAGATGAGGGTTGGGGTGTGGCTATGGAAGTATAAGGTCAGGTGCAGTGGGGGTAGGTGAGATTTGGGTGTTGGGTAAGTGAGTAGAGTAAGCCCAGAGGGTGATCTGAGTGGGTAGAGACAAGAGTAGGGCTAGGCTTAGAGAAAAACAATCAGTTTTGCATCTTTCGGCTTTTCCCGGGTAGGGGTCGCCACAGCGGAACACCGGTCCGCTAATGATTGGTAGTTGATTTTTACGTGTTGATTTACCAGCCCTGACACACAACCTTCAATGAAGGTACGCCCATTCACGCATATCTCCATGCAGAAGATGCTCTAGCTGAGAATCGAACCAGACAGTGTCTTACTGTGAGGCGACAATGCTACCACAGCACCACCACCGCGGGAGAGAAAAACAATCAGTGAAATGCTTATTTTTGAAGGAGAGTTAGTTTAGTGGTCTGGATAGAGTCCAGGGATGCAGTAGTGGTGGCAGTAAGAGGCAAACTGCTTGCTTTGGAGATGGTAGTAGAAATGTGAGGGGTAGAATCTGAGGAGGAGGGATAGCCCTATGGAAGGTGGACTAGGTGTGGGCACCACCGAGTGGTTGGTAATGATATACTTGCAAAGACTATAATTTTTATAAAAACTGTATATGGGAAGAATAGCTTAACTGGGATAATGAAGGCACATAATTACAGGCATAAAGATATCAAATAATTTTACAGAGTGAGAGAGTGGCAACAGAGGGCAGAAAGGGGGATATGGCTGCTGGCTATACTAGTTTAGATGCATACCTTAGACTGCTAGAAAGTAGTAGTTACAATATAAGCATAATAGCCAGGTTTGTAGGAAAATTACATACTTTCTGTCATCCTTTCTTGGAAGGGTACAGAGATATGCGGTAGTTAGATGAGACAATAGAAGATCATTGCAGGGATCCTTTACATCAGACAGTGAGATTTGACTCCTAGTTCAGGATAGGCAAAGTTGAGGAGCCTGGAATTTTCAGAGAGAGAGAAGGAGCTGTAGTGAAGAGAAAAACAGTCTTTAGAAAACTAGAATATGCAAAAAGTGTTAGGCATAAAAGACAAAAAGTATCTATATACACACCTTAATGCAGTAATACAAAATAATAATATAGCAGCAGGTTAGCTATTGGATCTAGTAACCTAGGTCCGTATAATAAGGCAAGGATCCTAGAAAGATGCTAGAAAAAGTCCTATACATTGGGTAGACAGTATTAAAAAAACAGCAGAGTAATGCAATTCTTGCCTAGTAGCAATTGTACAGATGAATCCACAAATAAATGTAACAATAGCAAAGTTAGTCACATTTTAATCAGGAAATGTTGTTGCTAGCAAGTATGTCTGGACAGTACATAATAAATAAATTCAGAAAGCAAACAGATCCAGCAGGCTTAAGATAAACATAAACGCCGTTCCTAAACAACTTTTTTCTAATATCGAGTAGCATTCTATCCAAATGATCTACATGCTATTGTGCACTTTCCATAGTGCACTGCCAAGCAATGGGTTTGCAGGATTGATAGCAGTGTTTGTGCATGCGAGATACACATTTCTACTGCTTTCCCTGTTACCACATAGTTAAGCAATGAGCAAATAAGAGCTTCATTGCTAAAATTATGAGAGTTTGGTGCATTGTATGTATAAAACACACCTGCTGCTTAACTGACTCTGCGGCAGCAAATGTAAATGCATTGGCACATTCCTTTTGAGACCAGATAATATAGGTTTTGAATCCAGATGAATGTAATAGTTTTAAATAAGTACATATAATGCAATGAATAATTCTTTATACTCCAGTCACTGTGTGTTACCTTAGCACAGCATGTTTAAGTGATATTGCACAGAGGTAACCAGACCAAAGAAGAGCTGTTTGCTGTCTCTTGTCATTGGTGCACAATGCCAAACTCCACACAAATACAGAGGCCAAATAGTGAAGAGCTTCATTGCTTTTTTTTTTTTTGCTTTTGTGTGCTGTGTGTCATTCTATTTTTTGACCAGATTAAACATATTAAAATGAGGTAGGCAGGAAAGTAATAAAATGGAGGAAAGCAGGGGGGAGAACAAAGGGAAAGCAATGTAAAAATGTGCAGGAGGGAGGTAGGAAAGAATTATAGCTATCCACTTATTCACCAGTGCAGAATGAATATGTACAGAATACTGGCTGAATTTGGACTGTCACCTTAACAAAGAGAGGTGACAACAAAGCAATCATGTTGTATAGCCAATTGGACCGAATCAAGTGTGTCAAGAAGATATGTGTGCGACGTGAAGAGCTATGTATGAGATGATTTTTTTTTTGTGGGATAGGTGCCCTTTTTTTTATTTCAGGAAGAGAGGCATGTTGGGTAAGGAACATAGGTATTTCTGACTCAAGTAAGTAGGTTATGTGAGGAAGCAGATGCAAATAAACAGGACAAACAAGGCAAGACACAAGGATGGTGAGGAATTCAAAACTGGGGTTAGGAAGGGGACAACAGATGACTATGCCCATCAAACATGGGGACAGTGAGAATCTATTCCTCACCTGCAATATTGTCATCACTGTCCCCTTACTCTGATGGCTGTAGAAGTGCTTGATGTCTTCTTCTATGAACCATAAGGGAGAGCAGCCTCTCCATCTTGCATAGGCATGCACTAATGGTCCTGTGCCTGACCATACACACCAACCCTGGCATCACCTGGTGGATGATAAAATCACATACTCTGCCAGTACTCCTAGAGGGTACCACAGCACCAGCTGCCGGGGTAGTGTTACCTGAGGGCACAGGTAATACAGGAGCAGCAGAGACAGTACTGCCAGGTTAGGTCCCAGATGTGCTGGGTAACTGTGCTGGAGCTGGTGGAGCATGGGCAGGTTGTGCCACTGGGATTGGCCTACCTCCTTGTGCTGTAAAGCATTTCATGTTTCTCAGACATGGATGACATGGAAATGTTTTGATGACAAATAGAAAGAAAAAAAGAATAAGGATTGGGGAGAGAAAAAAAAATAAAATTAGTACCATCATATGTGACATACAATGCATTATCACAATAATAAAGAATTTTATCTGAACTTTTATATTTAAGTATATTTCTTAACAACTATGAACTATAATTAAGAATGGCTCAAATGAATCCTTGCAATGTGCATATATTGCATATATGCTTGGTCCAATTATACAGATTAAGTTAACAGCAGGGCATTTATTTCACTTGTAGAAATTCATTTATGCAATATTTTTAAAGGATTTTACTATCTTATATTTCTTAATTGTGGTATTTGAACCCACAACATCTGACTACATCATATTCTTGACTCCTACAGTTGGGTTGTGCTACAAAGTGAAGCATGCATGCTTGCATTTACAGTTAGGATGTGCACGCTTACTTTGCTACAACTGTTTAGAAAATAATTCAATTTAAAAGCTAAAATAATATTTCATTTGTGCTGCATCCATACCCCTTGTTTCCCTCAGTCTTTTTTGATGCTCAACATGGGCCTCTCTATTTGCCATAATCTCTGCACTTGCTGTGGAATAAAGAGAAGAGAACAAGAGAAAAGCATACCAGTCTTGCCGATATGCAGCTTTCTATCTACTATAAATTCTCTTTTTCGGTATTCCTACACAGCTATGGGATGCTACCAGTCCTGAACTCATCCATCCACTGGTTGAGTGTATCCCTCTTGCCCCTTTGCAGGTCATTAAAGTAATCCTACACTGTTCTCTAGTGGGTGTAGTGCCAGTCGCACTGGAGACAGCCTTGCCCAGACTAGTCCAAACCTCAGACTTGTACTGGGAGATGGTATAGTCCCCTTGCAACAGCCTTTGGCTGTAGTGCTTTACAAGGAGTCCAGTGAAGATACAACACCCAACCTCTGCCCTAAATTGGGCACCATCCCTTCTACCACCAGACATGTCTAACCAGGGACAACAGCAATAGCTAAAAATGATTTCCCTCTAATGTGTATTAATGCATTTACTAGGCAGAAACCCAAACAACAATGCCAACCATGTTTGCTCAATGTTAGGCAGGGAGCAACAGTGCCAAAAAGAGATAAAGGCAGTTTTGGAAATTGGAAGGTTAATCTGACACTTTGCATTAGTTTGGGGGTTGTTTGCTGCTGTAACTGTTAGGAGATTTAACTTTGCAGACATGTACTGGGTCATAAATTTCATGATCTGACACATTTTTGGGTTGGTTTTATACACTGATAAAACTGATATTTTACAATGTGGGATTCAAACCTATGCATAAGAGACAAAACATTTTCTTCCACAGTGATGATTTTCCATCTTTCCCACAAAAGAAGGCATTCTCAGACATACTCATGAATTATATATGAATGCACATGACAGATTGAGGGGTTAACCATGTATGTATGTGACCTGACAAGGTCCTGGTTTACACATTTGTGTGTGTATGGGTCTTAATGCAGTCTGAAGGCAATCCAAGGCCAGATATCACAATTATAATTACAGAAACATGGTAGTCAGTATACCCTCAGTCATACATATAATTCATATGAGCTCCACTTCTATACATACTTATTGTTATTTATAATTATGTGTAAATTTTTTATGCGATATTTAATATAAAGTGAAATGGAACAACAATAAAAATGAACCCAGAACCATCTGTATTGCAGCCTTACACTTAC
This sequence comes from Protopterus annectens, assembly GCF_019279795.1. Classification (NCBI taxonomy): domain Eukaryota; kingdom Metazoa; phylum Chordata; order Ceratodontiformes; family Protopteridae; genus Protopterus; species Protopterus annectens. The sequence goes on along the minus strand of NC_056746.1, from coordinate 920,376,857 downwards.
ACTTGCTGCCATAGGAAAAGGTAAATAACAGTCAATATTTTTTATTAACTTCTGTGTGTTAACTGCAATGCAACACCACTTAGCATGTTTGTGCGGTGCCCAAAATACTTGATAGAATGTATTCATTTTGAAATTGTCTACTGTCTGCTTCCTCTCTGTGGGTTTCTAGACCTGCAGGTGTTGGAGAAGACTGCTAACTACTGCACAACACCACTAAGTGATGTTATTTATTTATTTATTTTATATTTGATTACCGGGTTGTTCTGACTGGGCAATCAGGTGCCTGTTTTCAGCAGAGACCCGAGGAGAAAAGCTCCACATACATGCCAATCATAGAAAATACAAAAGCTCCACATATATGATAAAAATACAAAGTCAGAGATGAGTAAAAATTAATAGAGCAAACAATAGTATATCATAGCATAGTACGATGAGAAGTTACAGAAGTGTGCAATATAGAGTGTACAGTAGTAAAACGGAAAATATAATGTATTTGAGTAAGAAAGTGCTGTAATATATACAGTTATATACATACATTTAAAAATACAATTCGTTATGGTAGTTTTTTTTTTTTTCTACGTGTTTGACCTTTGAGTAGTGCCAGAGGAAGATTTATCTGAATAGTCGTAGTAGGGCTAGCCATGATCAGTACAGGCATATTGCCAGATGGGATTGAGGTGGGCTTTTAATTGGGTTTTAAAGAAGGGACTGCTGTTTTGCAATCTGATATCTGGCGGAAGAGAATTTCAGATTTTAGCATCTGTGTAGAAATAGAGGGATTCACCAGCACTGTGTCTACACTTACCTACTTCAAGAAGGGCTTTGTTTGTGAATCTTAGTTAGAGAGCAGAATTGTGAAAGTTGAGTAAGCCTGAAAGATCAGGAATCTTGTTTGGGTGGTACAGAAAGTAATGAGCCATGGTCAGTTGGTTCTAGTTCAGTAAGTTGGCGACTTCTCGCCAACCTAATTGTTTTAGTGAGTGACAGTGGTGGGAGCAGAAATTAGAGTTGGTTGTGAATCTAGCTATTTTATTATAGCACATGGACAATTTGTGTAGGTCTGTCTTGTTAAGGTGTGTTAATACCAGGGATGCATAAAGCAATGTAGACAGAAGGTGAGTTCTGGACATAATTTTGGTGTTTTTGGTTAGATAGTTTTTGCAGCAGTATAGGGTTCCAAGTTTTTTATGGTCTTTGGATATGGTTTGTGCTATATGTTTGTCAAACTTTAAGTTTTGGTTAAGTATTACACCAAGAAGTTTAGCTTGTGATACTGGAGAGATTTGTGTGTTATTGGCAAAATTAATAGAGAAAAGAGCATTAGAGTCAATAGTTTTGGTATGGTGGAAAAGCATAAGTGGAGTCTTTTGGGCTTAAGTATTAGTTGTCAGTTTTTAACCAGTTTTCAGTATTGGAGAAGGCCTCTTGGGTTTTAGTCTGGATTGTTTGGAGTGTGGGGGCTGAGCAGATCAGTGTAGTATCATCTGCATATTGGACTATTGTATCTTGCTGGGTGGCAGTGTGGAGGGTGTTTGTAAAGATATTAAAAAGTAAGAGTCCCAGTATGGATCTTTGTGGTATACCTACTGTGACTGGGAGAAGAGGAAGAGGGAATTATGCCACTTGACTGCTTGTTGGTGGTTGGACAGGCAGTCTTAAAACCAGAACAAAGAAGAGTTGTTTAGGTTGAGTTTGACTAAGATAGTAAGTAATTTGCTTTGGGATACTGTGTCAAATGCTTTGGACAGATCAAGGAAGGTGGCAGACACTAGGTTTTCTTGATTCCTATATTGATTGACAGTGTTGGTGAAGGATATGAATGCTGTGGTGGTGCTATGCAATGGGCTAAAGTCATGCTGAGTGTTGGCAAGGAGACTATTTGTAAGTAAATGTATCATCAGCTGAAAATGGATACATTTTTCAAGGATTTTTGATTAGAGAGATAAGATTGCTATGGGGCAGTGGTTGGTAAGTTCAGTTGAGGGACCACCTTTGTGTAAGGGTATTATGTAGGAGGTTTTCCAAAGGGCTGGAATTGTATGCTCATTGATAGACTGGTTGATAAATATTGAGATGGGATAAGCTATAGCACTAGTGGCAATTTTGAGGTACTCTGCAGAGAGTTTGTTGATTGCCAAAGTGGTAGGTTTTAGTTTAGTGAGATGCTTGTATATTTGGTTGGTAGGAACTGGTTTGACAGTGAATGGAGTGTATGAGTTTGGGTTGCTGATTGATTGTGGGAGAGTGCAATGCTGGCTGTTACTAGTTAGGTTAAGGATGGAAGAAGTGAAGTAGTTGTTAAATTGGGTAGCTATCTGTATATTATCGCCTCTGACATTGGGGAGAGGGATAGTGGGTTTGCATGGTTGCAATACTTGGATGACAGCTGCCCAGAATGTTGGGGGGTTAGTGGTATGTTTTACTTCTAGCTCTGTGTAGTGATTTTTCTTATCTTGCCTTATCTGTTTTTTTTTGCTCAATGAGTTTTTTTTTTGCACAATGAAAAGCAAAAGATGCAACAGTGTATCCTTTTTGAATTTGAGAATGTCTGCATTAAGTGTTCTGTCTGCTTTTTGTGTGATCCATTAGTCCAGATTTGCAACATGGTAAGTGCCTCGCAAATGAAGCAAGTAAAGCTAAACTTGTCTAGACTTGTGGGCAGTGTTTATTAGGTTTCATCCTTAAAAGACAAAGGTGGGACTTAAACCATGATCTACAGATAGTAGATGCTGTGTGGATCAACCTGTTTAGCAGATGCACTACACACACAGGTGATTCACAGGTGTAGTTGATGTATTGGTTATCAAAGAAGTACATTACATGATGTCTACTCTGTTTATCCATTTCTCTTTGCACTAAGCCATGAACCAAGTAAATACTGGCATAAAAATAAAAGAAATCTCTAAAATAAAGAACACTGCAAAATATATTTCAGCACACATTAATGATTTTTACACAAGTCTGGATTTAAAGTTTCACACCAATGAACCTTCAAAACACAGTAAGGGTGTCTTATCCCCCTTTGCCACTGAAACTGCTTTGCAGTAGTGAATGAAAATCATTGTGCATATAAGAAAGTCTAAAATCATCCACAGTATTAATAAGACATATAGCACTTGTACACTTTTAAATTGTTCGTACATGTATTAATTTCAGATGTAGTGCAATGAGCGAGCACACAACCATTATAAGTATTGTCTGCAGCAATGCAGCTCTATCTTACTTTGCATTGTTTACAATCTTCTCTTATATGAGCGGTGATCTCAGGCATGCAGTCTGTATCATTGCCCTTAAAATGTATGAGAATATTAAATGACAATAATATATAGTTTTCAACAAAGCCGGGGAGAATTTGGATATTAGTGAACAGAACCTGAGAAATGTGTGCTGCTCAAACCTGAGAAATGTGTGCTGCTCACTTCCATTTAAAAAACTGATACAATTACTTTTACACTCTGTAAGTGTATCCTGGTTGACACACCCAGTGCAGGTAAGGGAGTCCGAATAGGTATGTATTCCTTCTCCCTCCCACTAACCATTCACAGTTGCAATCCATTAGCAACAAACACAGATGTAGTGTCTACACTATGTTTACATTTGCTACACAAAGTGAAAAGTTTGGAATTCAGCAGTTCTAATGAGTTCACACCTCATTTGCATCTTCACTGTGTTCAGATGCATGAGTCTAAACCATAACAAGGTGACCATGTAGCAAGGGAACTTGAAGGTCAGAGGACCTGTGTATTTGTAGAACACAGAGGATTGACATTCCTTTAGATTTATCTGCATAGAGGACTTCTGATGTTGCTAAATTATGTTTCTATTTTTTAGGTACATACTACATTTATTCACATGTTATGAAGAGAACTGTTATTTATATGCATTAAGGGATTAAACTGTTATCTGTATGAACATTTTATACATCATTCTTGGCGTAGGCATATTTGTCATGCATTGACTTTCATAGATACGCAGGCTTATTAACTGTCATTAGAAGTGTTAACTCATTACAGCCGAGTGCTCCTCCAGGCGTCTTCTGCAGTTAACCCCTACTGCTCCTCTAGGCGTCAAATATTGATTGTTCATATTTGCATTAATAATTCCAAAACCATGTTACTTACAAGGTACCAGGATATTTTGTCTTGAACCATATGTGATGGCAAACACAACTCTATTAATATTTGACCTCTCTCAATGAGAATTTTCTAGAACTGTAAGGTGATAACTTAGTTTTTAAAGGCTTAAACCATGCCCACTAGGGGTTAAAGGTGCACACTCAAAAGAGCTGCTCCGGAGTGAATGCTGGTTACCTTACAGTCTTTTCTTATTCCATTGCAATGTAAAGTACTATAGTGTCAATGGCACAGGGATGTAATGCTTCTAAGATGGCCTATAGACACAACCAGGGGAGTGCTGGGCACAGAGGTGCCTAACAATTGTATACAATTTACTTTTGAGTTGTACATGTGCACATATTTTGTGAAAATTGTGTGGAAAGTATTCACAACAAGTGAATTATGTGTTATTCCTTGGATTCTACAAACTGTCATTTTTCTGTTGTTTTTGGGGGTTGAATGATCCAAGTAATATGGTTTGTTTCCACATCACTAGTTGAGTTTCAAAAGTTTTGCTCTTGCGATTGTGTAGTCATCCTGGTATTTTCATGTGTGTACAGAGAGAATTGTATATAACATAACATTCAGGAATTGATGTAAGATCCTGGATACTGATGCCTGTGATGCATGTGATATCCACAGCATATGCCCTGTTGGCTTCTGAAAGGTTTCCATAGCTAAAACTCTAAGTACTATACATACCTTAGTCTCCACATGTATTGCTCCCCCTAGGTTTGCCCTTGCCTTCAGTTGTGGAAGACAGAGGATGTAGAGTTCATGTAGTGTGTCTCTATCCACCCTGTAGTACTATACCATTTCCACATCATGCAGACTGTGATAAGTTAACAGGGGTCTAAATACCCTTTTCTTCTTGTCCAGGGTCTATCTGCAGTAGCAGCAGTCTAGGCTTGTGCCTGTAGTACATACCTATGTAAAACAGCCGCTGCAACCAGTAACAATGTTTCCGTGTAGAGTACCTTCAGTGGCTGTATTCCAATAAGTTTTTGAATTCACAGGGAAAACCTACACTGAATCTACAAGATTGCTTTATAGCTTATTTAATAGATCCTACATCTTGAATTGCTTGATTAGCATACAGTTTAGCTGTTTGTGCTGTAATTAGCATGCCACTGTGTTCACCATGTTTGTAGAATTAATTACTGAATACAAAATAGTGCTCTATCATGTGTGTTTCATGCCACAATATGCACATGTTGGCAGTCCATGCAGGGTTTATTAAATCTGCAACATCAAGTTGTTCATTATATTTACTTATAGTTTTGTCCGTAACTAAACGCTCTTTCATAAAAACAGTTATTCCTAAATCTACCTTTGAATTTACCACATCAACTATTAATGCTCTGACGCTGCAACTTGAAGGATCTCATTCATAGGAACTCTTTGTTTGCTATCAATGCTGAATTTAAAAAAGGAACTCCAGACAAAGAGTACAGTATCGACTATTTTACCAGTTGGAATGATGTCATAACATCCTTTTTGTGATCATCAAACAAATTAGAGGACATTTTAGCTTTGAAATTGTAAAATGTGCAATGGCCAGATGAAGCATGTACACTCCTATATGACACATGTTGATGGCCATGTTTTGTATAAAGCTAACATGACATTAATGAAACTTACCCTGGCCTTAAGGTGTAATGTGTCTGTGTATTTAAAGTGACTGTAAATGTCACTGTTACGCCATTTACTAAACATTTGTGTATGTTGTCAGTATTCTGTGGCAGAAGTTATTACTGAGGTTGTAGAAATGTCTATAAAACAGTGACAAATAATGGTCAAAGTAATGGGCACTCTGTGCCCGCGTTTTATACAGAAAAATGCTGCAAGCCAGGATTTTGAAAATCAACTTCAATATTGTTGCAAGCACTCCTTGTCACCCCAGTAAGGGAATGACCAGAAAAGTATGATTTGTATACCGAACACCTGTGTTGTTTCTGCCCTCAGCTCTAACCAACCTTTTTCTACAGTGAGTATATCACTAATACAGAATTAAAGATGCTCATATATACTAAATTATTAAATTTAAAGAATTAATTTATAGCTGGTAGTATAACAACTATATATCCCATTGGACATGATTATTTTCTTTGCAAACTCATTTGCACCCTTTTCATGTTCATATATTATATGAAGATGGAATGTCTGGTGCCAATATGTTGTATCTTAAGAGTATATTTTACTTCTCAGCTTATATGTTATAGATACAATCATGCCGTAATAACAGGAAAGTACAAACATGCATGTTTATGAAAAATCAGAGACAAACTGAAGTGAAATATTTAAATATGCTATCTGCAAAAGAAGCTTAGATTCTTTTTTTTTTACAAGTTTGAAAGTAAAAATAAATATAATCTCATTGGCTTTATTCTCCAGGAGAGACAGAGGTGCAGTTCTGTTACTAAACTACAGCATGGAAAAAAGTTTGGGACTAAACTAAGAAAACTTCTAGTGAGGGATGCGCATTGGAGGTTTTTGCACAGATTATACAGAATACTGGTGAGGTTGAAGCAAGGATGATAGTGGCCTGATAATTGCTGGGCAGAGAGAAAAGCAAATTTGGGGTAAGAATGCAGAAAAGTCCAGAAAGTGTTGGATAAGGTTCTTGAAAGTTGTAAGACAGTCTTTGAGAAAGAAAGGGAGGGGACTCTGGCCTTTTGTCTATGTTGTACAGTGAGTGCAGATAAAAGGTGGATATTCAAGGAGAGAAGAGACATTTTGATGACAGCAGTAGGGGTTAAACATCAGATAGCTCATCTGATTATTTTAGAGCTATGAAGAATTAAGAAAATGATAATCTGGGCATTAAAGGTATGGAGATGATCTGGAGAGAATAGGTAAAAAAGTGGATGATGAGCAGATTGAAGATTGGTACAAGAGGTTCTGGTAGAATATCATGATATTTTAAAATACAACAGCCCTGCAATAGACTAAATAAAAGGTATGAGGTATCACATATTGAGGTTGTGTGTGTGCTGCCATGTAAAGAGGATGGAATGCAGAGGGGAATGATGGGAAGTGTTTCCTTATATTGCTGGATGGTATAAAGGATTATAATACTGTATAGAAATGTTATTTTATAGTATGTCTTGATGACATGAGGTGAGGTATCAGTTGGTGCATAACTTAATTTCAAAATACTAATAACACTTACAAAAGGAAGACTACCGCAGGAAGTGTTCCTGTGGCTAATGTTTCTAGAGTTCTCCTTTAAGAAGAATAAATTCTATATTGTTAGTTTTAAGATGAGTGAATAATCATATTCCAAATATGCAGTTATCTTCAGGCAAGCCTTTTGAATGGTAAATGCTAGAAGAAAGCATGGTACATGTCACATATCAGTAAGATCTGTACTGGCATTCCTGTCAGTGAAAGGTGAAAGCATTTTGGATGACCTCTGACACTGTGACTCAAGGAAGACCATTTTTTGCCACGTAGAAATCTCTGAGTCAATCCAAGTTACTGAAAGTGAAATATGATTTGGCAACCACAGGCTACTTCCTATTATACAAAGTGTATTTCACAATATTATGGTGACAGTAAATGTCACGGAACAGAGATGATGGGGAAAGGAAGGAGGAAGAGTGATTCTGCAAAGCACTTAGGCGACACCTTGTAAGAAATTATTATTCACTTGCAGTTGAATATTTGCTTAAATATAGTATAATGTAATCGCTATTTCACTAGCAAAACACAAAAGAAGTTTGGGTATCCTTCTATGTCAGAGAACAACATTCAGACAAATCATCTTCCTATGGTATTCAATGTCACTTAATATCCTGTTCAGCTGCTGAAACTGAAACACGACACTCAAAGTAAAATGAACTTTAGACATTCTATGATAGGTATACTCCTGCTGGAATATCATTCAGGATGCATACAGCTCTTTTAAACTTGCCAAAAGAGGCAAAGAAAATGAGAAGGAGGACTCTTGCATATAACTCAGTTAAAAGCAATATTATTTCCTGTTTTAGACTTGGAGATGTTAACTCAGCCGATAGTACTCAAAGTGTGCCAAAATCATTAGTTCATCAATGTCGATATGGAACTACAGCAAGGACAAATTTGTATGCAAAAATATTACTAGTACTATTTTGCTGACATTCCCTCTTTATAAACATTTATATTTTTAGTTGAACTCCTTGTTCAGCCCATGAAATTCTTCTGGGTCTGCATAAATAGAACTAAAATACACTAGGACCATACCTCTCAACCTCTTAGAGCAAGAAATCTGGACAAAGCCATAAATAAAAGTTGGACAAAGGCCCAAAAATAGGGGCAATTTTTAAATATTGCTGATACAAACTTAGAAAGTTGATAGAATAACAACAGGTTTTGCATTAGCATGAATTTTCTGAATAGTATGAAGTCTGAAACTCAATTGTCTGCCATTATTTTTTAACTTCATTCTTTAAAGATTTACCACTAATTTGACAGAAAACCACAATTTTATAAAAAAACAGACCAAAAATATGAGGCAAAAATCTGGACATTCTGCGAAAATCTGTACAGTTGAGAGGTATGACTAGGACGCAGCATTGCATGTAAAATGCTCCAGGTGTTTCAAACAAATCACCATATATTTATTATAATAACATGAAAAACAATAATCATACAACTAACACAAATTTATGTATGTATGTATATATATATATATATATATATATATATATATATATGTATATATATATATATATATATATATATATATATGTTTACTCAGAAACTCCAAGTACACAAAAGCCCCTTTTCAATAGACACCCATCCAGAAAAGCTCCATATTATATGCTTTTAAACGTCCAATCAGCATGAGTTAATAGTAGACATATATATTTTAATGTACAACTATATGCATTTTAACATGTTTATCATGTAGTGCATTGAATGCCATGAATATGGTCCAATATTAGGAAAATGACAAATTAGTTAAGCTTTTCTGTAGTATGACACCAGATCTTAACAATTATTAAGCACCCCTCCATAAATGCTGTTAAGATCAGGTCTCATTCTAAGCGCTAAGACTTGCCAGTACTGGTCAGCAAATGGCAACAGCAGCAGCATTTAAAACAGATTTGTTTCTGCTTCTCTCAAAATCTTTCCATGGCATAGGATGTTTGCTATCTGTTTTACAGCACTCGCTAAGTGCTTTACAGCTTTGAAAGTCATCAAAACACTGTGCTTTTCTTTACTGCTGTAACTAGTAGCACATGGAGCAGATAATGCTCCATGCACTACAATGAATTATGACTGGTTCTCTGATCCTAACATACTATTACATGGTCTCTACATGGAAGCCAAGATTCGAGTAAATTTATTAGCATCCATGTCTTGAACACATAATAATACAGTTACAATCGAAGACCTGAGCATAATCTCCTGTATTATGTACACTATGTGGACCATTCTTTATTGTGAATCAAACATACATTTGTGGAACATTCTTCATGAATTAACAGTACATATATACATTTTGAAAAATAAATACCTTATTATACACTTCTTCACTGATCAGTTTATTTTAATTGCACATACTCAAAAGTTCAACATTTCAACATAATTGTTTATCTTAAAATATTAGCACCTATATGAGAGTCATTCTGGAATTTAGTAGTACATATTACTTAGACTGATGCTATGTAGACAAAAGCATAGCAAGGGTGGGAGAAAGGCTGAGGCTGTACTGGGTGTAGCCTGTTACGGGACATTATTGGCACTGTAGAAGAGGTGCCCAATGGCTCCTACAAGCAGTATCAGTAGTCATTTCAGTTGCCATAATCATGATCATGGCTGCTTAACTGCCAGTCAGTCAGTGTTTAGGTGTTATGTCCTGTGGCAATGAGTTATATGGCTAATTGCTACAATGTTTGACACAATTTGGCAAAGAGGTAACTGTAAACAGTTTTTTGATAAACTTGAAGACTGTTTTTAAGCTAAATTTAAATGACAGACAGTGAATTGTGGCAAAGAATTATTACATATACAGAAAAATAGCATTTTTTGGACTCAGCATCAACCTGGGGAAAAGCACATTATGAGGACATTTCCCAGAGTACAAATTGACCTTTTTACATCTGTGTATATAGTAGACAGAATTTAGAGTTATAAATGTATGTCATTTTTGCATACAATTTATGCATGTGCATATTGCATCCAACGGCATACACACTTAAAACAATATAGTCAAGGATTATAAGAGTTGAAGGCTGAGATTGTTTGGTTCATTTATGATTTGAATGAAAGAAAAGGGAACTTTAGTGGTAGAGTTTGATATCATCCTATGTGCTTTTAGTTGTCCCATATGCATTTATTGAGTTTTATCATGCCTACTCAACCTGATGGACTTTTTTGAGAAGGTCACCAAAGCAATAGATGAGGGCAAAATTGTTCACACTGCCTACCTTGACCTGGCCAAGGCATTTGACACAATACCCCACTCGAGCATTGTTGCCAAACTCAAGAGGTTAGGTACAAACCAGTATGTTACTTGGTGGATAGTCAAATGGCTCAAAGACAGGACCCAGGAAGTTAGAATTGGGGAGTCCACGTCTACAAAGAGGCCAGTCTCAAGTGGAGTCCCTAAGGGATTAGTCCTTGGACCGCTCCTTTTTGGCATTTACTTCTCAGAAGTCAAGGCCAATGTCAGTGGTCTCTGGCTGACTAAATTTGCAGATGATTGCAAATTAGGAGCTGCCATTGAATCTCACACTGACACAAATGTTCTCCAGGATGGGCTGATACAGACAGACAGCTGGTGTCAGAGCCATGGACTAAAACTAAATGCCAAGAAATGCATAATAGTGTCCTTTGGGAAGTCATCCATTCCTGGTAGCTATCATATTGACAACACACCCCTTAGAATTGACCCAGTAGTCAGGGACTTAGGGACACACATACATAGTAATCTAGCCTTTGATCATCATGTGTCTACAGTGGTGAGGAAATCATTCTATGTTGTGCAACTTATAAACAAAAGTATGGCATCTAAGTCCAAGGCAGTCATTGTTCCACTGTATTCACCATTCATCAGACCTATCATTGAGTACAGTGCCCCCTTTGGTATGTACCTAACCAGGCATATCCAACAATTGGAACATCCACAGAGGTTCCTCACTAAAAGAATACAGGGTGTAAGTAATATGCCCTATTCTGACCTTCTCAAGGCCCTCATTATTCCACTGTATTCAGCATTCAGTAGACCTATCATTGAGTACAGTGCCCTCTTTGGTATGTACCTAACCAGGGATATCCAACAATTGGAATATCCACAGAGGTTCCTCACTAAAAGAATACAGGCTGTAAGTAATATGCCCTATGCAGACCACCTCAAGGCCCTATCCCTGTATTCTGTCACTTACAGGCTTTTGAGGGGAGATCTATGCCTGGCATACAGAGCATTGTCAGACCCCACTCTGATGGACCTCCTGCATATTCACAAAACAAACAGCACCAGAATTACCTGTTCTAAAGATTTAAACCTTGCCTGTGATATAAATAGGACCTGCCAGAGAGAGGTATGTATCCCAGAGACTGCCCCATCTATGGAACAGGCTCCCTATCCATGTAAAGCAGAGTTCCTCCCTAACACAATTCAAGTGCAACTTGGATAATTGGATGGGAAACCGGAAATTCATCCCTGGTTTGGCACCTATGTCTCTAATGGTCACAGGTAACCAGTAAATGGTTCATCTCCCAGACCCATGCTTACACTTATCAAGGGTGGCAGAACTTTTCTGAGATTTGGGATGCGTGGCTAGGCTTAAAAAGGCCCTTGTGGTCATTATCCTAGTAAACACCTATGAACCTATGAACCTATTAAATAGAAGGTTATATGATATTTTTTTCTGATACTTGCTGGGGTTGAGTTCGAAAGTTTATTAATATATACAGTATCTAGACAGTCTCCAATATGTGTGCTGAGATCTAAAATAGTTATCAGATGCTGAGTTCTCCCTTTTAAAATATCCTTATAATCTGTATCATGTTTGTACATTACACTCTAGCATGCAGGGTTTAGAAGACAAGGTTGGCAAATGCATATTTATAATAGAAATAGACCATAAACTACAAACAATATAAATGAACATATACCAAAACAAAGCATGTTGAATAATGCATATACAATGCCCCAGATAGATTCAATTTAGCAAGAATTACAAGGCACCACAGGGTCTTTATCAACAGGCACATTTACCTCAATTCATTTGCTTTGAAACAGTTAACATTTTTCTGGATTGAAATAAACTACAAACTGTGCTTTAGATTTGAACCTCTATTTTTAAACCAAAGACATCTTTCATGCCATTGCAGTTCTATAAACTGTACTGGGAGTCATATATAAAGTTTGCAGTGTAACAACTTGAAGAAGTTAGTGAATTAAAAATAAAACTATTGCAGGAGTTATTCTACCAATGGACTAGAAGAGGGTATGTATGTATGCATGTATCAATCTATCTATCTATCTATCTATCTATCTATCTATCTATCTATCTATCTATCTATCTATCTATCTATTTATCTCTGTTCCCCACTCACTAAATGAGGAATTAATGCAAACAGGTCTGGTATTAGTTATTTTAATAGGATTACTGTGGTTCTCCGGTTCGATTCTTGGCTGGGGTGCCTTCTGTGCAGACTGCATGTCCTCCATACCTCTCAACTGTCCAGATTTTTGCAGAATGTCGAAATTTTTACCTAAAATTTTTCTCCATTTCTCATAAAGTTGTAGTTTTCCAACAAATCAATGGAAAATCAGTGAGGATTCACATCAGAATATAAAGACAGACATTTCAGTTTCAGGCTTCATACCTTTCAGGAACTTCATGCTAATTCAAAATCTGTTATTTTATCAACTTTCTAAGTCAGTAGGAGCAGTATTTAAAAATTGTCCCTATTTTTGGGCCTTTGTCCCCCCATTGTTTATGGCTTTGTCCAGATTTCTTGCTCTAACAGGTTGAGAGCTCTGATGTCCTCCCTGTGGTCACGTGGCTATCCTCCAGGTGCTCTGGTTCCTTCCCACTTTCCAAAGACATGCAGTCGATGAATTGGACACTCTTAATTGGCCATAGTTAAGAGTGAGTGGTGTGAATGAACTACTGCACCAGGGCTAGCCGCCACATGTGCAAAATAGGAAAAGGGGTTGAGAATGCATGGATGGATTGATGCTGCTTCTTGAGAGAACTGGTCATTATCATGCTATCAGTGACCTATGAGCTAAAACACAAGACATTTTCAGAAGGCCTTCTTGCCAGATTTGTCTGCTCAGATATTTATAAACAATAAATGTTTGAGACAGTTTACAAGGTCATGGCCAATGATGGATTTCAGCAAAATGTACAGCAACTTAGAAGCCAGACAAGATTGTTATAATGCTCAAAACAGCAAAATACATAAGACTGTCTTAACCCATAGTATGCATTCAGTGAATAGTTGGTAAATGGGTTTATTACTGATAAAGATAGCTGATAAGAATAGCAAAACTTGAATGTTATTTCAAAAGAAAAAATATTGTGGAATGGTATCCAGACAACTTTTTAAATTGCTGTCCTTTGTCATGGTAAATCTCCAAAAAAGTCTTTGCAGGGGCTGCTTACATGCCACCCCCCCCCATTTAATGTGATTAACTAGGTTGATGCATCTCAGAGGATATAGTTCTCCCACTCCAGTCATCATCCTCCGTGGATCTGATTTTTACTCAAGTGTGTGAAACTGCAACTTGCATGCCTAGCCTATCTCAGCTGACAGATTACCTTGGTAACCAAGTCGATGGACAGGCCTTTACAGAAATGACCCAGGCATAGGATATTACAGACAAGCTAATAGTCAGAAAACAATTTTACACCAAAATAGTTAGTAGACACATAATGTGATTTGAAACAGTAGCTGGCAAATAAATACGACTGCAGAATTTTATGGAAGTAGTAAATATGTTTCTATACTTCACTATGTATAAAATGATTCTGAGACAGAGAGAGAAAAATGCGGGAAGACAGTCACATAACCTTACATGGGTTCTGTCTTCATTCACCAGTACTACCAATCTAAAAGTTATGCCTTCATGCAAAGGACAAAACTCTGAAATGTTTCCTGTGAGACTGCCACACTGAAAGGGAGCTTAGAGTCACTTCATACTGAGCCATTTACCCCAAAAGTCTTTATCCTTAATGTCTCAAAGAAAACTTGTGCATCTGGAAAAAATGCCTGGCCCTATCAACATTACAAAACAACATTATTTTCTTTCAGTAGTCACAGAGTGCTTAAATGTAATGTATGCTAATATCCCATTTCTGAGGCTGTTCAGTGTTCTTTTGCTAATGTCTTTCTGCTTTATACTTTTCTATATTCTTTTTAATTAAGACTAAATATACATGTACTGTTTACAAACCTACTACCTGCATTTCAGTATATAATGCCATCCTTCTAGGTTTTGATTACTGTTGCTCCATCTCAGGCATATGATGTGCTTATTGCTGTTTGTTGTGGCTTTTGCTTAACTGCTGTCACAACATGTTGCATCGTTTCCAGTACTTGCACTCCTGTAGTTGAGAATTAGCTTCTACACTTCGTTTTCGTGTGGTGCATCATATGATACTGATTACTGATTACCATATGGTTAGTTCTCCGTACTTTAATGGGTGTTACACAACTGTATATAGTCCTGCAAGAACCATTGCCTTTGTCTGTCCTTATTTCAGCTACACTGTACAATGTTGTTCAATATTGCTCTATGGTACATAAAAATGTTCTTTACATTTTTCATCTACATCCCTGCATTTCTCTTTCTGTCCTTATACTAAATGCTGTACTCAGTTCTTAATCAAAAGAATATGTAATTCTGTCCCTCCCCTCTCTTGATTTATCTTTTTTAGTATGAAATCCAGATAATCTTAGTTCACTTCTAGCTGTAACTACATCCCCACCCCACTCCTATTATTGGAAACAAGATATTAGTTATAAATGTATACTGATAATATGCACCTCAGGATACTTTTTATGTAGATTGACTCAACTATTACCTTATTTGATGCATGCTATGTTTCACAGTAATGCAGTCTTTGTAATTATCTCTGAAAGCTAAACCTGTAAATGGCCAAATTGGAACAACAAACCAGTAAATTCCTACCATGCCTTTAGACTCCCAGGTCTAGCATTGCCTTTTACTGCTTGCTCATCTGCTACACTTGATTTTAACAGCTCATAATACAATATATTTATTTATTTTTTTTTTCATTTGTCAACAGAGTGAGAAGGCTGGTCCACAGACCATTTTAAGTTATAACCTAGGTCTCAGAAGTAAGGATATCTATAGAATATATGAATAATTCAATGTAGATCATCAAGTTTCAGGGTTTTAGGGTAAAAATCAGAGAAAAATTGCACGGACTCAAAGAAAGCAAGGCAATTCTACACAAACAGCAACATAAATCCAGGACTGAGCCATGATGCTGTTAGGCAAAGATCATGCCACATAGACACCATGCAACCTAAGCTGCAGCACTCTCTCCATTTATCAAGAGTTTCTGAATTCACTCTCAAGTGCAGGAAGAATTTCTTCTCCTTTGATATATGAATGATAAGCTTTATATTACTGTACAAAAATGGTACATTCAGCAGGAGATTTGTCTTAAGTATGGCTTGGAAGGTCTGATGCATTTTAAAAGCAAACAATGAAAAGCAGGATTTGTTAGAATACACACAGAAGAAAAAGTGTATGTGACTTTTGTTTGTTTATTTTTCTTTCATTTTTAAACAGCATGTCATCGCTCTCATCATTTCGTAACATTCAGGGATGATTTTGATTTGGTTTTAGATTATTTAATCTGTCACTGTCATTTTTTTTCTTTGTGTGTCTATATTTGTGAGGTACATTTAAGTGTGAACATTAGACACATTTCCATAGGCTTTACACGTAAGTAGGATGACATTGTTATGGCCAGCCGATATAGTTAGGATGGTATTACTGTGCCATGTGCATTTCATTAGGTTGTATATCTATAGTTTGTGCATGTAGTTAGGATGGTATCAATGTGGTCTGTAGCCTCTGTGTGTAATTAGGATGGCATTACTTTAGACTATGCATGTTGTTAGGAGATTATCACTGCAGGCTGTGCTTATAGTTAGGTGGTTTCACTGTGGTCTACACCTATAGTTACAGCAAAATGACTGTGGTATCTAGATGTAGCTAGAATGAGATCAATGTGACCTGTACATGTTAGGATGCTGTCACTGTGGCCTGTACATGTAGTTAGCATGGTATCATTACAGGCTGTGTGTGTTGTTAGAATGGCATTACTGTAGCCTATATGTGTTGTCATGTTGTGTGTATCACTGTGATCTGTACATGTAGTAAGGATAAACTCTGCAGATGTTACATGTAGCTGTGTGCTGTAAATCTAAATAGAATGATATCACTGTGGTCTGTGTCTCTAGTTAAGTGCTATTATTTATCTATTTCAATTTGTTATCTAGGGAAGGGGAAGTGGTCCAATGACCCTTTTTAGCCATGACCCGGGCCCAAAAGCAGAGATAAATATGACAACTACAATCACAGTTATAATTAGCAACAATGAGGTTACAGAAATAAATACTTACAGGCATTGATTGAATACATACATATGTGATTAAAGTATGAATCCAGACATTACAGTTTAATCTGAGTTACAAACATATTTACTGGAGATACAGGTGCTGATGTAACAGCATTTGCATAATGTAAGTAGTAACAATGTAGCAAGTAAAGTTGATAGGCTAATTATAGATGGCTATTTACATATTTACAGTTGCTGCTAGGGCACGAGTAACAGCAGCTTGAGAAGATCATTGGGTGAGATATGGGGTTGTATATCACTTAAGAGGTTGCAGACACAGTCACAGTATCATATGTCTAGACTTGTTTATGCATTGGAGAAGATATATAATTCACAGGTTAGGTGGCAAAGGTATGCAGAATTTATAGTACTGAATATCAGATGCAAGTAATCATTAGCCTGAGTTTCTGAAGCAACTACCTATGTGAAGCTCAGTGAGGTGAGACTTGAAAAGGCCTTTGAAGGTTTACAGATTGCCAATAGTCTTTATGTTTTCTCAAATATCATTCCAGTAGGCAGGAGCCATTTTTCCAAATGGTCTTTCAGTGATTGCTAATTTAAATAAGGTCTAGCTAGCTGCAGTCCCTTAGTACTGTGCAGAGAGTAGCTCAGTTGCTTCTGAAAAGTAGTAAATTTAATGGTGTATGAAAAGTATTGTTAAGCATTTGTAGGTGAGTGTGTTTAACAACAGGGATGCTCTGCATTGCACTGGAAACCACTTACTTGTTGTTATGATTGTGCAGTGGTGTTCTCTCTAGTTAGCAAGATGGAAGTGTCTGAGAATTTTATTGTCAGTTGTTTAAATAAGTGTAGTGTAGTATCACTGTGATTTGTACATGTAATTATGATGATATCAGCATGGCCTGTACATGTAGTTAGGATGATATCACTGCCATCTGTACACATCATTAGGATGTTATTACCATGGACATTTAGGATGGTGTCACTGTGGTTTGTTCATCCCATTATGCTGGTATCATTGCAGAAACTTTGCATGTACTTAGGGTGGTATCCATGTGGCCTGTACATGTAGTTAGGTTGTATCACTGCAGTTTGCACATGTAATTAAGATGTTATTGATATGGCCTTTGCATCTAGTTAAGATAATATCACTACAGCCTGTACATATCATTAGGATGGCATCACTGCAGACTGAACATGTAGTTAGAATAGTATGACTATGGACTGTAGATTCATTTATAATGACATTACTGAAGTCACTATATGTTGCTAGACTGGTATCATTATAGACTTTGCATGTAAATAGGATGGCATCCTTGCCACCTAGAGATGTATTTAGGGGGTATTACTGTGATATGTTCATATACTTCAGATGGGTTAGGATTTGTATCAATGTGATCTGTTCATATAGGTAAGGTTGTATCACTGTATCTTGTACATGTATTCTCTTATAGTTATGTCACAAGCATAGTTTAACTTTAAAAATGCATTCTGGAACAAAAACATCTTTTGCATAACTGTTGATAGGGTAGTTGAATATATCACCAGAGAAATGACATTGTGTAGGACCTAATGAAGGGTGAAAAAGACAGTAAAAATGGGACTGATGAAAGACTATGACATAAAGTTACCTGAGGGAGTAGTAAAATGTGTTAGAAATAGATAGAAAGACAGACAAAAATATGCAAACGCAGTAGATTGTGAAATGTCTGTTATGAGCCCAACAGTGAGAACAGCTTAAGGACTTGTATGATGTCCGACCATGGGACCAGTAATCAAGGAGCCTCAATCCTCACCACTAGCACCAGTGGGGGATGTACATTGGAGGATGACAGGTACACACACAGTATTTCCAGATGCAGCTCTCTGCATCAAGTGCAATTTCCATTAAGAGCATACAGAGACCACAGTCAGTCCATGACTGGTTTCTCCCTTTCCCCAGATAACCAACAAGACTCCCCACTGGCACAGCTATAGAGGTGAGATCTCAGCTGAGTGGCCAAGCCGAGACCTCCTCACCCTCTCTGTCCAACCAGTGCTTTGTGTCCCTGCCCAAGTAGCTGACACGCACTCTCTGAGATTTGATTTATATACACACACATAGACATCTGGAAAAGGCTGGCACAGGTTTTCTAGCTATGCCCCCTTTTGCCCAGACTATAAGGTAGTTATCACTGCCACCAGGCAACTCCTTATCAGCTACTTTAAGGCCCTTAATAAAGGGTGACCAATCTTACTGTATAATGTTTCTATTAATACAAATAGTAGTTTGATCAAGAGAAAGGCTATTAGGAGTGACCTGCACAGTGTCACCAAATAAATAGGCAAGTACTCTCAGAACTTAAATTTCTCTACACAGTTCAGCCACAATGAAACATTTAAATATATTTAATAATCAATAGTAATAGAACAAGAGAAAAATATCCAAACTCAAACTAAGCTTCACTATATTCTTGACTGAATCTAAGAGAATTACTATACCCTAGTTAATTTAATTAATTAATATTTAATTAATTTAATTAAAAACAAGGCACATGCGGTGAATGGATCTTCTAGTTGTTGTTAGGTCAAAGACAGAATACAGAATGCTGTGTCTCTCTAAGAAATGTCTTAAATTAATATCTCAAATATTACTGCTGGGATAGTTTGCAAAAGTTCATAATTTCTTGTCATCTGACTCTCCAAGGTGAAACCTCACTGCTAGAAGCTAGCAGTATTTAGCATCTACCTGTGGAAATACATAGACCTCAGATCTTTGGCAGATGCTGGAAGTCATAAAACAATGCAGTAATTAGTTCCCTTCAAAGAAAATACAGAAAGCTTCTCAGCACAGACATAATGTCTCCTTGCTGAAAGATGTATTTTATTGTGTTGCTATAAAGTAATTTAATTTCAGCTATTTTTCTAAAATTTACTAGACTGAGGTTAACTTCCTGTATCC
This sequence comes from Protopterus annectens, assembly GCF_019279795.1. Taxonomy (NCBI): domain Eukaryota; kingdom Metazoa; phylum Chordata; order Ceratodontiformes; family Protopteridae; genus Protopterus; species Protopterus annectens. The sequence continues at coordinate 920,357,238 of NC_056746.1, read as the reverse complement.
CACTTTCCATTATTAAAATATATACATTTAAACAGTTACTATAGTGCATGTGCATTTCTGTTCTTTTCCAGTAGGGTACACTGTGGTTGCATTTCAAATAGCACTTTACAAATACAAAGTATTTGATATACACATGGCATACAGTTCTAATACATTTGTAACACAAGCATCTTATATACATCATGTTGATATTCACAAATGACATAGAATTATTTACAAGCTTCCAGATAGCTGGGCTGGCAGTATATCCCTTTGTCACACTTCTCTCCCCCTCAAAGACTCAAGCTAGTTCCTCAAGTGACCCTTGAGAAATGTTGCTTGAGAGGGATGAGCCTATCTGGGAATGCCTAACCTGTTTTTAGAGCCCATATACATTGGCATTGCTGACCCCACTATGGTGCTGCACTGTCATATCATATGCCTGAAACCCTAGGCTCCACCTTAGTAGCTTAGCATTTTGCTGGCTGTCTCAATGTAGCCATGTTAAGGGATTGTGATCTGTAACTATAGTGAATTTCCTTCCATACAGATAAGGCTGAAGTTCTGCACTGCCCTATGGCTAGACATTCCTTTTCTATCCCTGCATAGCATTGCTCCCTGGGTTGGAGCCTATGGCTGAGATATGCCACTGGGTGCTCTTCTCCCTCTGAAGAAACCTAGGTGGGTACAGCCCTCACCCCATGGTTTGAAACATCTACCTGCACAACAAATTCTTTGCTGCAATCTGGACTGAATAACACAGGGAGACCTCCCCAAACCCCTTTAAGCTTCTGGAATGCCTGCTCACATGCTAGGGTCCACACTACCTTATTTGGCCTGTTTTCCTTGTCAGGTATGTGAGGGGAGCAGCTAGGGTAGTATAATTGGAGACAAACTGTCTGTAGTACCCTGCTGTCCCTAAGAATGTCCTCACCTGCTTTTTGGTAGCAGGGGCAAGCCATGCCTGAATGGCTTCCACTTTGGCAGGTTCTGGTCTGATCTTACCACTCCTTACTCTATGTCCCAGGCAGAAGACCTCTGCCAAACCCACCTGACACTTATTGGGCTTAATGGTCAACACTGCCCTCTGTAGTCTGTCCAGTACCTTCCTGACATACTGAAGGTGCTCTTGCCAGGAATGACTGTAGATGCCAATATCATCCAAATAAGCAAGGGCAAAATCTTCTGCTCCTCCTAGGATATGAACTACCAGGCACTGGAAAGTTGCTGGAGCATTTTTAATCCTGAAGGTCATTTTTGTGAACTCATACAAGCTGAAAGGAGGCACAAAGGCTGACTTCTCTCTAGCTCTGAGAATCAAGGGCACCTGCCAGTAACCCATGGTAAGATCAATACTGGTAAGATACTTAACCCCACCCAGCTGCTCTAGGGCTTCATCTGCCCTAGGCATGGGGTACATCTGACTCTGTATGACTATTTAATTTCCTGCAGTCCAAACAGAACCTGATGCTGCCATCCATCTTTGGTACCAGCATCACTTTGGAGGCCAGGGACTGCTGGACTCCTGGATTGCCACTAGTTCCAACATTTCCTGTATCTCCTCCTTCAGAGTCTATTTGACTCTCTCAGTCACCCTGTAAGGATCCTGCTTAATAGGTCACTAGATTCCTGTATTCACATGGTGCTGTACCAGGTGGTTGCACCCTGGTTTCCCAGTGAACATCCCCCTCAAACTCCTGTAACACTGCTTGGATTTTTTTTTAACCTGGGTAGGGGATAGCTGCTGGGACATTGCTACCCCTTCCACTGAGGTGTCAGTCCAAACCTCACTGAGGAGATCAGTCACCAGACCCCCTCAGACTCCTCCTGCCATCCACTCCAAATCCTTAGAATGAGGGACCCCCTATCATGGTACATTTTGTGCCCCTGGCTCCTGCCTAGCACTTCTACGATGTAGTTAACATCACTGACCTTCCTTACCAGTTTGAAAGGTCCCTCCCAAGCTGCCTGCAGCTTGTTGGGTCTGACAGGAATGAGAACCATACCCTGCTGCCCCACAGCATACTCTCTAACCCGAGCATTCCTGTCATACCAGACCTATTTTTGCTGTTGGGCTTCTGCCAGGTTATCCTGAGCCAAGCCAATAAGTTCCCTGAGCCTTGTCCTGAGAGTTAGGACAAATGCTACAACAGACTCCTTGGGGGACTCACACTCACCCTCCCACTCATCACGAGTCAAATCTAGAGGTCCCCTCACCCTATTCCCATACAACATCTCAAACAGTAAAAAATCTGTGGATTCCTGGGGCACCTCTTATCAATCAAACAGCAGATGGGGCAAATATCTGTCCCACTCCCTCTTGAACTGGTCTGCAAATGCCTGTGGTATGGTCTTTAGTGTAGAGTTTAACCTCTCCACCAGACCATGAGCCTGGGGATGGTATGGGTTGGTCTTTAGGTGATTCACCCCACAGTGCTTCCACAGACAAGCCAGCAGGTCTAACATGAAATGGGCACCTCTGTTAGTCAGTATTTTTTTTGGGAAACGTACCCTGCTGAAAATCTGTATCAAAGCGTTTGCCACCTTTATGGCCTCAGTGGAGGACAGGGCCAGTGCCTCAGGGTATCCGGTAGCATAATCTGCTTCCACTAGGATATACGTTTTCCCTGTGGAACTTGGGGTACTCAGAGGCCCCACAGTATCCATAGCTACCTTCTGAAATGGCTCCTCAATCACAGGCAAAGGCACCAAAGGAACTTTGACCTTGTCTCCTGCCTTACCTACTTTTTGCGACTGCGCATAGGTCCTGCAGTACCCTGTTACATCTCTGGAAATACCAGGCCAATATAGGTTCTGCATAATGCATCTCTTTCTACATTTTATGCCCATATGACCTGAAAAGGGAATTTCATGAGCTGTGGCTAGAAGTGCCAGATGGTGGGCTCTGGGAACTACCAACTGCTGGATTCTCTCACCCTCTGGCCCTCCCTCAGTGGTCTACTCTCTATACAGTAAGCCTTTGTCCAAGTATACAGATTGCCCTTTTCCTTGGGAATCAGGTGCCTCCATAGCTACCTCCCTCAAGCCTTGTACTGTAGGGTCTGAGATCTGAGCCTGTCTCAGCTCTGTCTTTGTAACCCTTCCCAGCTCCCCTTCCACAGGAAATATGGCATCCTCTGACAACGGTGACTCACTGTCATCCTGGGTACTACTACTCATCTCTGCCCTTGCAGTCCCTCTGTCCAAGGAAACATCAGTACCCACAGGCAGCTGTGTCTCAGCTTCAGTCTCACTGCTACAGGGTAACTCCCTCCCTGAAGTAGCCACCTCACCAGTCCTGGCTTCAAGTGTGCAGTCTGTCTGGATACCCCCAGGCTGCCAGAACCACATGCTTGTCCCCAAGCCTGACTGTGTGTAACTGCATGCACACAAAGTACTGCATTATCAAAATCATTTCCTATCAGGACAACTGCAGGGATATCCTCAAACACACCTACTTGCTTGCTTCCTTTTCTACCCTTCCAATCAAGGTGAATCCTAGCCAAAGGTATTTGGAATGGGGTCCCTCCTAACGGTCTGACTGGTGCAAACTGCCCAAACAAGTAGTATTCCTCTTTAACTATTGCAGACTTCACAATGGTTAAGTCAGGCGCTGTGTCTCCCTTAGCAGTGGCCTGTTTCCCATCTACTAAGATAGGATATAACTTCTTGTGGTATTTTGGTATCCTTGCTGTCTGCAGACAACTTACCACTAGCATTCTGTGATTCCCACTTACTGGCTCTCACACCTTTTTTTCCCCACCTTGCCTCCTGGACATCTATGTGCTACACAGCCCCACTCGTTACATTTAAAATAGAAGAGAATTACTATACCCTAGTTAACTTACTTAAGAGAAAGGCAGATGTGGTAAATTGATCTTCTAGTTGTTATCAGGTCAATGACAGAATACAGAATGCTGTGTCTCTCTAGGAGACTTCTTAAATTAATATCTCAAATATTACTACTGGGATAGTTTGCAGAATGACATAATTTCTTGTCATCTGACTCTCCCAGGTGAAACCCCCACTGCTGGAAGCTACCAGTATTTAGCATCTACCTGTGAAAACACATAGACCTCTGATCTTTGGCAAATGCTGGAAGTCATAAAACAACTGTAGTAATTAGTTCCCTCAGACGACAATACAGAAAGCTTCTCAGCACAGACATTGGTCTCCTTGCTGAAAAATATCATATTTTATTGCGTTGCTATAAAGTAATTTAATTTCAGCTATTTTTCTAAAATTTACTAGACTGAGGTTAAGCTCCAGTATCCCACTTTCCACTGTTAAAATATATACATTTAAACAGTTACAATAGTGCATGTACATTTCTGTTATTTTCCAGTAGGGTACACCGTGGTTACATTTCAAACAGCTCTTTGCAAATACCTTCAAGGAGTTTGATATACACATGGCATATATTTCTAATACATTTGTAACACAAGCACCTAATATACATCATGTTGATATTCACAAATGACATATAGTTATTTACAAAATTCCAGATAGCTGGGCTGGCAGTATCTCCTTTTGTCAGAATGTGAACAAATGAGCAGCAGTCCAATGGAACAGTATAGGGGATTATAAGGGAAGGAGATATATGGACTAGTGAAAATAAATGTGGAAGAGAGCATAAACAGCATTGTGATATAAAGGTAAAGATAAGAGGACATTGGCAGAGTGAGATGAGATATAGAGGTATACTAGTGGAAAGGGTAAACTGTGACATTGGGCTGAATACTGGGAAAGAGGGCAAAAATATAGAATGTGAGACACCCATATGATGAAGTACATAAGTAAAACAAGTATAATGACAGCTTTATTTTTTTATTTAGTTATCCTTTGCTGAGGGGGTTAGCCCCACTTGCTGATGGGGTTAACTCTGCTAGTTTGGTGGCCTCTTTTCAGGGGAGACCCAAGCTGGTATTTATACTACTACTTCATATCTCAGTCCCACAGATTAGTACAGGATACAAGGGTTAAACTGGCAGGTGTTTGTTCTGACTGAGTGGTGAAAGTATAAAATTCAAATTCCCTTTCAGTCACATTCTGCACTTTGAGTTTAGAAAGCCTGCTCAGCCTTGGAGGTAAGAAACTTTTGTCTTAGCTACAATGTTGAGCAACATGGAGGATATATTTAGAGTAATGGGGCTGTGTGTGTGTGTGTGTGTGTGTGTGTGTGTGTGTGTGTGTGTGTGTGTGTGTGTGTGTGTGTGTGTGTGTGTATGTGTGTGTGTGTGTGTGTGTGTGTGTGTGTGTGTGTGTGTGTGTGTGTGTGTGTGTGTGTGTGTGTGTGTGTATGTGTGTGTGTGTGTATGTATGTATGACTGTGTGTGTGTGTGTGTGTGTGTGTGTGTGTGTGTGTGTGTGTGTGTGTGTGTGTGTGTGTGTGTGTGTGTTGGAGAGGGTGTAGGCAAAAATATTTTGTTCTTTCTGTTAGTTGTAGTTGGTAATTTCCAGTGTTAATTTTAGTTTTACATTGTTTCCAAGTCTGACCATAGTAATTTTGACTGGTAACTATAAATTCCTCAGTTATCTTTATGCTAGAGAGATCTTTAGTGCTGCTATATAAACTGATAAGGAGGATTCATAGTATATTTTATAAATAACAGAAAAGTAAAAGCCTTATTGGCTTTAAGAGAGAAACCATTTGGGAAAACAAACTGCATGATTGTCAAAATGGCTGGGGGATTATGGTACAAAGAACTAGGGAAATATGGCAACTGTCAAATTCCAAATTTATTCAGAAAAATTGAGAGCATTTTTTTTTTAATTTTTAAGTTATTCTACTCAGTCATCAAATGACAGTTATCATTAGAAAAGCAATGCTCAGTGTGGTTAAATGATAATAGAATAATATATTTTTTGTTATTTTTCCATGAAGATTGCATTGAATAGGAAACAGTTCCAGGGATCTCTGTTGTAGTCAATTTTTAACACAGAAGTAAAATCGGAAGGTTGATTACAGTTGTTTGTCAGATGTTTCATAGGCTGTGAAGAGGTTAGATGTATGTTGCTAGCACAGCATAGACTAACAAATACAATTGGATCATGAGTCCATTCAAATATATTGCAGTTGAGATGTTACATGAAGACTCACAATATTACTTGAAAATGACATTCACTTCATTAAGCTGTTGACTCTCATACAATATTCAGAAAGGATAGGGGAATGCTACAAATGGGAGGCACTGTGGAATAGTTGATAGCATTGCCACCTCACAGCAAGAAGTTCCCTGGTTTGATTCTTGAATGGGGTGCCTTCTGTGCAGAGTCTGCATGCCCTCACTGTATTCATGTGGGTTTTCTCCCACATTCCAAAGACATGTAGAAGATGGATTGGACACCCAGCAGCATAAACCTTGGCTCTAGATGATTACCACTGGTCATGTGACACCCTGACCCTACATGCAGAAATGGGAAAAAGTGGTTGTGGATGGATGGATAGATGGATGGATGGATGGGTGGATGGATGGATGGATGGATGGATGGATGGATGGATGGATGGATGGATGGATGGGTGGATGGGTGGATGGATAGGAGAATGTTAGAAATGTACACACAGATTCACTGTGACAGTCTACTCAGCAGTTTTTAGCATCATTGTCTACTTAGAGGTAGCACAGTTTGCAGTTTCAGGGGTGGGTAAGAAAACATTTAACCAATAGAGTGGCATAAACCAGTAAGCCAGACTAAAGCAGACATAGCAACAGTTAGAGCAGAACTGTACTTCGATTAAGGGAGTTGTGTACTAGGAGATATAGTACAATACAATATCAGGCTGCCATGTTGTGTGCAGCACTAGTGAAACAATTATTTATTGCATACATTGAGTGCTACATTGTATATTTCAAATCATGCAAATTGCCATACTGTGCATTGGTGTCATGTGCATGTTGTTAGCCTCTTCTGAATAAGATATTCCTTCTATAGCCTGCCTAACTGCTGCTCTAATGTCATGTTTTGAAAACTACTTGCATTGTTGTATACAACATGGAGTTTATATGTTAATCTTGCAGTGTGACCCACATAGTTGTGTTTTGCACTACCATTTGTGTTGTTTCACACAATGCTATTACTTCGGAGTATGCCACAACAAATCATATAATTGGTTAGCACATGAATTCCTCTGTGCAACACTTTCCACCTGCAATTTCATTGCTTCTATGTCATATTAAACTTCTTACTGTTAGTATATGATTTAAGTTTTACTTGGCAACACTGTGGCTAATACACTGCTGTGTAAATAATGGAAAAGAAATGCAGAAATTATATTAAAAAGTACCATTTCCCTTTTAGTTATGTAATGCATTTACCATAAGAACATGTTGAAATGATCTAATATTATATTTAGAATGTTCTTATTTTTTCCATAAAAGCTTTTTTTTCACTTCTGTAAACACCATCTAGGAATGGTTATCATTTCCTTGTTTCATACAGTTATCATCTTACTTTCTAATTCTAAAAGCAGGTACAACATTAAATTACAACCCACTTACCCATTAATAAAGCAGAACAAACAACTTTACTTCAAAACAGCCACTGAAAATTTGTTTGAAGGACATACCAGTATATACTACTTAAAAAAGCAATGCAAAGATTAAACCACCATCTTTGCAAGTTTTCTACAGAGCTCAGCCCCAACACATAGTATGGTGTTTATGGCCTCCATGTACCGCCACCATTTAAATATACATTTTTCAGCCACTGTACTACCTTCTCTCACTGCCACCACATTTCTGTAGGCACCCACCAGACAGCATAGACAAACACCTACTTTCCCACTCACCAGAAGAAATAAGATATTGTATTACCCTTTTGTATGCCATTCATCCTGCCATCCTATTGAATTGACCATTTTTGGGCAAGCACCCACAACACTTGTGGCTAGAAGCAAAGATGGACTTCACACCATATCCTTCTGCAACTCTGATTGATAGCTATAATTCTCATAACTAAAATAAACAGAGTCCTACTCACTCCAGCCTGAGCAACTATTTCTAAATTGAGTATTTATTTACTTACTTACTTGTTTGTTTAAATTTTCTAACCTGGATGCAACACTAGTCCAACTTGACCGCTTTCAGCCCAGCACGTAACAAGCAATGCCAAAATAAGTAAATACAACAGAATATAACATTAGTTTGATTATAAAAATTAAATAAAAGGCAGATTCAGTAACACAAAATAAAAGGCAAATGCAATTTACAGTTACTAAATATGTCTGCTTGTATGAGAATGCCTATTCATCTATCTATCTATATTTTATTTTACTTTATTTTATTTCTTTTATTTATTTGACATTTGATTACTGGGAAAGTTTGACTAGGCATCAAACCCAATTTCAGCAGAGGCCTTGGGAGAAAAGCTCCATAGATGTTATACAGGTTAATATAAAATATATACATATATAATGTTGTAAAAAAGGACGATAAGTTCTACAGAGAAGAACATGGAACATAACAACATACAAAATAAGTCATAAGACTTTGTCATAAGACACTAAGTTGTGCAGAGGAAATACAAGTTAGGCTAATAGAAAACAGATAAATTACAATAAATATAGAAATACAATAATGTGCAGCAGTAAGAAACAAAAGCAAACTAAAAACAGAACTCAAACTAAGGACGTAATTTTGGTACCTGATTGAATTAGGTTCCAAAAAGAGGAACAAGGTAGATATTTCAGATGATGAGATGGTAACAGTGGAGAGAAACAGGGTAAAGGAAATTGTAAGTAGGGGACAGAACAGAAAGCAAAATATTAGAAAAGTGGATAGCCAAGGGAATAATTAGAAGATAGACATAGAAGAGATGACGGTGAAAGAAGAAATAGGGAGAGGAATAAAAGGGAGAAAAAGGACATAATGGACAAAATATTGCATGTTATTAATGAGGTGTGAGACAGAACAGAGGCAGGAGTTAAGGAAGAATGCTTTTAAGGAGTGTTTGAACAGGTGAGTGGCAGTTATCACTTTGGTGTCTATGGGAAGTGAATTCCAGGTTTTTGCCACTGAGTTTGAGTACAGGTGCTGATCTATAGATTTTTTTGTTTTTTTAAATTTCATGGAGTCGCTTGTCAGGTGATCACAGTGGATGGCTCAGCTGATCACAGGGCAGAATGTAGGTTTGAATATGACTTTATGAGCATGGAAACATAAAGTAAACTTAAGGTGATAGGGTAACTCAAGACAGTTTAATGATTTAAGGGCAATGCAGTGATGAGAATAGTAGGGCAGACCTGCTGCAACTCTAACCACCTTATTGTAGCATAGCTCTAGCTTAGTTTGAAGGAAGATGTGGATATTGATTAGAATGGGGGAGACATAAAATTGAGATGGAAGGAGATATGCTTTGGCAAGTGTGATCAAGAAGTACTGGTGAGCAATTTTATTGATCTGTAGTGCATGCCAAGTTTCTGGTGTGTTTTTTTTTTTTATAAAATTTTGAATGCAAATTTCATTTGATCATTAATCATGATGCCAAGTAACTTGGTATGTGATACTACTTCTACGACAGTGCTATTAAGATAAGATATTTTGAAGCTCTCTTTGAGGGGTGTTACAGATTTGTGAGATATAAGAGTAGTTTAGTTTTTCTGGGGGGGTTAAGAGAAGATGATTTTCTTTGAGACAGTTTTTAGTGGAACTGAAGGCATTTTGAGTAATGATTTCTAGTTAGGGAAATGTATCAGATGAACAGAGGAGAGGTGGAGTCATTTGCATATTGCATAATTGTAGCTTGTTCAGGCAACATATAGAAACTGTTGATAAAGGTTTTAAAGAGAGAGGGACTGAAAATAGAACACTGTGGAATGCCAGTGTTAACTAGGAGAAAGGACAGTAAGAAGAATACTGTGTCACAAATTGTTGTCAGTTGGACAGATAGCTAGAAAACTGTTGTGTTATATTGGACAAGCCTAGAGCAGACATTTTTCAGAGTAGTATGATATGAGAGACTGTATCAAAGGCCTTAAAGAGATCTAGAAAGAAGGAAGAGACTTGCATGTTATTATCTCTGGCTATAATGACAGTGTCTGAGAAGACTACCAGGGCAGTTGTTGTGTTGTGGTCTGGGCCAAAGCTATGGTGAGTAGGGGATCCTAGGTTTTCTGTAATTAAATGTTGTAGGATTTGTTTATGAATGCATTTCTCTAAACTTTTTGAGAGGGCAGACAGGATTGACATATGCTTAAGGCTGACAGTTTCACTGGAGCTGCCCACTTTGTGAAGAATAATGGTGTAGAATTTCTTCCAGGGAGATGGAACAAAAGATTCTTGCATGGATGGATTAATTAATATAGAGATTGGATACACTATGAAAGCTAAGGCTAGTTTTAAATATTCTTGTGGAAGATTGTCAGAGGGAGATCAGTTTTTAAGTTTTCTTAATAATGTAAGAAGTGGAGACTGGTTTTAGGGAAAAGTCAAGTTATTTATGGAGGGAGGTTGATCAGGGGTAGATGTGGTTTATAAGGGGGTCTGGATAAGGTAGCAATGGAGTCTATGAAATGGGAATTAAATATAGTGGCAGTTTCTATGGGAGAGCTGTCTGGACAGCGGGTTGGAATACTTGGTGTTCCAGGGTGTAAGACAGATGAAGAAGAGTAGAGAGATACAGGGGTAGGTGGTCTGGGGTTGATGTGAATATTACCACAGAGGGAGATAATTTTGAAATAAGTATAGCATAGATAAAGTTTAGGAACACTGGATTTGTCGAACTTATGTTTTAGTATTTGTAGATAGAGAGAGGAGTTTAGAATTATATATTTAGAGGAGGTACGTTGTATAGGTTATTGAAATGGTATGAGGGAGGACATTATTGTGATTGGAGTTGGAAAGAGTAGGAGAATGTATGACAGGTGAGATGGGTGTGATATAGCATGTAAGGTTTATAGGAGAACGAATACTGGGGTTAGTACATGAAGATCGAATATGTTTATTCACAGAAAAAAAACAAGGGCTAATAAGGCAGTGATGAGATATAGATAGGTTTAGCTGGTGTATAGTGTTTAGAGGTGGGAGAAACTTGGAGATCTTAGAAATGAGGTGTAGAGTTAAGAAGAAGAAGGGATTTTTGTAGGAGATTGATGGAAAAGAAAGATAGGGGAGAGGCTTAAACGTTTTAGACTGCAGAGCGTAATACAGGAAATTAAGTAATTAGTACTAGAAGGAATATGAAACATGAGATTTGGAAGCAAGTAAAGTTTACGGTGGAGAGAGTAATAAAGGATATAGTGTAGGTAGTAGCAGGAGTCTAAGGAGTGTTTGGGGAATAAAAAGGGAATGGAGAGATTGACAGGAGGAGTAAAAGAGGGTGGAGCTATTTAGGAAGTAAGGCTGAAATGAGTGGGTGCGTTCACTAATAGGGTGAGTACAAGAGGAAGAGATGGGATTAAGAAAAACAAGAGGAGGATGTAGAGTAGGTAAAAAAAGTCGAGAAGGAGAGGTGGGAATTGGGGGTAGAGTAGTGAGGCTGAAATCTCCACACACACACAACTTCTCATGAAAAGCCACAGAAAAAAAAGAAAACAATCTGCCAGGCTAGGCAGAATGAGTGAACAAAAAGTAACATGGTGAGTTAAGTATTTTAGAAGACTTCAGTCGGATTAATAGAAAGTGTTTTCTGAGGTAATATTTTTAGTTTGGACTGAAACAGTGGATGTGAATGAAGATTTTTTTTTAACCTGGGTGGAAAGGATTCCCAAAGTCTAAGACTAATTAGTGGGTAGCTGGGATCTGTGCAATGAAACTTGCTGTGAGGGATGCTTAAAGCAGTACCACTGTGGTGCAGAAGCAATCTAAAGAGGAAAAAGTACATTATATAGTTTTTAAAATACATTCATTTCTAATAGTTATTTTAAAGCTTAAAACAAAGATCTTATTACATTGCATCGTCTGTCCCTTTTGTACCTGCATTACACTACACTAGAGAGACATTGAAATGAATCAAAATTACACTGTTCATTAGGAGTGTAAGAGTTACAACACCCATGCACAAAATAAAAAAATAGGCTCTTAGTATAAAAAGTCTGGCTTTGGAAGTCCTGACATGTTTGTGGGTATGAGCTAAATGTTATTAACAGGTTGCTGTTGCAGCTATGATGTCATTGACAACCTGAGTCTTAAATACCTGCCTATTAGTGTTATTGCCAAAGCTGGGTGCTAGGCAGAAAAGCAGGTTTAAATGCCTGAGACACTAACAAAAACAGACGTAGTGAAAATAATCCTAGAGAATGAAAAAGTAGAAGGCAGTCTTAGAATTCCTTTGACTCATGACTCAGGTTTTAAAGAAGGAACAGGAAGCTCTTCGGGCTACTAAGAGGAGCACTGGAAACTCCAGACGCAGGCCACAAAATGTACTCAGACTGGAAAAAATAGATACATGGACTGATGTCATGGATTTGTTAATCAGTGAAAGCAGATAAGTATAGAGAAGCTTTAATAAAATCAGTTTATTTTTGTCTGGATTTTCTGTTGATTTTTTTATGAATGTAGTGGCCTGTGAGGCAAAGCACAGTGTGTTCTGACATTTTCACAAATTATCTATTGTGGAATAGAAACCTCATTTTACTGTGTTTAGAACCCAAAGATAACGGAACTGCACTCACAGGAAAATCATCTGCTGAAGTAACTTAATTCGAGTCATACAGTTTGCAAGTGAAGAACAAGGAAGTTAAACCCTGACCTATAGAATGCAGCTTCATAGCAGCTCACAGGCTTAACCCACTGCACCAAACTGCCATCCGTGGCAGAATCATAGACATCTGATAATGGTATTGCTGTCTGGTGTTCTGTAAACTGGTGTGCTGTTACACAATATTCTTTTCTGTTCATTTCTACAGCTGTCTAGGTGAGTGTCCTTTGGGAAATCAATGACTCTTAGGTATATAATCTGGACTAACAAACTTTGTACAGTGCATCCTCTAGCATTTCATGTCATAGAGGTGTCCAAAGATGGGGCTTTCTGCTAGATAACTAGAATAACCACTATTTTGATTTTGCTGCCTGATAATTACTAATCACATTCTGGGAATAATGGTAGTAAGATACAAGTAGCTCCAACCAGGTATACAATCTTTTTCACTGTCTCGGGAAAGAAACAAAAGGGAAAAGTTCGTCATAACACTAGAATGGTAGTGTTGGTTTAAACTCCACAATGCACTATTATATAACTAGTAACCCTCTGTACCGTGAAACGACAGAGGATGCGCCCTACAGCAAACATCACAGAAGGAGGAGTGCCAGGACTGTAAGACAGAAGACAGCGGACAGATTATAGATGGGGTGGGGGGGGGTTGGAAGAGCAACACAGACTTCGTGTTTATGTGTGGACAGTGGTAATTACAAGGAAATGGGGCTAACATTGCTGTAAGAGTACTGGACTAGAAGGAGCAAAAGAGCAATCCTATATTTCTCTTTATCCAGTATTATAAACTAATACAGGACAATATGACTCATGGAATATTGGAATGATTTCTAACTCTGTCTTATAAATTTATTATCTTCATTATTGTGTGTGTGTGTGTGTGTGTGTGTGTGTGTGTGTGTGTGTGTGTGTGTGTGTGTGTGTGTGTGTGTGTGTGTGTGTGTCTGTATACATATACAATTTAAATATTTATTTCTGTATATCTTTACAAGAGTTTTTTTTAACAAATGCCTGTTGTTTCATTTACAAATAGTTACAAATAGTTTGGATGAAACAAACAGGTTTATGAATAATGGCACCAAGAAAAACATATAGCTTGCTGATTAAATATAACACTGCAACATTACAAAATGCCCATGTATTTTTATCATTGCTACTGTGAATGACTCTGCCTTAGTTCATCTACAAATTAACAAAAAGGTACATGAGTTAATAGTCGAACCACACTTTCGTATTGATTATACATGGTCTAGCACAAAGCTACTGATTTTACTGTTAAAGAACTTCAATTTCTAATGCTATTTAATGTTCTTTACAGAAACTTTCACAAATCTAAGTGGATAATTGGATACAATTTTAAGGGAAAAATTCCCACATTACTGAAGTAATGAAAATATTAACTTCAGTGCTTTGAAAATCACTAGGCATCAGCTTGCAGCCCCGGCTTAATCTTGCACATTCAGTTGTCAAGCTTGTGAGGCCTTCAGGAAACATGTTTGTTATAATCCCATGTTGATATTTTCTACTCTCTCTCTCTCTCTCGCTATAGCTAATGACTTACTTTGAATTGTAAGTATAATCTCATTCCATAACCATGAACAATGCTGTATAATGTATCTGACAGTTTTTTTGTAATTGCCATTTATTTTCAGTAGTAAGTTCCCTGCTATGCCACTTCCATAACAGAGTGGGGTAAAACCCTGCTGCAACCTAGATGACATGAATTCAGGTAGCACTTCATGGTCTGTAAGAGGTGGGTGAGGAAGGGGGAGTCAGTGGTTGATGACAGCCTAGCAATCCTGGAGGAAGGGAGGGAATGGAAGTCACTAGCTGTATTCCCCAGTCAACAAATGGAGGCTTGCTTGCATCAGTGGTGCTACACCAAGCAAGAACATGGGTATTCTGCTACCAAGCTGGTAATGGTAGGCCTCATGAGTGAATGTCTGGGAACATGCACATACATGATAACTGCATTGTTGACCCACAATGGTTCATATCAGGGCTCGGGCACCATTACCATAGGTTCATAGGTTCATAGGTAGGTAAAAGACTATCGGCCCAAGGGCCTATGTAAGCCTAGCCAACAAGGTTCCCTGGCTTACGCCACTCAAGAAAGGTATTTTCCTGTGCCACTGTTGAGCAGAGACACAGAAATGATCCCCGGGGTGTAATTTCTATTTCACATCCACTCATCAAGATTTTTCTTGAAGAGTGCTAATGAAGAACTTTGCTTGACATAGATGGGTAGCCTGTTCCAGAGTATGAGAAGTCTCTGGAACAGGAATCTATCCCTCTAGCATGTCCTGTTTATTGTGGTGACAAGGTTTAGGTCCCTAGAACATGTAGCTCGGAGGGACTGTCTGAATGGTGGTTCTATTAGTTACCTTTTGACCTAACATCCGAAAACTGAAAGAGTTCCCTAATCTCCTGGTAACCTCCCCAGCATGGTATTCAAAGTACAAACTTTAAAAAAGAACTAGATCAGACATTGCCTTATACACTAGACACAGAGGATAAGTTTATGTTATGTATGTATCATAAAAATAGGTTTCAATGAGCAGGTCTATCATTATTAACAGTGGGACTAAATTCACAGGCCTTTAGTCAGCTTGGAATCTAAATTTTCACAGGCTAGTTTATCGTCCCACTTTATCCACAGTGCTCTGGAAATCAGCTTCTTTTCCAGATCCTATTTATGGTGCATGAAAGTGCAGCAGAAACAGATAGAATAACCACTAAAAGACCTTGAGACCACATCAGCAATAAGGTAGTGAGAAGCAAGGTGGATATGTTGATAAGGACTGACTTGCTCATCCAGATAGGTCATTATGATAAACATATAACTTTCTCATCTAGGACACGGAGGTTCATACTGTTCAACTATAAGCCAGTGTCACAAGTTTACCTTCCTGGCTGGTCACCTTCGTTAGAATATACCCTTAATAATAATGTTCCCTCAAATGAAAATTGAGCTCTACAGATCACATTGATTGTGTAGTGTCTTGTCAAAGTATTCATTGCACCCCATGTAGCTGCTGCATAAATATCTAAGGAAACATTTTTGAAAATGCTTGAAAAGACATGAGCACTACTACAAAGCCATTAAAAAAGTTAACTGGCTACCTGTCAGCTGGCTTTCTACTCACCTCTCAGCTATTCAAACTTAAAATGAATGAGACCTTCCTCTCACTGGCTTCCACACAATTCAGAGATGCACCAAAATAAAGGCTTTGAAATCTTAATCACTCAGGTCCTCTCTGCCAAACCTTCCAATCTAGGCTTTAATGCACAGATCATGGTTTCTCAGTCATTGCTATGGGAATCTCTCCCTTCCTTTCTTAAAGATCATTCCTCTTAACCCATTTTCTGATCAGAAATAAAGACGCATTACAAGACTCTAGGAAAATGCAATTTCTATCTCTTACTGGTCCTATAATTTAACCTCTTCCTACCCTTCTTCTCTATACACACCTTGCTCTGACTACTTTTCATTCTGATTCTTTCAGCATGCCAGCTCTGATTTCTACTAAGTAAATAATGCATGTATATATCGTGTTTTGTCAGTCATACTGTATATAACATCATGTAATTATTGCCTTTATAATCCCAAGCCAACTCTGATATTCACTTTGTATATATTATATGTATAAATTTCATTTTGTTATTCACTCTGTATATAATACAATGTGTCTATACTGTGTTTACCCTGGGCTGAGACTGATATAGGTCCAATGGAATCAGAACTCTTCCCTGGTTAATAAATTCAAAATACATAAACACAATAAAATGCAATAAAAATAGCAATCTTAACTTGTTCAGTGTGCTCCTGGCACATAAGGCAAAATGTTTATTGTGTTTCCCATAACATAATTTAATGCAATCAATCCACCTTCTGAATAACTTTAGAAACTTTAGAACCCAATTTCTTCTTCAGAAAGGACATAAGCAATTGAGAGTCTTTCCTGATCCTGACAGATTTGGTTCTGTCTACAATAATGCTCTGAATGGATATCTATAGAATGCAATAAATATTCATCTCTGTTAGAGTAATTAGGAAATAATACAGGCATGTTAACAGACTAAGGTTTGCCTCAGAAGCTATCTTAGGCGTTAATGATGACGTAATTCTCAATGACACTCAGTCCTTGTGGAAAATTAAATATGGAAGAATGAGACATAATGATTGCTTCTCAGAGACTCTAAAAGTGTCTATATGCAATACAAATGAGCATTCTCCATAGTACATGTTTCAACTCTGCTGCAGTATCTGGTTCAAAAGGAGGGAAAAATAATCTAAAACAAAGTGTAAATCCTGTGGAAGGTTAGGATATTCGACAATAGTTCAGATGGGAAATAACCTCTAAGGGAGATTTTATGCACTTTCAAAGATTTTTATGGTAAAGAAAAGAATTAGAACCTTAATCAAAGTTAGAAATAGCAAATTGTACCTCTGTCAAAGATTTAAAAAAGATAATTTAGCACTAAAAATAGTGGAACTGACAGGGGATCCAAATCTTTAGAAGAGGCCCATAATGTGCCCATTTAGCTTTGTCCATTTTCCATGATTTCAATCTCTGGGTAGTGGGGTATCTGGACTACCTTGGTTGTATATGAAGAGCTCTGGATCATTACTGGAACTGAATGGACTTCTGAAGATAAGGCCTGAGCAAAAGATTCCACACTTGTTGAAGACAAAAAAATACATAAATGAAACTGACTTTGGATGTGTTCTGCTTAGCTTTTTGTATACATTTCAGAATTACAGGAAGTGGGGAAAAGTATATAGGTATCCTGGAACCATTTCTGAATGATAGCATCCCTGGCATACTCCCCTCAGTACAGGGATGAGGGGAAATAGGTTGCTGTATTTGTAGTTGGTCTGGGCTACAGAGAGGCCACAGCAAAGCTTTCCTCAATGATAGAACAGCCTCTGTGATGCAGATGGACTTGTGAAGCATCGATAAACATCAGTTGAGCCTATGTTCTAGAGAACCAGCTTCCCTTGGAATATAATTGGCAATCTGTAACCATTCTGTTCATGCAGCCTTTTCCCATACTTTTACTGCTTCTTACCAGAGAGGATGTGTGGGGGAAGGGGTTAGTTCTTTTGGATACAATTCACAAAGATTTAAAGCAACCACCCTTAAGGCCAGTAGTAGCCAGTAAAGGGAGTAAAACTAAACATTTATCCATTTATGTTGATAAATATTTGCAAAAAGCAGTGGTTACTAATTTTTTTATACTAAGGTTTCTTTACATTTTGTGAGTTGCCTTAAAAATGTACAAATTTATGAGAATGACCATTTGATAACTATTGATGTGAGGCACTTGTATATGGTAATTTCTAATGGTATAGCTTTAGGAACTGTTAGAAATAAATTGACAAAATCATGTTGCTTTCATAATTGCAAAATGTGTCTTTTCATGGAAATATTGGATATGAATTGATCATATAATATCATGGAATTTTGTTAAAAGTTTTATAGGCAAAGAAATGGGTAGCCATGGGAGCAGTCATGGCCCCCATTTATGCCAATTTATTTCTGTCTGGATGGAAGAAAGGATATATAATGAACTCTGGCTATGCTATTGATGTTATTTTGTTTAGGCATTTTATTGATGATGTGTTTTTAATATGGAGACGTGGACAAAGTAAACTGTAGATGTTTCTTGACTATTTGATCAACATTATTGATTTTTTAAAGTTTATATATAATTTTCATGCAAAGAAGATTATTTTTTAGACTTAGTATCCAGGCTTTTTTTAGAAACTACCATTTCTAAGAAAATTGTGTAAAGTAATTCCCTCGGATTCTCAAAAGCTTGTAAGGCATGCATGATTAGTTTAAGAAGAAATGTTGCCAATATGGAGGCCGAGCATCCACGTATCTACTCTTTTGTTGTGCGCGAGCACTGTAGCACTAGTGCTGTATGTTCCCAGCCCCTGTATGCAACTCACCCCATTTGCAGCTGAAAACCATGCAAATGAGGTAAATCTGCCATCCAGGAAGCAGGAATCAAGATGTGTAGGACTAGCGTAATATGCAGAAATGTACTCGGTTAGTAACCGAGTACGGTACTGCAAACTCCAAAATGGAGCTATGACAGCTCCAAATAATAGCTGCATATCATTGAGGAAGCATGCAACCAATGCCAAATGTACAAAATACAAGTTTTATGATATGTCCGCCTATCATGGCCATTGAAGCATACGGCAGCGGCGCGCAAACAGGACCGGTAGGGAAATAAGAAAATAAACCTAAAAAAGCAATCTAACAAAAATTAGTATTCTACCATGCAAGTCAATGGCAGGCAAAAGACAACTGGGCCAGTGAGTAGTGGTTGCTAAGGGGAGAGTCACAGTGTGACACATGTAACTATGCATTAGCAGACAATTCGATGCAAATGAGAGGAAGGGTAGTGAATCCTAGTTTTCCCCAGCATGTGAGGCAGGTCCCAACAGTGTATGAGTATGAATAGCTGAGTGCAAGACTAGGAGGTAGGTAACATCATGTGTGGGAGTGTCAGGCATACTGTCAGTGGATTGGAGCCATGTGGCTCGGGGTTGCATCCAGCTTAGCACAGCAAAGCCAGGGGGTGTGTATAAACCTGCCCAACACGTATGACAAAGTGTAAGTGGGTGTGCGCGCTGTGCAACGGGATCTACAGGAAGATAAAGGAAGTGAACCCGGGAATAGCAGCAGTGTGCACATTGGAGTACACCGACTGTGCGGTGTGCCCCTGGGATGAATCAGAAGGGCAATGGGAAGGGAAAGCGGCAGTAGGAAGTTAATCAAGGGGTACTAGGTTTGCTACCAGGTGAAACATATTGGAACCAGCCAATTACACAGGCAGCAGACCAGCCCAGCCCAGAACGCCACTATAAACTATGCAAACACCTACCCCTCTGGTTGTTTCCACATCCTACACCACCATTGTAAACAAGCGAGGAACTTTTAACACTCACAACAGCAAAATGTTAGAGGCTGATTGTGGTGAGGATGGAAATGCTTCCAACCAACCCACAGTGAGGAGACTGAGAACAGTGTACAGACCCAGGGTAAACTACCAAAGGCTACATGAGCTGGAGATAGTGGAGCGCTATAGGGTGGACAGGGACCTCCTGCAGCAGATTGTGGAGCTGTGCCGGCCACGCCTGACACACAGAACTAACAGAGGGGAACCCATCCCAGTGGAAATATACTAGCTACAGGTACCTTCCAAAGGCCAACTGGGGATATGATGGGGATCCCACAGGCATCAGCATCCAGGGTACTCCACCAGTTCCTGGATACCATGGCAGCACATGTCAGTGAGCACGTATATTTCCCCCTCACCTATGAGGCATTGGCCGCCAGTATGAGTCTCTTCCAGCAAATAGCAGAATACCCTGAGGTAGTGGGTTCAATAGACTGCATGCACATATGCATCAAAGCACCACCCAGTGAGCAGGGTAGGGTCTACATCAACCGCAAGGGCTTTCCCTCCATCAACTGCCAGGTCATGTGTGATGCCCAGGGCACAATACTGAATGTGTGTGCTGGCTGCCCTGTAAGTTATCACGATTTCCATATCTGGCATCTGACGCAGCTGTACCAGAAATTTGCAATGGGGACAGCCCACACAGTCACCTAGTGAGGGATGATGGATACGCACTGGAGCCGTGGCTGATGGCACCCATCAGAAATGCACATTCACCTGAACAAGAACTCCAAAATGAGGCACACACACAAACAAGAATCATAATAGAGCGTGTGTTTGGGATGCTCAAGTCATGGTTCCGGTGCATGGACGCATCCAGTGGAGCCTTGCAGTTCTCACCAACTATATGTACCCAAATCATCCTTGTATGTGTCATGCTACACAATATGAACCTGCAGAAACAGCTGCAGCAGGAGCAGTAAGGGGCTGGGCCACATAGCTCCCCACCAATGCCAAGGCCTGCACAGGCACAGAGGAGAAACAATCTGAGCCTGCCCCAGTAGGCAGAAGTAGGCATGCCCAGTATGCCATGGCTCTGGCAAAGAGGCAATGCATAGCACATACACTGACATGGGAGGGACCCAGGGAATAGCACCTCTCTCTGACTCTCACATACAGTAAAAGGGATGCCAAACATTACACTACCTGTGCCTAACCATGCGTAGGCAGTGTACTACGTGAATCCAACATAGGCAGACATGCAGCACCATCCGCAATACTGGGACACCCACAAGATAAGGGACTCACACATGTCAGTCAGGAGGGGGGGGGGTCACATACCCAAAACAGTCACAGCCAACAGGACAGGTGTAGATAAACACAAACAAATGCCGTACTATGGCCTCTGAATGAGAGGTATGGGTGACCTCCACCCAGGCCTACATGGACAGACTACAGCAGGCCAGGTAGTGGGATCTCAGTTGTGATGGCTAGGAAGTCAGAAACTAATGTGTATGCAATCAAAAGATAAGAACGGTAGTACACCAGTATGGTGTAGCCAGCACGATAGGTAAGACTACTGACTGAAATGAACTACAGGACATACCAGTACAGTCCTAGCAAATGTGTACAACTGTCAGGTGTGACCCCCCCCACCACCCAACATAGAAATATAGTAACAGTCAGGTGCACCCCCTCAATCCTGTGTAGAAACATAGAAATAGTCAGGTGTACCCCCTGCTATGCAGACCTGTTGCAACAGTCAATGCCAAATGATCGGTGGATACCCTGCAGACACAGCATGCTACCTGTCGGTGTACAACACAAAGGTCAGCTGTGCAGTACAAACCACCGGACATGCACCACACATGCAAAACAGACGGCCTTACTGGGCATGCTCACACACTTAGGGAAATGAAGGCAATGTCAGTCATCAACATACTAAAATGAAGGCAATCTCAGTCATCAGCATACTGAAAGGTCGTACTGGGCATGCTCACACACTTAAACACATGAAGGCCATGTATGCAAACACCAGTGGACCAGACATATCCAGTGGCTGCAATTGTTACTGCAGACACATGTTAGTATGCACCACTCATGCCTTGCACACACAGTGGATAGGAATACTAACATATATGTAAGGACAACATACCATAATACGCCAAAGGTAGATGGATATAGATGTGTGAAAGAGGGTAACCATGACAAGGAGCCATCTACACCTGTCCCACCGAGCACACAGCCAATGGGCCCCAAACACATCAGGTGCAGATGTCACACACTGCAGTTACTAGCGACTGTTACCTGTCAGCACCACAGACTATGTGGCCCACGTGCCAGCTGCACAACATGGCTGTACAAGGATGTAGTCAGCTAGTTGCCCTATACATGCACCTGTGACATATGACCTCATGTGTGGCCGCCTGTGGTGTGTCACCCCTACATGAATGGTGTATGGGCCATGCACACACTGGCCACCCCATAGCGGTACCCTGACAAGCCTGCTGAATTTATCCAATGTGAAATACACCTTTGGGAGAGTTGTAGACCAGTAATTTCCATGGCTTGACCCATAATTGCATATTGCTGTAGTATGATAGACTAGTTAGGTAGGAGTTCTAACCCCAGACATTGCAACTTGTGTGTGAGTGTGTGTCACTATTCATGTGTGTGTCTGTCTCTCACTGACTGTATAGAGAACAATGCCTTTTAGGCTACTCACACCCCTTACATTTCACATACCCAACTTTGACAAGGCTGCCCATGTCACCCACCTAGAAATACACCCCTGGGAAAGCTGTAGCCCAGTAATCTCTGTAGCACATGCTGTAACTGCGTACTGCTGTAGTGTGATAATGTAGTTAGGTAGGAGATCACGCCCCAGATGTGGCAACTGTGTGTGCTTATGTGTGCACGTCTATCTGTCACTGACTGTGTAGAGAGCAATGCTTTTTCTGTAGTCTGATAATGTAGTTAGGTAGGAGGTCAAACCCCAGACGTATCAACTGTGCATTTGTGAGCCTATGTGTGTATGTCTGTCACTGACTGTGTAGAGAGCAATGCTTTTTAGGCTACTCACACCCCTTACAAGTCGAATACCCACCTTTGGCAAGGCTGCTGATGTCACGCAACTTGAAATACACCTCTGGGACAATCATAGCTCAGTAATCTCCGTAGCATGTCCCATAACATTGTATGGCCATAGTGTGATTAAGGAGTTAGTTGGGAGTTCTAGTCCCCGACCTGCCCACTGTGTGTGTATGCATGCATCTCTGACTGTGTAGAGATCAATGCTTTTAGGGCAGTTATACCCCTTATATGTCACCCACAGAGCATCTAGTTGTCGACTGCTGAAAGTAGTGTGAGGATTGCAGTCAGTAGATGGAGAAAGCTGTGGTAGTCACATACGTCATATCCCTCAAAGGACATATGTTGCAACAACCCTGAAACAACAGTAAATGTATGTGGTTATCACAGCAACATGTCAATATTGGCCCTGTGTATGTGCTCCCAGCCACACCTCTGTCAACGTGTCATGCTTGAAGTGGTGCATATGTAATGTACACCATACTTTGTGGCATCATATCTGAGAACAAGTCAGTGATATATCTGACTGCTACACATGTTATGTACAGTAGGGGTTACATTACATGACATTACCTGCACATTCTGTGGATGTTCGTTCAGTACTGAGGTTTGTGTACTATGGTGAATGTCGACAGTGTGTGTAGTGTTGATGTGTACCTTAGCCTGTGTACAGGCTGTGGTAGAAGACATTGTTCTAGTTCCCCTGCTATCAGATGTTACATGCTGCCCCACTGTATGGCACTGTTTTGGCATACATGTTTTTAGGGCCATAAACACATGTTCCATACCACAGACAGCCACCAGACCAAACTGTGTAGCAGGCCAGTATATGTAGGGTCAGTCTGTGAGTGGCACATATGAGGATGGTGTCGAACACATAGTCCATATACTGTAATACCATGCTAGCTAACCATATGTGGCTGTGGCTGTGTTCACATTGGTTGTGGATATGCACTGTCACACAGGTGTATCTTACCCTGTACTGTGACATGCCTGTTGAGCCTGCTTTATATGCAGGTACATGTGCATTCCCCCTTGGGAGATGTAGGCCAGTGTTGAGCCAGTCTGCCTGCAGCCTGTACAGTGCATTGTGACATGCCTAGCAGCTGAGTGTACCTACCCAGTAAGATGTCATGTGCAGATATTAGCAAGATGTCCCATTGCCTGACCTCTCCTAACAGTCATGTATGTCAGACAGGGCAGTGGGATGCAGTGCAGATGTATGTCAGTACCTATTCTGTAGTATGTGGCCATGGCACCCCTATACCAGCGGTCATACCATTACAGGCCAGGCAGGGGTGTGTGAATGCATGACCTATGGTGGACATCATATACCAGTCGTCATGTGTTATATCCATATACATGGCCATCCACATCCATATTGTCAGGCATGGTACACATGTGTAGCACTAAGGGCTTATGTGTATACCTCTGGACTGTACAGACTGTGTCAGATCCTCCACATATATTGGCCAATATCTCTGCTAGTCCACAGTGGCATTACATGCTAGCAGCTGTACTGCACACTAATGTCCTTTGGATGTCGTTCAGTAACCAATGGCACACATGTTATGAGCAGATGTGACCTCCCACACATACTATGTCTGTGAAGACAATCCCAATGACAGTAGCAATAGTCTACAATTATACCTGCTATAGATACCTGACATCCCCTGCAACTACGACATTGGGAACATACGGGCTGGGGTTGGCCTGCACTTCATGTCCAGGACATATGGTGGGTACATATGTACATATACATATCCAGATAGCCAGATATATGATTACACATGTGTACTACACCCAATTAATACTGTCATGGCAACCACCCACTATAGATTCCCACATCATGTGTGCATGGTCCCTTTACATCTCCTCTGTAATGGGCATCCGTCCTGTGTGTGGGCAGCAGTGCTACTGACAGCATGTAGCAATACCCCATACAGGAGAACCGGCACACTCAGGGCAGCCACATATTTGTAGGAGGATTAGGAAGTACAGACAGACTGCGAGTGGAGTTGTGTTATGCTTTGTACAGTACTGGAATGCAGTCCATCTGCATAGCACACAACTGTGGGCCTACACTCATGCTAGCCAAAGCTGTGCCTATCATGTCTTGTCTGTCCACCACACAGGTCTAATGTCAGATAACACACTGTCAGTGTGTGTGTTGCATGTTACCGGTACATGTCTACATCCATGACCATCTCTACCAGCAATTCCCTGACTAAGGGTATGTTACAGACTATCCTGTAACACCTGCACCTTGCATAGTGTATGGCAACAGTTGTCCACATAGGTACCTGTATTCCTGCCTCTGTCCATCACCTACATACCAAGCCTTGCACATGTGTCATGATGTCGGTGGTTGATCCATAGTGGGCTGTGAGTATAACACACTGCCATGTCTCCCATCAGTTCACTGCTGTTGTAAACCCACACATATGGTGGGCTGGGGCCATATATGTGTGAGCACCACCTATACAATACATGTGTGCCCTCATTCACTGCAGAGCCCAGTGTATGTAACAGTGGTATATGGCCCTGTATTATTGAGTCTAGGAGGAGCACCAGAAATTACCTAGGCTGCTACAAAATGTGGGGGTATCAGGGCTGAGCTGTCTTAAGGTATCTGGATGTACAGTACCATATACTTCACCTATATACACATTACTAACATGGATCGGGGTACTGCAGGACTACTGCCCCCGCCATACAAACTGTTCTGTGTGTTGGTGCGCTTATGATGGTGTCAGTTATGCCATGTTATGTAGCAGTTACAAACCATGTGCTCATAAGACATGTATACCACCTACTATGTTTGTACAGTGTGTAGATAGAGGCTGCTGAACTACACACCTGGAGTACGTACTGTTGATTGTTAGGTATCCTGTGGCCCAGTGTGTCTTTCCTATTGTACAATGTGAATGGCTTGGCCTGGACAGCAACAGCTGTGAACCTTTCCAGCCTACTGTATGACTGTCACTGGTCTACTGCAGCATCACTCCATTGATATAGTTGTCAGTGTCTGAACAGCTATATGGCATGGCATGTAGAACTGTAATGGTACATGATGAAAGGTTTCCATGTCTGCAAACCTGTGGGTGTTATTTTACCTATGACCTCTCTGTGGGTGTATGCTACAGGCAACGATTGTCATTTGTATGGGTGGCACATACAGTGTCCAGTCATTCAGGGGTCAACTGTAGGCATAGTGGCTGTTCCATATTGTGTGCACGTACCACTTATGTATCGTACTGTACATATAACTGTGTGTGTGTATGTGTAGTCACATGTAAATGTATATATATATATATATATATATATATATATATATATATATATATATATATATATAAGTTACGTTATGTTACGTTATAGCAACAGCAGAATTACACAATATTACAGCTTATGCACAACTGTTTATTACTACTACACAGCAGCAGACTATGTATATGACATCTCAGTTTTGCATGATGTACTTGTACAGATGCAGATGCATACACACGATTGGGGTACTGATGTGCCCCGGAGCCGTACCTTCATGCTCCTCAGCTGTTGTCATTGGCACTCACCTCCAATATGTGCCCTGCCAGGTGTTGATGATGCAGGTGGACAGGTGCCACAAGGCTGCTAAGAAGCTCCTCCACATGGGTGAGGTGTGGATGGGTGGGTTGCTCCCCCATTGAGAGGTGGTCCCCCCTTACGGCAGCTGCACACCGACGTACATGGTGAATCAGGTCAGTACAATGATGCCGGACCTGCTCATAGCTGCAGTTATGCATTGACCCTATGGACTAGCTCGTTCCACAGGGTGGTCCTCTCCTGCTGGTCGTGGGCTGTCTGGCCAAACAGCAGTACGTAGTGCTGTACCAGGTGGTCGATAATGATCACTGTTTCAGTGACACTGTACGCGGGAAGACGACTATGTGACATGTTTCCTGGAAGATATAAGGATGAATACAGGTCTGAGCCACCCATACAGCAGGGTTACCATAGTTCTTAATACACATATTTGTCTCCCCCAACCATATCAGCTACAACAAACCATTCACAGACTGCAATTGTTATGTCAGCTGCTTACCTACCATTGGGACATATGTTGTATTGTACCAAGCTTTGTCCTATGTGTATGTGCCACGCTTTGTGCTATGTGTTTGTAGCCATGCTCCCTGTGGGGACACTTATCTTTGCTGGCCTGTTACACACTATTTCACCTGCATGCCATTGTCAGTGCCACTATATATATGTGTATAAATATACATCTATGTACATATATGTGTAGATATATGTTGTACATTGTTGATATAACTCTGTCTATATGAGTGTCTGTATCTGTACACATACACATCACATTCAGTATCACACCGATATGTGGAGTGCATACAGACATCTGGTTCACATTCTGTAACCATCTTTCTTTCAAAGCTGCACTATTCTGCCTTGCTGCAACATAGACAGGTGCCACATGCGAACACAGACTAACATTATGGTGGTAAATATGTTGCGAGATTGCTGGTTCACCTATTACACACCTATGGCATTTGTGCATGCTACATTACACATTAACATGACTGTCCTGCAAGTGGTGTGCTCTAACACCCATGTGTCTATCATGACAGCGGTACATCCACCAACAGCTATTGTCCACACTAACATAACATACACAGATATTATGGCTGACATCTTTGTCATTCATCGCTGATCTGCACAGTTAGCGGGTAGGTCCCACTGCTTACAGGGACAGACAGTATTGTCCAGAGCAGTTGTTCAGCAGGACATCATTACAGGGACAACTACAGATGGTACATATGAAACATTCTACATCATATATCCTATTAATCTATACCACATACTACATTAAATTACATGCAGTTATGTTTTACATACCTTTTATTCTTTGGATGGGTGTAACGCCTTCCCAGTTGTGGCTTGTAGTTACTGGTTTCCCAATGTGTGAGTTTCATTTTATAATTTTTTTTTCTCTCTCTCTCTCTGTCTCTTTCCCTCTCCAGTAGAGTGAATGAGTTGGTTTGAATGGATTTCAGCATGGCTTTTGTAAGTGATGCACATGATCAGGTGATGGGCTCTGCACTAATCAGTGTGCAACAGTTGCTGACTGCATGCAGCCTGCTGTGTAGTGATTCAGTTAACCATTGTCATGGCAGCCGAGTACTATAAATTGCTTACTCATGTGGGCATTGTCCCTTCACCTTTCCAGTATGGAGGACATCCTTCCTGTATGTGGGCAGCAGTGTTACAGATGGCAGGTTGCAATACCTATTACAGTGAGGCTTGCAGACACAGGGCAACTACGCAATCTTAAGAAGTTCCAGACCAACAGACAGAGTGAGTAGTGTTGTTATGTGCATTGTATATTGCTGGTCTTGCAGTGTTTGCATGGGCATAGTAGTTTAGGATGGAATGCAGTCTGTCTGCATAGCTCTCAACAGTGGACCTAGCCACATGATGGCCAGTGGATTGTCTGTTTGCTTTTGCCTGTGCACCACACAGGTCTTGTCTTAGATATATCCCCGGCAATCTGTCTGTTGCGTGCTATCAGTACATGGCTACTTCCAGTTGTGTTCCTGATCTGTTATTCCTGCATAAGAGTATGTTGCAATGAATCCTGTAACACCAGCAATTTGCAGGGTGTGTAACAGCAATATTACAAGTATGGTCCAGTGTTTCTGCTTATGTCCTCCACATATATGGCTGGCTTTGTCCTGCTGTGATACGGCTAGGGGTTGTTCGGTATTGGCCTATCATAATTTACTGCTAGCATTCCTGCTATCATCCCAGTCATATCATGAACTCCCACAACATTTATTGGTCAGGGTCCATACATGTGACAGATACATAGACATTATCACAGGTAATAAATGTCCCCCTAGGCCCTGACTACAGGGTGTAACTGGTGGCTGCTGAACTACATCTGTTATTATATATTGTTACCTATCTTGATGGCAAATCCTATGTCTACAGTTGTACGAATTGATAGGCTTGGACTGGGCAGCATAGTATGTTATATATCCGCACTATTTGCATCTACTTTTCTGTGTGGGCCTTGCATTCCTCACTGATTAAATAAGTCCAGATCTATGTGCTGTTGGTAATGGCATACATTAATGTAAAATACACCATTAAAGGTTGTCTGTGTATACATATCTGTGTGTCGTCTCATGTCCTATGAATAGTGAGTGGGTCTATGTGTAACGCAGTACTCCTGTTCAAGTGTAAATGTAATTTAGTAGGTTAATGAGCAAAACGATGTTGTTATACCAATTTCACACGGAAAATAGAATGTGCTGCAGTGGGACTCGAACCGAGAATGTGTGCGCATTAGGCAGATGCTCTGCCCACTACACTATTGCAGTTCTGCTTAATTTGCATATTTCTACTTTAGTGTCATACCCATGCTCCCTTTCCCCGACCCCCGAGCTCCACGTACACAGCATCCATCCATTCTCCAGTTGCTAGCCATGTCATGCCACACCTCCACATATTTTCCTCTCTGCACATCTTGGTACTCCTCCATTTTACTGTCTCGATGCAACCTTCTGCAGGCTCTTCATCTGTTTAGTCCATGTATGTTCAACCCTTCCCTTCATCCACCTCCGATACTGGTGGAAACATCATTGTGACCCACAAAGTCCGGTGCATCCCGCCAGAGACGGACCTGTTGTTGTGTCACGAGTAGACTTTGGTCTACACTGTTTCTTCCACTGGTAGCATCCTGCCAGGGTTTTGAGAAGCAGCGGTTTGCTCACACACCAGACCACCCTCATCTCCCACTTCCACGGATGAAACACCACCCCCACAGCGTGCCCCGTTTTCCATTCCTCTCTTCAGTATTATACAAGACTACTGTTTTCACAGTATGCGTGGACAGGCACTGTTCATTGATACTCATAGACTGCTTGGAATACTGTGACTCAGCACTGTGCACATGCTTGCTGGTATTAATGTACATACTTACATACTGGGAGTGCTGATTATGTTGTTACTGGCCACGACGAGGGCTGTGAGCTACAGCGTGCCTAAAGCACTGCGGGGGAAATGTAGGCAGATATGTGCTGGTGTGCACTAGGCTCGGACTTGCTGACCTCCGGTTATGGTGTCTTACACTGGGTTGGCCTCCACATTGCTTAACCAGTGTGGGCATTGCTTACCGCCGCCCACACAGGCGTACTCCCGCTTGCTGCCGCATACCTCCGCACTACTTCATGTACATGTCGGTATTATACATGCTTAAGTCAGGTGTACATGTCAGGTATGACTGTTCACGAAGGTCAATGTAAGGTTAAGTGGGATTCCAGTTTAGCATTTCTGGATAGGTTACACTCAGGTATTCTGGTTAGGCTTAGTTATGCCATACCTGTGTTGTAGATTAGTTGTGAATAGTGAAGGTGTAGGCGGGTTAGTGGAGGGAGGGCATTTTAACTGTATAGTAGGCCATTCAACTGATTGGTGAGGGAGCAGTAGTGCAGGTTTGCAGGGTGTTGGGATATGTATGGGAAGCAGGACAGGAGGTGTCAGTTTCAGTAGTTGGTGTAGGGGTATGTAGTGCAGGGGGGTGGTGGACTTCACCAGGTGATGAGCAGGTGGGGATCCAAGTGTGCTTGAGTTTTCTCTTCATGTGTTATTTACATGTGTAGTCTGGGACAGCTGCGGTAATACACCTGGGTTGGGGGTTCCAGATTCTGCCAATATAGTTGTGTGGAGGGTGTCAGCTACTTGTGACTGTGAACGTTACTACGAATGAAACAGGGGTCGATAGGTAAGTGGTGTTATTAGGCCACACAGAGGGGCTGATAGTAAGGGACATATCCAGGGATATGCAGGATGGCTGATGGGAAGGACCACAGCTGGCCATTTCTTCTACAGCGACAGCTGTGTATATACCCTGCAATTTGGGGATAGGTCTGGACACTCACACCCCTGGGTAGGGGTGAGGACAGCAATAATACCTTGTGATGCCAATTAGTTTGGCTTACATGCCTACAGCGGGGTGTTGTGACCATGTGTTCTTTGGTGTCCTTTAGTGAGTTTGCAAAAACACATCTGGTTATTCCGCCCTTTGTTCTGTAAACTAGACATTGCTGCTGTGGGACTCGTACCGGGCGTGGCTGCTCCTTAGGTGTCGGGTCTGTCCAATGCACACTATTGCTTACATCTCTGGGGTGGTCCACATAGAACTGCTCCAGCAAACACCTGCACGCCTAGGCCCATAATTACATACCCATAGTTCGCCACCCGAACCTCCTCCTCAGCACTCTTCCATACTCTGGGTGTAGGTCAGGCCTGGCCACACCAGTACACACTGCCCACTCCCCACTACTTGGGACCCATCACATATGTTGCTCTCCCCATGGATCATCAGGCTTCCCCAACTTGTAGTTCGAGAACATGCGTGCCCTGCCATTGGACATCTGTGTATTGCCTGGAAACACAAATATGCATAGAATTTTGCATTCAGCCTAATAATGCTAAGAGCCATTTACCTATATCTTTCCCAATATTTCCAGAGGAGAGAGATGAAGTACATGTACTGAGAGAAGTTTTTCTGGTGTTTTTCAAGCTTATACATCCCAAAATATCCAGGAAAGTATATAAATTATTCCACTGGTAATTATTTGGAGAACTCAGTTACCTTCTATGCTAATTTAATTAAATGTTATAACTTTTTTTGAATTTGTTTAGTTAAACTTGCTGGCTTTGTGCCTTGAATAGTCACCTGGCTGTTTTAAGTATCTGATTCTGCCTCTTTCTAGTTAATTTTAGTGTTTTTCTTGAAATATTACACCTTTACCACTTTTTCTACATTAAACTGCAGCTCAATTATATTAGCAGATATTGTGTGTTTCTTAGTCACCTGGTTGTTTGCGTTTCTAATACATCCTTTATTTTGTTACACTAAGCATTCTCCTTTGTTAATTCTTTAGATAACATCTTCATCTAGCTCATAAAGTATTTCCTACAACTTTCCACTCTTTCTCTTACCTTTACGATTTAATCTTACATTAAAATACCATTTTCAGTCGGTTTTCTAGTTTGTGTATAAATTTGCAGAGCTCTCTAGTGGTTATTTAGCAGTAGGGGATAACTTTTTGCTGTTTCTGAGGGTGAGACATTAATGGATGGAATTCAGGCTTCTTTCTTACTGATTCTTTTACTTTTCCGCTAAGCTTAACAGTTGGTGGTGGCACTCCATGCAGTGCTGCACACTGTATTCAACAGATGCAGGTGCATTCATTTTTGAATTGACCCCCTAGGAACCTTTGTTAACTCCATCAACCAGTTAAAGCTATAAAACTCGCAGAGTTAAGCAAGAGTACTTCATTGCACATCTAATGCTGATCTCATATCCCATCTAGATCAGTTATTTACTACCTACCTGATGTTTTTTGCTCAAACTAAATTTACTAGTTCACCCAAAATCAGTATCTTAACTACGAACTAATATGCTTCTCCCCGTGGTTTCATGAAGTGGCTGTGGTTTGTGCTAGGAGGCATGATGTTCATTGTATGTAAACTTAGACTATTCTGTTAGACCGCAATCCAGTAAATCATCTCCACATGTCATAGCTATTACCCCTTTAGCCCACTGTGATGATATGGGCAAGTGCCAGCATAGCCAGATGGAGTTTTGTAAAGAAGGATATGTCCCTTGAATATCAATCTAATTTATATAAGATGCTTGTGTTACAAATGTATTAGAACTGCATGTCATCTGTATATCAAACTGATTTTGTATGGATGCTTATGCTGAAAATATATTTGTGAGCTTTGCTTGTGTTGAAATGTCACAAAACTAGAACTGATTGCAGGAAGGAGAGCACCAAATGCAGAGCTTAAAAACAAACTGTTTAGTCCAAAATATGAAGCGCTTTTCGTCACAGTATATACTGTGACTTCTTCAGATGGCTACAGCATTGGGAGCAGGCCCTTAAGTAGTAAATGAGCAGCAATTAATTAGTTGAACAATTAACCAAAGTTAATAAATCAATTATTTCATTCTTCTTACAATTAAGTAAAAGCTAGTACTCATAAAAACTACAAAGACTGTGAAAGTGCCTCAAACACGTATAGACACCCACACATACAAAACTCAAACCCTAACCCTTCAAAAAGACAATATTGAGTATTCAATATTAAATGATAAATATTAAATGTTAAATATTCTTATGTACCATAAAGTACCTACAAATGTTGTTATACTTAAAAACTGCTAATATACTAAAATGACATGGTAAATCCATGTTCACCCAAACTGTTGTTAATATTTAAGTGTTATATACAACTGATATATGCTTTATATAATTCAAAACTCTATCTAGTGAGACATTTAAATTTCAAGATACATACAATGGAGCAT